>NW_026562376.1:2412500-2827500 GCF_027474105.1 Poeciliopsis prolifica | reverse complement strand
ATCCAATTACACGGCAACCAGCCGGGAGAACCACTGACAGAGACTAAAACAAACTATTTCTTTTTCAAATACCCAATTAACACCCAAAATCTCAACACTCAAGCCTGTGAGACACTAATGATTCCCATGTTGCTATAAAACTGTATTAAAGTCATGTGGCTGGTCAGATTCCAGCAGTTTGTTGGTTTTCACAGAGATAATTTTGGACCTCGACTCTTTGCTTTCAGAGCTGATAAAAGTCAGCTGAAGTATATAAAAACAAGACAAACGTTTATTCTTTCAGAAACTTAAAGAAAACAGCTGAGAAATATTTATATTTACATTTGCTGACAGGGAGCAGCAGATCTGGTGGTGAACCCAACGCTTACCTCTGTCTGTCACACCGATGCTGACTTTAAGTCTGGTAAATTGTTTCGGTTTGCACTCGTATGATGAGAAAATGTCACAACAGTTTTGCAGCATCTGAGTCGGAACATTTTCACTTTATATGCGGATTAGTTTCATGTACAACATTTCATTTCCCTGTGGAATAAAGTATCTTTAAATGAATTTACTAATTACCTAATCTTTTCAAGTCACACTGGATTTTATTTAGTGGTACAGAAGTAAAAGGGGCTCAACTTAAAAGCTATGTAACATTATGTGTCTGTCTATTCCAGCCCAACATGGAGGTGTGAATACTTTATCAAATCAGCTAACAGGTTAGCTCAACCCTCCAAGCTGTTGCTGTAACTTTCATGCCACTATAGTTTTAAGTTAATTGTGTTAAATTCAATGTGACTATTATTGCGTAAACAAGTTGTGAATGTTTTATGATGATAAAGACATTTTTGTGCCGTCTGGCACTCTGATGGTCTCTGGACTTTCTAAACTCCTTGCCAGCCTCGTTATCTTTAACATTATTATGTTCCAGGAAAGCTTATTTATAAATAAAAGGAAACTAAAAGCTGCACAGCGAAAGACTCTTGAATAAAGTCTCTTTACAAAGTCGCAGTCTTTCAGAAATACCAGTCAAAACTCTTTGGGTTCAATACAAATTGAATTTAAAAAGTCTCTTCATTTTAAACATGCAGCAGGAATGTTACTTTTAGTCAGCTGATTCTGTGTTTAATCTAAATGATGTACATGTGATACAGACATCCGGTATGCAGTAAAAGGACAGGACAAACAAAAATAACAGAGTAATAAGAGAAAGTAGAACTCCCCATTAATTTTATCAACTTCTTTCCCTCCAAGGAAAGAAACACAAAGATCTTCTCTGTTGGATTAAATAGAGTTTATGCAGGTATTTGTTACTGTTTCTTCATCCTGGCTTCGTTTTTCCCTCTTTTTCTCAGTCTGATATTCTTTGCCGCTCTCCATCTGTGCAGCAGAAATAGCAGCGCTGGCCGTGTTGCTGTTTGTGTGCATGAGCACAAGGTAAACTGCGTGCAGCTGGCCTCGCACGTCGTCTGCAGATGTTATCTCGTATAGCTTTTACGTGAAGCCTGACGTTTAATGCAGAACTCTGCAGAACAAAAGCGCCGAAGTCGTTCTCATGGAAACAACTCGATGGTTTTTAACGGTTCTGACATCACCGCCCATCATCTCGTCTACCGTTGATCTAAGACGACCCGGCTGCTCTGACCTGAGCGGACGGGCCGCCCTGAACTGCTCAACCTTCAGGGAGGATCGGTGAAGCACATCAGCATAATCAAAATAATAAGTCAGATAATGTGATGGACTCATGTTTTTGTTGTGAAAAGGTATTGTTGTTTACATCGGGAGGAGCTGCACAGATGATTGGATAATTCTGCCTGAGGTGACTCATTCTAAGTGCATGACTGTGTTAGTATTCCCAGGTTAGGTAGTGAGTCAGCGCTGATGGACACAAAAATAAAAAGACTCTTTTGTGGTACTAGAAAGTAAAAACTCATTAAAAGCAGAAAAAAGTGCTTCATCGCACTGAGGGTGTGGCCGTCCTGATCCAGATGCGCCAGAATCCATTGAATCAACTCATTTTTACTTTTTCCCATATGAGTAGAAATATGAGAAGAAAATAAATTAAAAGACTTGAAACTTTTACAGATTCCTTCCTCGATATTAGGATGAAAAATAAGCAGGCAGGGGAGAGCAGAGCAGCAGCATCAGTTCTGCAGCGGAAAGGAGGTGGAGCGGTTCTGAATATAGAACTACCCGGCAGAAACCCTCTTCTGTAAGGTTTAGTCATTTGGAGGTTTTTTTTTACCCAAAGCAGTTAGACGAGTTTGGAGAATATGACGAGTCAAGCTGCAGTTTGAATGCAACTGAATCTGATGAACCGCAGCATGGAAGCAAAGACACAACCAGCTTAACTCCTTTAAACATCATCCACCTTTATAGATTTAGTTGTCAAACTAATTTATTTGATAGATAATATATATTTGTGTCAAAAGGATTAAATTTCTAATCACATCCTATCAGTAAATAATCAACATAATTTCCTTCTTTCTCTGATTTATTTATTATTCAGCTCAAGATTTTTAAAATGTATTTATTTAATTGTTTAATAATTTAATATTGGGCTCAGGTTTCTCTGGTCAGAGTGAGTTCACTTCTGTTTCACACGCGTTCCCATTTGAACATTAGAACAGGAAATAAAAAGACGATAAAAAATAAACGTTTTTGACGTACGTAAAGCAGCTTTGCAAAATTAAAAACAAGTAAGTGAATAGATAAAAAACTGCACAAATAAATTAAACACATGGAATACTTATTTACCAATAACAGTATTTATCTAGCTGTGAATGAAATGGCTTTGTTGTCCTTATCCACAACATTTCTTGAGCGAATCTTTGTATTTTTTAACGTGAAACATTTCAAATGAATAACCTTTTCTTTGACATTGCTCGTTTATTTTACAGCCAGTAATGTCTTTACCACTCCAACCTTCTGCTGTGACGGACTGTCAACATGCCGCGGTGCAACCCGCCTCTCTGCCCGATGACAGCTGGAGACTAGCACCAATATAGATTCAAATGTCTGAGGTTCTTTCTGCGAGGCCCACAGATGAATAAAACAATCCCAGGGCTCGGCCTGAGTGTGTGTGTAAAACACAGAGAGAGTTCAAGGAAATGTTTAACTAACCCAGCAAGAAAATTACAGCAAGAGAAGAAATAGAAATGGAAGCTCAGGAAATTAAAGGGTTTTTATCTCTGCAATCATTCTGCACACATAAAGGATGAGGGCCAAACGTAACCCCTGACAACATTCATCCAAACGTATTTTAAACAGATATTTTAAACAGATATTTCCCAGAATGCCGCTGTCCAGACTGGAAAAGCAGAATGGACCTTGAAGAGGCCCGGTTCTTGATACAGCAGAGCGAGACACTTTAATTATCTCTGTTTCCATTTTGAGGTTGATATAATTGAAAGTCTGAACAGCATGAAGGATTTACATGACAGAGAAAAGTTCAATGCACACAGGACTTCCACTGAAAGGGTCTGAAGATAACATAGATGTGACAGTAAATGTTCAAATACTCAGTGATTTCTACACTTTACTCGTTGCGCTGGCAGCTGGAGGAATTCCTATCCTCAGAGTTATGGGGAATGTGCGGCCTGGCATGGCTGCAGATTGGCGTTGGGGGAATTGTTATGAAAAATCCCTGTCAGTAGTTTGTCTTGAAAGCATGCCCAGAGGAACACTAGAGTTACCATTCAGCATTTATCAGGGCTCATCTAGACATCCCGCTGGCACGAGCCGCCGGAAAACTGATGGAAAACTGCTGTGGCTTGTTAGGAGATTCCTCCAGGGGTCACATCCGGGTTGGAGGAGGAGGAGAAATAACCGACACCTTTAGACCTCCAGAGGGACCGCCATCACGAAATCACACTTCAAGAAATGATTCAGTACAATGCAATAAAACATTTTGTTGAACTTCTAAATACAGATGCAAGTTAACAATTAATGAGTTTATCTAAAGCTGATTAATCTTACTGATTAATTGATAAGCAGCCATTTTCTTAAAAACCAGTGATTACCACATGATTATCAGAGCGCTGCATGTGGAAACCAAAGGAAGATCCATAATGTTTGAGGAAAGACGAGGCCTTTCATTAAACTGCAACAACAAAACACTTTAAAATCCATTTGGTAATATATCTTAGCTATGGAACTAGATAACTGCCCTGCGACAGACTGGCGACCTCGCCTCTCGCCCGAAACGTTCGCTGGAGATCGACACCAGCAGTCCTACTCACCCAAATACGGACAAGGGTGTAGAGAAAATGGATGGATGGATGGAACGAGATAACACATCTGCACTCACAGTAAGTTACATCTGTTCAACTGCAACAGGTAGCCGACCAAACAAGGGACAATGGGCTGGTTTTTTACCAGGCTAGCGACTGACAGGTCCTCAGATTTAAAAGCCTTTATCAGATGCAACTGACTTCTCCCTCATAAAAGGTTTTTGTAATCTTTGTGATTCGATCCAGCTTGGCAGGGACATTCAGACGTGTGCGCTGGTAAAAGTGGTGGAACCACAAGTCTGGTCATTTTACCACCATGGCTAAATGATACACCAGTGAAACCGTGAAAGCTTCACTGACTGTAGGCTTCACATGACAAAAATTCTGCATGCATCTTAAAGGTAGGTGACTATTTTTAGCCCGGCCTAATTAACTCCACCAGCGGCTGGTTGACAGCAACAACAATGCAGGGATATCAGTCCACGATGAACGCTACAAATAGTTTCCATTTGAATTCCAGTGGCGTTAGGAAGAGCTTGTGAACAGAATTTACTAATTATTAGCAAGCAGCTCCAAGGCAGCAACAGATAAACTTAATCCTGCTGCTTTGGTCATGTTCTAGTTTTTTTTTCTACATGGATGTCTGCAGGGAACGAAGCTTAACTTAATGCAAACGGTTCACGGCTGGGATTTTGTGTTGCTGCACCATAAGTGTGCACACATTGGGAAACAGCATCATGCTTTATTTGTCACTGAAAGCAAAGCAGAAAGTGATGATATTCAGCTGTTTAGCAGAGGGAAGGAACAGGAATTCAGGCTCTCTTAACCTGATCCTCTCGCTCCAAATGCTCACAGGGACGTAGCAGTGTAGCATTGTGTCAGCACACTAACCCCAGAAGACCATCTCCTTGGTCTTTTCTTCTCTCCATCCCCTTCTTTCATCATTTTTCCACCTTAGGGAGAATAATTCATGTCTCTGTCCTCCTCTCCATTGCTCCCTCTTCCTTCTCTCGTGAGACTGAAGTTTGTGTTGTCTGTCTGCCTCTGAGCACCTGAGAACCAAATCCCTGATGTCTGCAACAAACCTCTATTAGACTCATAAACGGAGGCGTCTTTATGACTGATCACAGGCATGTCTGTGACTTTCATCACACCAGCTTTCTCACTGCTCTCCATGAACTTAAGCATTTTGGAGGTTTAGGAGTAATGTTTAAAATGTTGGTAGGGATCATGAAAAACTTTCTGAATTTTCTCTGCAAATGCCAAACAGCTCATTTTGCTATAAACTTTAGCTTGATGTTTATTAGATCGGATGGTTGAACACATTGGAAATACAGCAAGTTGTCCATTTAGCAGACAAAGACCTCATAAATACACTGGAGAAAGGTACAAAACCACAAAAATGGCATCTTCTCTACTGGCTACATACTAGTGTGGTCACACACTGATGTGGGACGCCATGTCATTTTTCAACCAGAATTTGTCACGGTCAAGTTAAGAGTTATTTTTCCCCTGGGAGGTGTAATGGCTGACTCAAATAAAGCCAGATATTTCATATTGTCTTAAAGAACCAGCCAAAAGTGGCAAGTATGGGTTTAAATAGAACCCAAAGACCCACCCGGGTTTTTTTTTTTTTACATTCATCCTTCTTTCTTAGAGTAGCCGTCATAAAAACGATGGCTTTTTTACAGCTCTATAGTTACAGCTACA
Source organism: Poeciliopsis prolifica (assembly GCF_027474105.1). Taxonomy (NCBI): domain Eukaryota; kingdom Metazoa; phylum Chordata; class Actinopteri; order Cyprinodontiformes; family Poeciliidae; genus Poeciliopsis; species Poeciliopsis prolifica. The sequence continues at coordinate 2,821,576 of NW_026562376.1, read as the reverse complement.
TTTCCTACTGTCTCTGTATGTGATTTTGTCTTTTAAGAATTTTATTGCACAGATAAAAGTGTTTTGCAAACCAGCATCCGTGATCGACAGCCTTGCTAACCGTGGACGACAGAAGCAAAGAATCATGGTTCAGTTCTTAGTGAGGTGTTGTGGCTCGGTGTGGTGAGACGGGTCCATGTGCCTGTCATGTGATGCTGGCAGCACCAGTCTGGTTGCTGAGGGAGTCAGGCTGTGACTTACACCTGTGTGTGTGTGTGTGTGTGTGTGTGTGTGTGTGTGTGTGTGCGTGCGTACGTGTGTGTCTGTGTGTGTGTGAGATAGAGAGAGAGAGTCAGAAAGATGCTACCAGGCGATTTCTGGACTGCTTGTACGAGGGTGTGAGTGTTTTCTTCCCTTAAGGCTCCACTCTGAGTCTTCCTGATGTTATGCACTTTGACAGGCTTTCGTATTTAAATGCGCTGCTGGTTCACCGACACACAAACAGAAGGCAAAGCACTAAAGCGGGCGGCTGCAGCTGAGTGAGTGGATCTCAGAGCGACTCTGACCTCTGCTTCAGACGCAGAAATGATCCTGTCAGGTGCATCGCTTCAATCATCCCACTGCTTGAAAGGCTTTCATGTAAATGACCAACTCAATGAGTAATTCAGCCATCCTGTCATATATACACACATAATGTCACAATGTGACTCACCGGTGCTGCAGAAACATAGAATATGTTAAGTATTTTAATAAAACCTTCATTCCGATCAAAAAATGTTGTCAACTTGTAAAGTAAGAGAATATTATGACCCATTTATCACCTCAGTTTCTAAATTTCAGTTGGTGTGTGTTAAACATATTCACATTAAAAATTCAAAAACCAAAATATAAACTTTTGATAACAGTTTGAAATGGAGGTAAACGTTGCATGGTTTTTAAAAGTAATAAAAGTTGCTTTGGTCCAGCTTCCTTCCTCCCGCCTAACAACATCAAATGCATGTGGATAAAAGTTTACATTTTTATTCATTTAAATTATGTATTTTTTAATTAATTAAATTATTTAAAAAAATAGCTTCTTAAATATGCATTATAAAAGAGAACCAAATGATTGTTTTAATTTACTTCTTTAATCTATTTCCTTAGCTGCTTACCAGCAGAGTTGGCAGAATGCTCGATTTCATCCCAGTTTGTACTGGTTGGCAGGCTATCACGGTGACTGGAACACACACACACACACACACACACACACACACACACACACACACACACACACACACACACACACACACACACACACACACACACATATTCACACCAGCAGGCAGTCCACATCATAAAACCTACAAGTCTTTGGATGGAGGGAGCAGAGAGAGCATGGCAGCAGGACTGAGAGCGAGGGGCGGAGCCAGCCAGTCAGAGAAGAGGGAACAGAAACTGGGAACAGTGGAACTGAGCTGGGAAAGCTTCATCAGAGAAAAGCTCCAGTAAAAATAAAAAACTGGCATTTTTAGACCCTAAGCTGCAGCAATAACGGAACAAAGACAACACTGATAAAAGCAGCATCCCTGATCCCAGGTGTAAGATCGCCGTCCTCCCTGTTGCTAGGATACGTTTCATTTCTGACAATCTAACTCTAACGATGCCAAAAATTCGCTCAGTTCTTGCTCTGTGGTTCACTATTTTTATCCTCTAAAATCCACAACGTGTGTATCTTTGAGTAAATCACTCCTCATCACTCCAGGGGTTGAAACTGAGGCAGTTCACTCCAGCCTGTCACCTCCCATCTGCACAGCTATCAGAATAGAAAGTCCACAAGATGAACGTCGGAAACCTGAGGAAATAACTCTGAGCTGCACCAACCTGCCGAAAGACGAGACATTACATGACAATGGCTGAAAAAAGATAGAACAGGAAGTCAAAGCAGGAGGAAAAAAAGATGAGATAAAACCTTCATTCCAATCAAAAAATGTTGGGAGGAAAGAAAAGCAAAACACAGAAATGACAGACCAAGGAGGCGGAGAGACGATGGGATGATGCTGAAAATAAAGGTGGAAAGTAGGGGGCGGCATCAAAGAGAGCACAGGACTTCAAACAGCAACACACACACTCCAAAAAACACACCAACAAGCTTCAAACGTCAGACTGGGAGTGTGTGTGTGAGTGCATAAAAAGCTCAATCCACATGGTGACCTTAACCTGGTTGGAAAGGATCTGTCACACACACACACACACACACACACACACACACACACACACACACACACACACACACACACACACACACACACACACACACACACACACAGTCGTGTTTTCATCACCTGTGGGGACTTCATGTTGACTTCCATTAATTTCCACAGCCTAACCCTTATCATAACCTTTACCCTAAGCCTGACCATCACAGTCCTAAACACAACAGCTACACGTAACATGAGGACGCTGGATTTGAACTCACAACTTTTCCCACAGGAGCACCACAGGGCATCGTTCCAAACACATTTTTATATACTTTTGTGCAGGTGAAACTACACAGTCAACCATCTTCTCTAAAATAAATATGTTTAGAAATCAACAACAGAACCAGAAAGTTATCTCATCGCATCGCCATCAACTTTCAGGTTAAAGTTTTCCCCCCCAAAAAGAACATGGCGGAAGCAGCTATTGCTCTACCAGCTCCTCTACGTACAAGCTATTCTGATTAAGCTGTTCAAGTGTAGATTAATATTTAGGAACCAAAGTTGGGGTGTTCAGAAGGAGGGAGTCATAATTTTAATGAGCAGAAAGAATTTTCTTGAAGGATGTCAAACCTAAAACAGACACACAGATGAATCTTCAGAGTAAGGATCCGTTTCAACAACAACAGGCCGGCCGGTTGGCCTGCTTTCTGTCCATTTTCTCCGTCTTCAAGAGTCCAAAGAAATAAAGTATTTGTGCTTCAGTTCAGAAGAAGTTGCATCCTTTATTTCCTTTTTCAAATCTTACACTTTGTTCTTGGAGTATGAACTGCAGACATGTTGGGCAACTAAAACTCTGTTGGAGTTGCTTCAATAAATGAGTCTCAGTTTCAACATGTGAACCTTAGTGCCATTTATTCTCCGTTTATGAGCGGTAGAAGAACCGGGTCTTTACCGCAGCCGCCAAGCAAGCACCGAACATATAATGCAGAGACACACATACTGCCATCTCTCCAGCTTTGTCTGAATCCACTGAAGCAATTCCTATACGGAAAATGGATTTAAAGGTTAACCCATCAGTAAAGCAGAGACTCGCTAAACAGCTGACACAGGATGGCTTCAGGCTAACTCTTAAGAGGTCTTGGTGCTTTCAGAAAAGTGGAAGCAAAAAAATAAAGTGAAGCTCTGCAGAGGTGGAAGAAAGGTCAGTCATGACTTCATAAAAAAATCCAATTTAAAAAAACACATGTATTTAATACAAGTAAAGATTGCACAATTTATATTTTTTATATATTGGAAATAGTTTATTGCTTTTTTGAAGTTTCACATTTCTTGGATTGGAAGTTGTCATTTCTAATATCTTTATGTTATACTTTTGACCTGACTGTATTGTATGTTAATGCTCATTTATTTTGTTTGTTTTCATTATTTTTTATCTTTTGTGTGAACCTACATGCCTAAAATCATACTATAGCTGAATTTCTCCACTCTGTGACATAATAATGTCTATTCAATTTTGTAATGCGTAAATAAAATGTCGACTGTAAAATTACATAAAGCTCCAAGGTCAAATCCCATTCCAAATATTCTCTACGGTCCAACCTCTCTCCTCTTACTGAGCGTCTGTTGGTTGTAAACAAATCCAATTTATGTCTCATTATCCATAAATAACAAAGATGAGCAACATCCGGTCCAAACCTGAAATTTTAGCAGGTACAAAAATCAAGCTGTTGATACCTTCCGGCTGGAAATAGCAGGGATAAATAATTGATGAGGAGGATCAAACTCCCTGAGGTAGTTTGTTATCAACGCAGCATCATCACTGTGTTAGAAAAGCTGATGCTTTATCGCCACTGGTTTCATGCAGCCATTTCATTTTATTTTTTAAATTGATCTGCAAATCCATCATGGTGTCATAACCCCTGGGACAGTTTAGAGGTTTATTTTTCTCATTATTGCCATGGAATAGATACACCAACCAACCAGTTTACGGTTGAAATTTATTAGACCACTTTTCCCTTTATCTGCTTGATCTGGTGATCAGCAGCTCAAAATGATAAAATGTAAAGTTTTTCCTTTTTTAAAAAAAAGCATATGACCAGAAAACTCATCAACAAACATCATGTTTATTGACCCATGTTTTTGGAGTTTATCAGATAAAAGTTACCAACATACTGTATGCTTGGCTCTCTCTATCAACAAGCAGCAGACTTTATTATTCTGAGGTTAATACTTCTTAATAAAAAAAAACAACAAACATTGATAGCATCACAGTGTATCCATGAGATATGTCTCCACCAAAAAGTGGACAAACAGCCAGACATACCTGAAAGCAGTTTAAAGTCATGTTTTAGATTTTAGACAGTTCAAGAATTGACGGGCAGAAACTGCAACTTCATCCAGAAAGATTTCAAGCTGGGATTTTTACCCAGAACCTTCAGCGTCAACAGAAAGTCTACAGTGCCAACAACTACCAACATGTGGCTTCCCTCTAATGGAAACATCCATTCCTCTGGCTGGGAACCAGACATGTGAGCAAAGGCCTTTTGGTGAAAGTGGAGGCCACTGCAAACATTTGGCTCAAAAGACATTGCAAAACTGTTGCATGTCTTACCAAGTAACTGTGGTTTAATTTATCGTGCAAGTATCTTACTAAACTTGAAGTAAGACAAACTCTAACTTACAAGTAACTTTTCAGAAAGATATAGGATTTTAAGTTAAGTATTTCTAAAGTTAAGCTTTCCACTTTAAGATTATATGAAGACATTTTCCTCATGCCAAAGAAACTAAGATTTTTTCATTATATTAAGGAATTATTGACTAAAAACAAGCTCCTTTACATTACTTGTAAGTTTGTTTTGTCTTCTTAATAAATATACTGACATACTTGCACTAGAAATCTTGTTGCATCACTGGAAAAGAAGCAACGAAAAGCCAAAGCTGAACTGAGCAGGTCACTGCAGGAGCATCCAGAGAGATGCTCCTACATGCTGTGAAGTGGCTCATATCTTCAGGCCTGAGTGAAAAGCGCTCAAAGCTTCATACGGCAGTGGCAGCACAGTCTATTTCAGGCCTGCTGTCACTGCGCGAGCCGGCACCGTGTGTGTCGCACCGCCCTTGGACACAAGCTTGCAGAGTGTGTTGAGAGCAAGGCAAAACACCAGGTTGCCACAGCAACCAGCGAAGGCCACGGGAACAGATGGGGCGGGCGGGTGAGGCGCTAACAGGAGATGAGGTGAGAGCGAGCGCCAAAGGTAGCAATCATCCCAAAAAAAGATTATTTAATATAAGGAAAGGTGTGTTTATGCACACACACACACACACACACACACACACACACACACACACACACACACACACACACACACACACACACACACACACACACACACACACACACACACACACACACACACACACTCTCCTGATGCTTTACGGGAGTCGGTGTGTCTGGTCTCTTGGTGGGGAACTGAGGTGTAGACCTTTGTTTACACAAAGCTCACTGTGTCCTTCTGTCTGTCCAATGTCCACTGTCTCCTAAAACGATTCTACTTTTAGATCATCTGCCTTCATCCTCTCATGCATTTCACTACATCATGGATCTCTGCATTTCTCTAGACGTGCTTCCATTGACCATCACTTATTGGAAAAACGTCAATTTAAAAAAGGAAGAAATGTTTTTTTTAAAATTACAACATAAACCACTTTTTCACATCATGCGAGTCACATGAACAGCCGAATGTTAGTTCTGGCAGAAAAGATGAATAGGAAGACAGGAAGTGGGTAGAGGATGAAGGCACAACACGTTTTAAAGATGTAATGCATGAACAAACTTATTTAGATGTGACTGTAATTTAATTCTGTCTTTTATTTAATGGAAACACCACGATTGCAATCAATTCTCCAACAGTGGAGGACTGACAAAGTTTTTTTCTTTCTGCATGAGAAAGACTCAGACCAGAGGTCTCAAGCAACATTCTGATAAATTAAATCATTTCTTTTTTTAGTCCACATCAGAGTTCAATTAGCAATCACACCTCCCCAAAAGAACCGGACATTTCTGGATAAACGGACTGGAGTTCGACTAAAGCGGACTAAACAGGGCTGGTCTGCACCATTCATTCAGGAGAAATGCCTTCAAGTGGTGGAAATGAAAAAAACGAATCCCCCGTGGAACAAACTTAATGGTCTTCACCTTCAGATACTCGACATCAGGGACTGACTTATTTTTATGTCCCACCAAATGAAATGATGCAACAAAAACAATCAAAGTAACTCTCTTCCTTAGTCAGAAATTGATTCTTATAACCGTTTAGAGTACTTCTCTGCAGTTTACAATCCAATATTTTCAAATGGCAGGACTTAACAACATAATGCAGTGCCACACAATTACACACACACACTAGCAGCAGCAGGTTTAAAGTTGATGCCGTCACCTCTAACAGGAAACGCAATGCCGATGTGTACTAAACACTCCAACACACACACGGTTTTATTATCTTATTCAATAGGCGTATTGTTATTTCATCTCAGCAGAGAACATCAATAGCTTGGCTGTGAGTAAAAATATTCTGTCTCTTTGAAAGAGGTTAAAGCAGTAGCAGAGTGTTCATTGTGTGAAACGTCGCTGCAGAAGGAGAACCCAAATGCAGAACCAACCATGACAATAATGTGCAATCAGCAGGTTAATAATTTATTGTGCAAAAATGAAAAAAAAAACTATTCAGAGGGGTGTGGCAGACAGCAAAACAGGAACTCAGGACAATGATCTGGCAGCGACTGGAAATGAACTGAGGAACAAACATTCATTCACTCAAATGTTGTGATTCTTTTCAGTTCAGTGTTAGTAGTTCACTGCAGGTTTTATGGAGTTGTTCAAAATTATTCACACCTATAGAGGGTAAAAGATTCAAACTCATCTTTAAATTTGACCAACTCAACTCTTCAGAGTCCTGACTTGAACCTAATAGACAATCTGTGAAGGGAACTACAGATTATGGTTATGGCATAGAGACCTTACAGCCTCACAGACAAACCTGTCAGATAAGAAGGGTGTATTTTTCAACATGCCATTTTTAATAAAATGTGGATTTTTTTCTTGTTGATGCTCCTTTTAGATAGTTTTATATTTGATTTCTGTCTCTTCTGCAATGACAAAAACTTTTTAGATCAATAAACTCTGATTATATATTTAAATATGACAGAAGTATGAATCATTTTGGGATTAAATGTAGATAAATTTACAAATAAAAAACTGAGAGCTGAATACATTATGCAAATCTGTTTCTGAATCCAGATTCAAATACTGTTTTTTGTGTATTTTAAGTCAAAATCAAAACTGAAAGATAAATTCACTTAATTATAAAGGTATGACATTATTTGTTGAATAGCCTGTGTGAAAACTTTCCCACAAAATTATGCCCTGGCATTTTAAATGGAGCGAACTCAAAGTTTATTTCCTATAACTTTAGATTTTACTGATTGTTTATTGTTTATGAGTTTTAGCACCAAAGTTCCAGCAAAACACAGATAAGATGTTGGATATAACTAAGCGCTTTGTCAGGGTTTGTCCCTGCATTGTTAATTAACCTTTGCCCCATTGCTCTAAATTCAGACAGAACTGGTGTTATTCTTTGGATTAGACACATAATCCCCAATTAGCGTATTACATATTGAACTTGCCTGCTGTGGGGATTTAGCAAAGGCAGAAGCAGGTCTAACGTAGCCTGACAAGATGGAATTCTGCATGACAGAGATGGCTGGCAGCCTTTTTTTTCAGCCTTTAAATCTGGGAGACATGCATCAAATATCAGAAGAAATGTCTCCAATAAGCAACAATTTGCTGCTATACAAACAAAGAGCAGGAAAGAAAACATGATCAACCTCACAAAGGGTTTGATATTCAATAAACTGCATGATGTGGAGTAAGCATTAACCTGACCTGCTGGACAGCTGGAGTCATGTGATCTCTGTCCTGTCTTCTGATTGATCATTAATATTGCCTCTCCGTCCCTGCAGTTTTATGGAGGTTTAACATTAACAAACCCCTCCAGCACCAGTTGATGACCAAGTCATTACATACAAGGATGAGTTAATATGTGCATTAGTTATAGTGTTCTCCAACACTGACCGTGACGGAGATAATTACAGAGCAATCATTAAATCTGCAGAGACTTAATAAGAGGTCAAAGAGAAGCGGGCGTAAAGGAGTGCGCTGCTCTGATATGCGAGTCCGTTACAAGAGCCGGATTCAAGGTGGCTGACAGACAGGAAGGATTTTTGTGTCAGGAACCGGAGGCAAAGCTCAGTGGGTCAAATTCTTCCTAAACCCAAAACTTTATCCAGCTGAACAGAAACAAAACTGAAGTTTTTATCTCTAGATCCAAAGATCTAGAGTCAGCACAGCTTCAGTTTTTACAGAATGAACTCTGACCTGAACCTTCAGAGCCACATACAGACAATTACCAGGTTGGCCTTCTGTCACCTGAAGAACATTTTTAGGATTAGAGAAATAATGTGCCAGCAAGATCTACAAAAACTTATCTAATGTGTTTTTCTGTAGATGCATTTATTACTGCAACAGCGTTTTCACAAGTCTGCATAAAAAAATCAACCCTCCAGCTGCAGCTGATCCAGAACGCTGCTGCTGGCGTTCTGACTAAAACCATCAAGACGGAGCACATCACCTCCGTTCTAAAGTCTTTCACTGAGAGAACAGACTTTAAAATACTGTTGTTGGTTTATAAACGGCTTGGCAGTAAAAAAAAAAACATTAAAGGTTCTGGTTCTGGTTCTGCTCTGCATCCCCAGAAGCAGAACCAAACATGGAGAAGCAGCATTCAGCCTCTATGGACCACACATCTGGAATTAACTTCCAGAAAGTTTTTTAGCAAAACAGCTGAAAAACTGAGTTCCTTTAAATCAAAGCTAAAATCTCATCTGTTTAGAGCTGCACATATTTCATGTGTAGATGAGTTTGATGATGATACATGGAAAAATGTAGTACTTGTTTCACAACTGATGACTGCATGATGTAAAACACATTGACTGTCTAGTCGCTGAAATGAATATAAATAAACTGGACTTGGCTGTGGACTTGGGAAGTGGTGGGCATATTTTGCAGCTCATGAGCAGCGGATCCTTTTCGCAAAGCATTTCTCTGACCTTGCGCTCTTTGTCTCCGTACTCCAGGCCCAGCGTATCCATGGCGCGGACGATGGCAGCCAGAGATTGGATGGTGTTGCTGTAAACGACAGGCTTGTACTGCTTTACGTCATCGCCAGAAAAACCGTCCTCATGGATGATCCTGGACAGAAACACAAGAAAGTCCGTTTTTATTTTAGAAGGTTTTTTCTTTTAGAAGAGAGTTAAATTGGTGGAAGACTTGAACAAAAAGACAAAGAGAAACAGACACTGGGACATAAGGGAGGGTTTATTACCAATGGGCTTAGCTGACATTTAGACACACAGTGCGTCCTGCTGTTTCAAATGCCATGATGTCTTTCACTGCAGTGAGCACACGGACAGAACGGTGGCCCGGTTAGCCAGGCAGACAGACGATCAAACAAAGTCAAACACAGCGAGCGATGATGGTGAGATGAGCAGCAGAGAACAAAACACGGGTCACCAGGAAGCTTCCCCCTCGATCCAAAGAGACAGAAGCAGGTTGGACGAACGCTGTGAGGCAAGTAAGAGGGACAGCGTCCCCACACATGAGGACGTAAGGAAGAGACAACCAGATGCTTTTCTCCATCTCTATCAAACTGACAAGGTTGGTCTTCATTTAGACCACCATGAATTGTCCCAATCTGTAACTGTGCTTCACTGTAGACCTTTTGCAGAAATCAGCAGGCAGGTAAGCTAGCCGATGGAAGCTAACCATACGACCGGATGATCGTAACGTTGAACTCCTCATCAGTGGACCCTGCGCTGCGACAGCATCCATTACGCTGCGCATGTCACCTGCAGAAAGCAAGCCAGAATCGACCAAACAGCGATCAGCTCTCTTTGCCTGGTGCAGGTTTGGTCGTCTGCAGATGTCAGAGGTTTTATTTTAGTTCAGCGTCTCTGTACATCACACAGCCTCCGTTCAGCTTGATACACTTAATTTCAGATAGCCATCCTGCTTCGTCTTCATTTTTCGAGTAATAGTGACCAAAAAAGGAATTAATACTCATTTGTCCTTTGCCAGCTAAACATGTTTTATTTTAATAAAGATTTGCAGTTTTAGACAACACAAAGCTGTTCGTAGAGCAGTATGTAAAACTGCTTTAATATTCCTCGTAAGTAATGTGTAGCGACTGAAGTTTGGGAGATTTTTTTCTTGCTATTTATCATAACTCAGATGAATGTAACACATAAGGGTCAATAATGCCAATTTGGCAGCATAACGTATTTCTAATGCTAAAACAACATGATTACTGCAAGAAACTATGGCAACCGGTAACAATTTAAAGGCCTAGCCGGCTCTTTCTGCAATAAAGCTGCACGCACGTCCACCATGTTTACAAAAACATCATTCCATGTAACAGATGCCACAAAATTATATTTTAATCGGATATTATGGATAGTCTGACACAAAGTAGAGCATAAAATGAAACAAATAAAAATCTAAAAAACTGAATTTGTTCAATTGAATTAAAAAATATATTATGTATCCCAAAGGGAAATGAAATGTCATAACTCATATCTTCCACTCATCTCTAGTCGTTGCGGATGGTAATGCTGTGAGCAGGAATAATATGCAAAAGCAGTCTGTTTTGCAGTGAATCTGAAGAGGCCTCTGACTGAAGGCAGCCTTTATCCAGGCAGCAGAGATGATTTAACACAGTAACACATGAATCTTTAGTTTCCTTCTCAGGGTATCAAAGGGTTACCTTTGCAGAGGCATCATGCAGACAGTTGGAAGCATGCAGTGTGCAGTGACAGGGTTAGCATTGTCCCAGAGCCGTCCTCTGGCAGCATAATGTTTCAGATCAATCAGACAACCCTCCCTCAGAGTTACATCACAGCTTCAGACCACCAGCTCCTCTGCAGTTTTCTCCTACATATAATGTTCACAGCTGCCTCCACTAGCAGAATCACAAATAAAACCTCAGAGTGCATGCATGATTAAAAGCCGCCATGATAACTGCGTCTCTCCGTCTCCCTAGGTGCTCCAGCTCAATTTTTAGTCTTCCCACTCATGTCTCCCCATGTCTTAATGACTTGCCAACCAGCCACTTAATCTGAAACTTTGCCTCCCATCTTCCCTTGCAGCGGGGAGGTGAAACAAGGACAAACTCCTAATTGGATGCTGCAGTCTCAGAGGTAATGGTATGTTAAGCTGAAAATGCCAAGAGAGTCTGAAAAAGAAGCTGACAAAATTTTAAAATACAAACATTCTGCTGTTGATAAAGTATAGGATCGAGTCATCTTCACGTTCAAGGACGACAAACACTCAACTCTAAAGCATGGTGGTGGCAGGCTGGTGATTTGTTCTCATTTTGAATTCTCCAGACAAACATAAAGCCGACTATCTGCCAGCTGAGGTTCGACCCAAACTCGGTCATGAACAGGACGATGATTCCAAACACTGCAAATAATCTCCAAACCCAGTGGAGGCTATTTGGGACGCAGAAATGAATATCTGCAAGTAGCATTGCAGCCACTGATTATTTTTATTTTAATTGCCACAGTCTTCAGATTTATTTTAACCTTTTTATATATGTTAGAAATGTATTTAAAAAAATACAACTAAAATATTTCAGTTTCTTTTTAAAATAAAAAATAATTATATTTTATTGCCTAAAATGCAATAACAGCTTTCATTAGTGAACACTTGATCATTTGCATCTACAATGTTAAAAAAATACTTTTAACAATGCTTCTGAGCTCAACCCTTTCTGCATGTTGGGCTGATTTTCTGGATTACTAATTAATCGTTGGACAGCAAAAAGCCACTTTATTTTCTTAAAAAATTTGAACCAGATGAAGCTAAAACTGCAATTTGAGGAGTTCTGGGTAGAAAATATTTACAATAAATTTTATTTTGTTATCTTAAATGCACAATGTATGTATTTCTTCTACAATTTTGGCTCAATTACAGCTCTTACATTCTTTCAGCAATTTTTTTGAGTCTGTACGATAATTAGTTGACTATTATTTCAATAACTGCTTTGTCATGATGAATCTGATCAATCATTTCACGCATCAGTGAAGACACCAAAGGGCTCGGTATCTTTCACGGTGATTTTTTTCCATGCAGTGTTGAACTGCAGAGACTCAAAGTCAAACGGTAAATCATGTCACCCTGATTAGCTCAGAATGAAGCCACGTCACACCAGGTGAAAAAAGAGCTGAACAATAACTTGATATTAATATTAATGAAGGTGTGACTGACCCACTTAATGTCAGAGTGTGTGTGTGGGTGTGTGTGTTTCAAGCTGGCATGCTGACGTGAGTCTTCATGCACAAGGACCTTTTTCTCATTACCCACTCTGAGGGCCCTTCTGTCAGCAAGCGAACTGGCCTGTGTGTGTGTGTGTGTGTGTGGGTGTGTGTGTGTGTGTGCGTGTGTGGGTGTGTGTGTAATTTTTTTGTATTTTGGCACAATCTGCACAGTGACCTGAAACATAGTTTAGCTTCACACTGGGTCAGACAGATGGATGGAGAGACAGACATATGGGTAATTTACTCACTACATTATTCCATGATATTATTACGCGGCTGCAGTTTCGGAGGCTGAATAGCAGGTGTTTGGCTGAATGGAAACTGCCAGTCAGTGATCCATAATCACATTTAATAACTGCTGTTTGTGGTGCTCAACACTTCCAAATTTACTTTTGGTCTACTTTAAAATGACAAACTCATCAAGTTTCTAATAATGAGATTGGAAGTACGCTGCTGTTATCTCTGACCATTAACAAAAAGTCCTAATATTAACTCCTCGGCTGCTGCAGCTCCAGAATTGACCAAACAATCCAACAGTTTAACACAGCAAAAGTAGGAGGGAAGTAAAGCAAAATTATTAATAAAGCATGTCAGGTTTTTGATGCTAACCTGATTTATTCATTTATTTTGTCTGATTGGAAAATAAGTTCCTAATTTTGCCTATTGAAAGCCATATTGTGTTTGTTTGCTTGTGCAGATTAGCAACTTCTTTAAAATGATCTTTAAACTTTGGAGAAACAAATGCGCTGCTGGATTGGCTGCTTTACAAATGCCAGCCAATAGCCTGTCAAGTAGCATTTTGAATAGGCATTCCAGTTTCCCAAGATGCATCTTGTTTTGAATATTTTAGATATCCTCTACAAAAGAAAATCCACAAATATGTGGATATTTGTGAGTTACATTCTGCAGAAAAATAAATGAACACTGAACCACAAATAGGCAGGGGTCCACTGCAAGAATGAGGAGCTTGCTAGAAAGTAACCTTTTGACATGTATTTCCCCTAACTGAACTTCAATGACACAGTTGCGCACCCGACACGTCCAGTTTGATGCATCGACTACAAAAGAAACACCAAACAAGAGTTATCCTGGTGGTGGGGAGGGCAAGTAAAGCCTGGTGGCCTGTCAGGTTTATGATCCACTGAGGGAAACCCTGTTTATAGAAGGACTTGACAAGACAAGTGTTTTTACTTTCAATATATCATTTGGCCATTCTTCTGAGTGAAACTGTACAGATGTATGTAAATATGGAGTAATGGACCCAAAGATACATGAAAAGACAAAGTGCATGAAGCTCTCTGCTCTCCGCCTCTCATTATCCTCCACACTCATATTTTTATCTTCACACCTACTTAAGTGAACACACACATACACAGAGCTCACACACCACCCTGTGCAATTAGGTCTTTATCTCAGACCCTGTGAGCTCGGCACTGTTTGTCCTGACAAACACACGCATCCACGCACACGCACACACGCACAAAAACCCGTGATTGGTTCTTTTATCTCTAAGCTGTGCTTTCGCTCAGTCCATGCTGTATGTCGACAGCGCCCTTGGTCATGACAAAGTGCACGCTGACCGACGGCTGTCAACGCTGCAAGGTCCGATTTACTTGCATAACAACCAGGTATGTGTGTTTGTTGAGGAGGACGTTAGCACAGGTGCAAAGAGTGAAATAAAGAGTTGGTGTAAGATGTGATGTGTGATAATGAGCTTAAAAAAGCATGAAATAAGATGGAGCTAATCAGAAAGAAGAGGTCTATTTATAGCCGAGGGCATCAGCGATGCGGCCCCCACCTCCACACTGACTGACCCACTCAAACAGCAGCACAAACAGCAGCACAAGCATCAGCTGCTGTCATTTGGCTCCATTCTCGTCTTCTCACCTTCAGGTCAAGAAGCAACATCCTGCACAAACACGTTTGTGTCCCCATTTATGGTTGTTTCAGCTCCAGAAACATCTAACTGTCTGCAATCCTGAATCATGTGTCATCAGTTCCCACACAACGGTCGACATCATCGGTTTAGAAATTACTTAGTAGATGTTAATGCTCTGCATATGTGTCATCTGAAGGATGTGAAATATGCAGACAGGAAAACCACAGTGTCTTCCTGTTCAAGCCTTTCCTACACCAGTTTGCTGTCCAGTTCAAGTTTCTGGTTTCACCTTCAAAGAGTCTTAATGAAGTTTTCCATGGAGATCTGATTGTAATAAAACATAAAGTTGTAAATGATATGGGGTTGCATTTGATTGTGAAGTTGGAGCAAAATGGAAAATTTGTATGTATGCAACGTGTTCATTGCCAATTCCGTCACTGCTTTTCTTTTTCTGTCAAAGAAAAGGTCCTGTTGATGAAAGGACCTGCATCACTGTTGTCTCATCAAAGCAACTTCCTTCCTGTTTTCCATTATTGCCAACATTCCTCATGTCAAACTACAAAAAACAAATTTAAGCTGTTCCTTCAACAATGCCCTTCTTTTTTCCACCATCAGTCCCGTCGACAGATTCTGCACCTCCGACCAAAGACTGATATTGAAACATGTTAGCTATGCCTTTTTATCCAAAAAATGTGTCTAATAAAAGAAACTAAAGACGACTTCCTCTTGAATTCCTCTTGAAGACCTTTCGCCTGCTTTCTTACGGATTGAACAAAGTTCTGGTGCTGAATGCTTTAGACATTGTTTTATGGTTTGCACACAAACTGGAGTTGAGACATGAGTTAGAAAATGCCACACAGGCTTTGATAGTCATCAACAATCTCAGGAAGGAAATTAGACCATTCACATAAAGTTCACAAGCTCTTCGAAGGAAATTTGAGGAGGTGGACTTAAGAGGAACTCCATGCTTTTAGATGAAATCTAAATCAAAGAAATGTTGTGGATTTTAGGTAAGGATTCTGTTCCTTTAAGGGATGAGCCATCTTTCTGTCTTTCAGATGGGAGTGGCTAGAAGCAAGTTGTTGACTGGGACCACCTGAGCCGAATATTCTCAGTCCATTCGGACCTGGTTGCTCTCGCTTGTCCAACACAGCAGGGAGTTTGGTTTCTGTTCCTGCTGCCCATTTCTGGTCAACGGATTCTCTTTAACAATCCCGGTCCATCGCAGAAAAACAGAAAAAACTTGCAGACACACACAGACCGAAGGGAAATTCACACAGACCTTACATCATACAACACTGCCACTTTCGCTCTTTCATACTCGCTGGTCCTACACCACTGCTTCACCCATGATCACAAACTTTATTGTTTCAGCTTCACAGTGAAACTTGAGTTAACCTTTAACTCCAGGCTACAACCAGCCTGATGACTCATCAAGGTGACTGTGTGGCCTGGAAAAAAAACTTTACATAGGAATAATAAAACCGGCTTCAGATGGTGGGGCAGGACAAGCATGCATACTCCAGAGGACTACAAAGGTCGGGAACACCTGTTGTGAAGCAGATATATCCGTTTCATAAAGCACTTCATTACTAAAATATCTGATTGCTCCAGCTCTAGATTTAACAGTGGGATGAAGAGTCAGAGTAGTTGAGCTTGAGGACACTTCACACAAAAAACACTGCAATCCAAAATAAACTGGGTTGGAGGTTTAGCGCTGAGACTGACTGAAAAAACAGCAAGGGGAGGAATTAATTGTAAAATTACACTTAATTTGTTACAAAGCACTAAAAACATTTAATGAAGCCTTTATTAATTTTCCTTATTGATAATTTCATAAGACAAATAAAAACCTGGATCTGGTTGAACAATAATGAATTGTTAACTAGTAAATAACAAGTGTGAATTTGCATTTATGTTGATGTAATATTCAGCCAGTTGAACAAAGTTTTACCTCAGACACTAATGATGTTGTCCAAAACGGGAAAGGAAAAGAGTGATGGCAAAAAAAGGAGAAATTATGAAAATATATGGCAACTGATATTTTCATTGCATTACATATCAATATTGTTGACAGTGCAACATATTTTAATATTATGCAGCCCTAACAATCCGAATAACTTAAATAGATCAAAACCAAAAACAATTCAAGACATAATAAGATCAGTGATGGTCAACAAGATGGCGGACATTGTGTCAACTATTATACATTCCTGCATTTTCTCCATTTTGCGATATTTGTTGCAGCATTAGAAAAAAATCCAATATCATGCAGCTGTAGAAGATAAACTCATGTTATACTGATGGAAAATGTCACCTTCTGTTGGTTCAGCTCTTTGGTTTGAACAAACAGATGTTTAATTTGTTGTCTTGATTCTCATTAAGACTGATGAAGAGTTAAATACTACACCAAATAAGGTCCAGAGCCGCACAGCATTCTGGGGGATTTAGGCAGATAAAAGACTTTAGCTGCTCAACCTACAAACAAAGTTAGTGGGATCAACTAACTCACTCACTCTTTGGTTACCTTGCAACGACCTGTTGAGTAACATGCGCAGCAGCAGTTTAAAGTTTTGCCACAGTGTCTCATAACCGCTTAAAAATAAAAAACAGAGACATGCAGTCAAAACTAAGGATAAAACAGGAAAGGTTCCTCCTGCCAGTTTGGGACTTTTTCAGATATTTAAAACAAAAACCTAATCATTAATTATTTACATCAAGTAATATGAAACCCTTATGTTGTGATACGTTTTTCAGCAATACTCTGCAGCCCTTTTAACACCTTTAACTGTGTTAAAGGTGATCCATTTGCAGCTGATCCAGTTCAAACTGTTTATCGCCATCATTCTCAATAATTGACTCTAATATTAAAATCTGTGACACAAAGCTCAGATTTTTATGCTGCAACAAATAAAAAGCATATATATATATATATATCTGTAAAACTGTACAAATGTAAAGAATAAGACACTGTGTAGGTAACAGTTTTGTTCACCTCTCACATGCTTTAACCTAAATATGGCCGCCGCATGTCGTATGGAGCGAGGCTCGCGTTTCCAAGCAGCAGCGCACACAGGAGTCTCATATCTTGCGGCTCTGACAGAGAGGAGTCCTCTGGCTCCAGCTCTGGTCATCTGCTGATGAAGAGCCCCTCTGCCAGGGGAGCCAATCTGCTGCGGCTGCTTCAGCAGGGCTGTTAGAAGCTGCACATGCTTGCATGTAAAACCAGGCAGACAGCAGAGCAGAATAATTACAGCTCAGGATTACATCTAGGGAGACCTCATTAAATCCATCTGCCATCATCTCTCTGTTCCTCTGTCACCTGGTATGTCTATCTGCCTCTCTCCTTTGCCAACTCGCCTTTCATCCCTCCATCATGCATCCTCCTCTTCCTCTCTGTGAAGATTTCAACACTGCACTCTGTTTCCCTCTGTGTCAGTTCCCTTTCCTCTTGGCACTATTGTCTTTCAACCTTTCCAGCTCCTCGATCCTAATTATTTCCACTTTTTTAACTCCTCTCCTCCTGCTCTACTTCGTTTTTCATCCTAGAAGAAGTAGGGGAGGAGGATATGATGATCTGAGGTGTTGACATGAATCTTCTATAAGCTCATTAATGATCTTAATGTTTACCATCCAGTCTTACAGAATTCATATTGTCAGAGGGAAACCAAACAAACTATATATATTTGTATATAGTTTGTACATATAAACTACATACAAATATAGTTTGTATTTTGATGGATAGTTTTATGGTCTTATATATCTTTGTGTGAACCTACTTACTTTGGTTGCTTGTCACTTTGCTGCTGTTGCACCAGTTTCCCCAGTGTGGGATAATAAATGAATTTCTATTCTTTTCTTTTTTCAACAATAGGGTCTATAGACAGGATTGTACTGAATAAAACAATAAGAGCTTTAATTGTTCAGAAGATAATAGTCAAGTTCTCTCCTACCATCAAGAATCTCCTCTGAGACTCTTTCTCCAATTCTCCCTTCAGGCAAGTCAGAAAAGGTGAGTCAATCGATTGTAAACATTTATAAAACTGTCTTGTTTCAAAAGTTTTTCTTCTAAAGAAAGTATCTGCTTGATGATACTGAAAAAAAAAAAAAACAGGCTGCAACTTGCTGAAAGTGGTGCAAAAAGTGGGTATGGACTGAACTCTGAACACCGCACAGCATTCTGGGGGATGTAGGCAGAGGAAAGACTTTAGCTACAATGTTGGTGGTGGTATCAATTAACTCAATGGCTCTTTGGTTGCCCAGCAACTCACTCACTCGTTGGTTACCTAGCAACAACCTGTTGGCTAACTTGTGCAGCAGCCGTTAAGGTTCCCTCCCCATGACTCATAAATGCTTAAAAGTAAAAACAACATCGTGGAGTGAAAGGAGAAAATGAGAACAACAGATGAACTGGATGACACAGAAAAGGCCATGTCATGAAGTCAGGCAGGAATTCAGATATTTAAAATCAAAATGGAATCCATAGTCATTAATACTGATGATATCAAATCCTAGTGTAATATCAGTCCTAATTTTAGATATGCAGTGCGAAAAAATCTCCAAATAGGTGACGTTTTCTTTAACGATTAAAAGAAATCCAGGACTGTGGGATGTACAGGAGGAAGACCAAAGTATGGACATGAAGAACATCCAGGACAGAAATGTCCCGGACGATCCAGGATGTTCTTACTGTTCCATGGTTTAGTGAGGCAGTGTTAATATTATTACAATGAAAAAACTTAAAATAAGCATCATTAATATGTGATGAATGAATGTGATCTCTTTTTGCCAGTTTTTGTTCTGCTTTCTGCAGCCTTTAAGAAAAAATTCCTCCTAAACTCTTGCTGTATCCTAAACATCCAAGATACCAAGAAATCTGACTTTATCTGCATCTTTTTTCTGTTTCTCTTCCAAGGCAGCAGAGGTGAGACTTAGAGGCTCTGCCCTATTATGTGTTCACTCAAATTCCCTATCAAAGCAGGTTGGGGGAATTTGCTTTGCTCAAATCAAATCCCGACTTTATTCACACAGCGTAATGTGATAAAATCAGGCAAAAACAAAGGCTGGTCTCTGCAGAAATTCAGGACATTTTTACATGTATATTAAAAATTAATTAGAAGCAGGAGCCTTTCTAATAAATCATAAAAACCAAGCTATGCTGACGTCTGCATACTGAATGCAAAGAAAGGAAAGTCTCTCTGCAGCAAATTCAGTTTATCTGCCAGCTGCACACTGCATAGTTTGACTCAAATATCTCAAAATCCAATTCTAACTGTGATTTTTAATATCCCTCTAACAGTTTTTTGCATCATATGCTCCACACAGATCCTATTATTTCTGAAGTCCTGAAAACAAACAAATGTCCTGCAGTTTCTGCTGGCAGAACGCTATAAAGGAACACGCTGCGTAAATATGTCAGCCAAGAAAAATCCGATCGGACTGAAAGGAGAAAGCCCTGTGGAGGTTTTTACTGAGTAATTACCAAACAGTGAGGGTGACATAAAGGAACACTTCTGCATTTCCAATAGTCAGTAGAGTTACAGGAAGTGGTTGCTCCAGGAAATGTTGATATGATCAGCATTACAGCCGGCATCATGTGCTTAGTTGGAGGTGCTTTGAATGACTCGAAGATCGGTTATTCAGATGGGGAGTGATTGGGGTAATGAGACGGAGGGAGGGGGAAACAAGGACACAGCTTTAATCAGATCACCTCAGAAATAATGTCAAAATGGAATTATTCACATTTCCTGTACTCTCATGATTCAATACTAATAAATTACTTGAAAGGAAATGAGCAGAAACCAGTTTTTAGACACAGCGGCATTCCAGCGATCGCTTTAGAATCACTATAAAACAAGAAATTTCATGAAATTGTTCCCCGTCTTAGTAAAGTCACACCCTGGTCTTATAAAGCTGCTGTGCCCAACCTGCAGAAAATCTTGCAATGGTTCCTGTCCAGGCTTTTATTTTCCAAAACCAGAGGAAAAAAGAGAAACATTTTAATTGCTTTAACCAGCCCAGGCTCATAAAACTCACCCTTTTACACCACAAAACAGAAAGTCTCACCAAGTATTCATTTCTGGTTTCTTGTGCAAATATTTAAGACAAAACTAACTTACAAGGAACTGTTCAGCTGTTCAAAATGTAGGAGTGTAATTTAAGTCAATAATTCCTTCCAATCACAATAAAGGGGAAAATGTCCATCAATCAGGGATTTACCAACACAAAGTACGGCACAACTGTAAAGAGGGGGGAAAATGTGTTTTTCAAATTGTTTAAACATATAAATCACAATTAGCAGTGTCACTGCTAATTGTTTTTAGCAGTGCAAATCAATGAGTGTAAATTTAAAAGAGAAAAATTCAGATTTTTTGGATTTATGTTTCCAAAGTTAAGGCAGAGATAAGTAGATAAGTAATCCTACAATCCTGTACAGAATAAATCTGTTTTGGTGTTTTTGGAATTTATTATGCTAAAAAGCTGAAAAAACTCCAAACATAACAAATAAAACGGATAAAACGGAAAAACAGGCAATTCAGTAAATTAGAATATTATGGAAAAGTCAATTTAATTTAGGAACTCCATCACTAAGTGAAACATTATAGGTTAATTGGACAAAGATGTTTGTTTCTCTTATTTGTTATTTTCCATCTACAGCTAATAAAAATATGACATTTAAAACTGGCTGTAGTTGTACATAGTTGTTTTTGAAGGAGACCAAGTGCTCAAAGATTTTAGCTAATCATGTTTGACTGTGGTTCCTAACGCCTGCAAATACCAGGCCATAAAATAAAATAAAATAAAAAAATCCAGTCTCGGTCATGCATCTGAAGATAAAGTGCCTTTAAGACAGTAGAGCTTAAATGTACTGGTACTTCTGTTCTGACTGAGGTGTGATCCAAACCTCCCTTCCTGCAGCTACAAACCGAGTCAGAGTCACCGTCAGCTGACTTCAGATCAGCTGAGTTGGTTCACAGTAAAAGGATTCCTTTGTCTTTCAGCTCTCTGAACCAATATCAAATCTGCCAAATAGGTCTGACACAAAAATAAACACTCACAGTCACACCAACACATGAACCGAAGCACAGAGAGAAGACGGAACACACACACTCCTAAAAGTGTGTGTAGGGGTACATACACACCAACCTACCACACGTTGGTGCAACAAAGGAGCTTTGTTTTTCATAAGAAGCACTGATTAGAGCACAGACCACACACACAGGCTTCGTGCTGAGCTGATACAAACAGAGCCAGAGATGGTTTGCAGTGAAAACAGACTAAAACATGAAACAAAGTGGACTGAGGAATAGGAGATATAATATTCATGCAGCTCAGGTCCCAGTGAAAACCTTCTCAGGGGTCGTTGTTTATTTATGTATAAACCTGATTGAACAAAAATCACATGTAAGCCTCAGGGCTCTGGTCTTTTACAAACCACACCTCTCCAGTCTGACCATAACAGATTACTAGTCTCTTTTAGAAAACTTATATTGACGACATGCAACTTTATATATGACCACTAAAAAGAAATCACATGTGGGGCTCCTCAGGGCTCTAGTCTCGGGTCACTCTCTATTCCATACAAACCTCTCAGTTTTCATCATGGCATATTATTGGTCTCTTTCAGGTTATTTATACTGATGACAGACAGCTTTATATTATCATATCACCACATGCCCACAGTCCATTACAGTCACTGAGGAAGTCTGTTTATCATGTTAACAAGTGGATGAATCAGAATTTTCTCCAGTCACACATAGAAAATAAAACTGTCCCAAAATCATAAAGTAAAAAAACTGAAAACCACATAAAGTCTAAGTCAAAATTTTTTGCCAGAATTCTTTTTTTTTTTTTTTAAATAAAAACAGGGCAGCCAATCACATCACTACAACAGTAAGCAGATTAATAGATAACCTTTAGCAATAATTTACAAGGATAAGGTTGATGGAGTGATTCATATGAACGGATTGAATTAGCACAAGCGCTCCCTCTGTTTTCTGATTCACCTCTGGAAAAGGAGGCTAATAATTATCGCCGAATCCAGAGTCTGGAGTCCAGGAGCAGAGCGCCCTTTGCTCCCGGTCCTATCAGCCCTCTTTGGCACCTTCTCCAGCTTGTTAAATAAGTGAGAACATGTTCTTTCACCCGCCGGCCTCTCTTAGCTCACAACGTCTCTAGTTCCTCCTTTTCTCCCCCCACCAGCCTCTTTCACACTTCCACATCACTTCACCAGAATCTGAAAGAAAAAAATCTATTTTCCTGTCCTACTCTCCTCCTTTTTACGATCATATCACTCCACTGTCTTCATCCCTGTAGCTGTCGCTATTTCAAACTTAGAGGAGAGAATAATATAGCAGAACTTTACTCATTTTAATCCACCTCTGTGCTCTAAACATTTATTTTCTTTCATTAAATTTTCCCTTTCTCTCCCTCCAGCTATATCCGCCCCCTTTGCCACTCAGCATGAAAACCACCACCTTTTTCTCCTTCCCTCGTTTTATTCTCCTGCTCCGAGGCTTAAACCTAATTATCTCCTGCTGTAGGGAGAAAAGCCGCACACACACGGTGGGAACAGCCTGTGGGAAGCGGCGCAGCCGCGAGGGACGGACAGCGTTTGTTCTCCCTTCGGCCGGTCGCCTCCAATCATGTCAGCGAGGCTCAAACACACATGGAGCGAGAAAGACACAGAAAAGAAACAAAAATGGAAGACAGGGGCTTAATTTGACATCTTTACTTAGATCATAAGGCAAGATGGGGCAAAGGTTTGAGGTCTTCACTGCTGAGAAAGTCTAATCAAAATAATTAGATGATTGTACGTCATTGCCGGTTAACTTTATTATTAAGTGAGTTTATTCAGCAGCTGTCTTTAATCAGCCTGGAGAAGACTCAGGCTTCCTCTGAAATAATTCATACCCTGCATGTAACATCAGTTGAACAAATTCCATCTCAGAAGTTCTTCAAACTCTGTTCAAACTGAACTATAGCCTGCAACAGCGAAGTCAAAGTCTCCATGACTGTTCATAAGCTCAGAAGGTTTTAGCACTAACATTAGTTTCTTTGAGCAGAAAAGACGTCCATCCTATTGGCTGCTGATCTTTTCATGGCTGCCTCCAGCAGGACAATGCACCGTGCCACAAAGCAGACATCTCAAAACTTTGACCCTAAAGATAAAAATGAGTCCCTCAGTACGCTCCACAGTCAGATCTCAGTCCGTAGAGCGCCTTTGTAATGTCGAGAAACAGGAAATCCACATATGTGCAGCTGACAAATCTCCACCAACTTTGTCCAAATGAACCAAAACTTTTAGAGGAATGTTGCAAACTTCTTCTTGAATCTTTTTATGGCAGATGAAAGCAGTTCTGAAGGCTAACATGCATTAAAAAGCCAAAACAAGCTTGTAATACTCCACATTTTGAACATTTATTAGATTCCCAACCTCAACCAAAAAATTAAAAATAATAATCCTAGTCATTACCTACTATCGGCTACAAGGATGTAAATGATTGACAGATTTCTCCTGGGACAACTTCCGATTTTTTTTTTCAGTAAACAAATACTGGTGCATATTTAGTTGAAATGTTCCCAACAATCCAAGCATTTAGAAGTCATTAGCTGGAGAGGACACGTCCCCTGCAGCAGCCATTCCAGGACTATAAACTGTGTTTATGGTACAACATCCTCTGTTTATATTGCTTTATGTGGGTTGAAGGCAGTTAATGATTGAAAGAGGAGCTGCCTTTGGGTTTTAATAAACAGTAAAAAGAGTCATGGATGAAACCAAAGAGGGAAAAGAACGAGAAGAAGTACTAAATGAGTTGATGCCTTTTCATGAACATCTCATGAACTCTGCAGACTGACAATCATTTCATGCTTTCACCAGCCAACATCCAAAGAATTAAGTAAATTCAGTTAAATGTATGGGTGGTGCTCTTTATAAGGGCTTGGTAATGACATTAGCTCCACTAATTCAATTATGCTTTTCCACGCATCTCTGTTTTGCAGCCATCGGCCCTCCCCTTTGACTTTTGCAGTGACATATTTTTATTTTAGAAATTCAGGACCAAACAGCTGCTTTGTGACATTTACCAAAATGGCCGCTCAAAACATCTGGTGACATTTGATGGTCATCCATTCAGTGTCAAATGTTCAGTCTGAGTTCCATCTGTGATGTCACTGATCAAAACAGCTGCAAATAAGAAACAGCTTCCATGAAAACGTGACCTTATTATGAACTCTTCTTCATATTGCTGAGTTTTAGCCATTATATTTGCTAAATAGTTTTTTCAATCTTAACTCCATAATTGTTGGCAGTATATTGGGGATATTTAGACTTTTCTTCCTTGGTTGAAGCTTTGTGTGTTAGGACAATGACTTCCTCTGGTTTTGGAGGCTATGCAGCTAAAGAATTTCACATTTTTTACTTTTGGACAGTCACTATAATTTGTAAGCGTGCCAACAAGGTACTGTTTCTAACTGACATCTGAAAAGCTAAAATAATACCTGAACAATGACTCCAAATAAAAAAAAGGAGTTGGAAAGGAGGCTTCGGGGAAGCTTTCAAACCACACAGAAAGTCTTCAGTCAGAGGCTGCTTCTGATAAGTTGCAGGACTGACTGTTACAGGAGATCGTTTTTGTTCTTTCCAATAACTTAGAACAACTTACATTTTTTCTTTAAAGATTTAACTGTCATTTTCTCCCCAACACCAGAGAAACATTTTAAACTAGATAGCGCCAGTTTAGGTCCACTTACTAATATCGAGCTATGCAAAATTTAAAAAATTGTTATTGTGCCAAAACCACTAACACATACAGTCCTAAAGTGTAACGTTCTTTCAATCAAACACTAAAAGTATTGGGGGGAAAAGAGACACAGAGCTGCCCTGCCCAGTTTGCTGCTGTGCTCTGCTGGCTGGAAGACGCCTCTTTTTATGTGGTTACAAAAAAAAACGAGTTTGGTAGTTTCGAAATCGAGTCAGCTGCCATAATCAAGAGGGTCGTGGTGTGGAAACTAAACTGACTAACATCACTGAAGCACTTAGCAGAAGCCAATGTGTTGTAACTCTTTTCACTGCAGATTTGTTGAAAGCATTTGATGCTGCACACAATGCTGAAACAGAGACTCAACAGAACTGGGTTTTCTGGTTGACTGGTGAGATAATGATCTTTCTTGTGAAAACAGCGCATGCATGCAGAAGGTTTCACTTCCAAGTCACTCATTGTTAGAATCAAACCCTGGTTCATCCTCAACAATAACTACATAAACGTCAAAATACAACAAAAGATAAAGGGAACAGCATGTGTATGTGTGGACAATCAATTTCGTTTCAGTATTTTCATATAAAGAAAACAAAAACTCATTGCTAATGGTGTCCCTCAGGACTCAGTATTAGAACCACTTCTACTTGTAATGTTACAGTTCAGCATCTACACCCAGTCTGGCTTTGGCTTTAATCTAATCTATGAGGATAAGTTGGCTCACCTGCATTCAAATCTTTTTTATACGTTTTAACATTCACATTTTTTAATTTATGACTAAATTAACTGTATTATTATAACTATTTCAATTATTTTCTTTATTTAGTCCATTCCAACTATATGATGCTTATCAGAAGAATTAAATATCTTTTACAACCAAACTGAGTTTCATATTGTGATAAATCCTGCCAGCTAATGAGGCACACTTTAAATCTTCTGGGCAAGTGAAGCAAGAATAATTCATCTCTGGTTTTCCTGATACTCTTCCTCCAGTTTCTGGAGTTTCATCAAACAGAGCCCAGCCTGCAGCTCAGGATTTAAAGTTAAGATATAAACATTTCAGACCAGAATTAGAAAGAAATGCAAAAACTAACATTTCTTCCAATTGTCATGGCTGCACCTGAAAATGGCTTCCTCTTCCTTATTAATCTAGTTTCCTCAGCACACACCCACGCACATGCACACACAGACACACAGTTTGGCAGCTCGGTGGTGAGAAAGCCATCGAACATGTCTGAACACACACACAGGCTCCAAACACAAATGGTATTTCCTGCTTGCACACATGACCCGGTCCCTTTGGTCACTCGCCCAATTATCATATCTCTGACAGATCATGTGTCCAAACACAGATGCAGCTCCATCATCCACATGCACCTGCAGAAAGCCTCCACATCTCTGAAGTTCAGCTCTAGAGTCGGTCACTGTCTGATGAGGTGATGGCAGATCTTCCTATTGAGTTATTGTGACCCTGAATGAATCGCCGTATTAAGCAAGAATCTATTACAGAAACACACAATTGTAGTATAATGTGTTTTTCAGGAACAGAGTGCCATTTTATAGCCCACTAAAGTAACTATGTTGACTTCAGATGTAATAAAAAGCTCTGCATTTCAAATGCAGAATCAAACCAACACTCTGTATGTTTTTGATGACTGAATAACATTATAACATGATGTAAAGCTCAAAAAAGTTGTTTTCACATTATAATGAGCGACTGTGATCCTGAAAGTTTCGTCTCATTAAACATGAATCTGTGCAGAGATGTCAGCTCACAGATAAAAGCATTAAAGAATCTATTACCTAAAAAAATAACCAATTCCGTTAAAACCAACTTGATGGACACAGTTTTTGTAGGGTGGTGATGCACTACTCACATCCACTCACTGGGATCAGACACACAGCTCTGACACACCGTTAAATTTAAATCTAATCCACTGATGTGGGTGGCTTCTTCACATGCACACATACTGCCAAGGTGCTGAGGATAATGGTATAATTCCCCATTAACACCTATGTTTAAATATTGTTGAGAAGAAAAATTATTCAAATGTAAGTAAATGGAAAAAACAAATCAAACCATTAATCAATTTTCCTCACCAACTTCCTTTTATCTCAATTTCCAGCTGTTATGAACTGATGCTTTGAAACTTAATAACATAATCAGCCTGCAGTAGTTTACACTCTGGACAGTAAAAAAAACATCAGAAACAAACAAAAACAAACATTACTTACATTAACACTTAGCCACAACACCAACATGCTAATTAGCAGGAGCTAATATTCAAGAGTTAAATTG
Source organism: Poeciliopsis prolifica (assembly GCF_027474105.1). Taxonomy (NCBI): domain Eukaryota; kingdom Metazoa; phylum Chordata; class Actinopteri; order Cyprinodontiformes; family Poeciliidae; genus Poeciliopsis; species Poeciliopsis prolifica. Next base: position 2,794,057 of record NW_026562376.1, on the reverse strand, counting down.
ATTTTAAATTACATTGTCCTTGAAAGACTACAAACCTCAAGCACCAACTTAAGTTTGGCATCATTATTTGCATGTTCTATAATAAATATTGTATTTATGTTTATATCTGATGCATCTGTTTCAGCAGCTAAATATGCGTCTGACTTTTAGCAGAAACTCCAGTAAACCCTGTTCGTTTATTACGGGATTACTGGGCTGATAGCTATGAAAACACTGGGAAAGGAAAAACATGTCACAGATGTAGGAAGATCTCTGCTAAGTAGCACAGGTGAGTCCCAACAGAAACATCATTAAGTACATCAGGACACCATAGGAGACATAATTACCAGGCAGCTTTAATGAAGCCACTCAAGCAGATGAAGGTTCAGTGTCTGTATGAGGAAACCAGCAGCACTGGGGTTGGATTTTAAATCAGAACTGACCCCGGGTCAGTGAGGAAAAATCCACTTATTACAGATTCAGTCAGAGAAAACCTGAGCAGGCGGAAAAAGAAACAGGTTTTTATTTCCAAGCAAGTAGTTCCCAAAAGTCCAAACCTGTTCTGACTCAGATTGGATCTGGATTTCTTTCTTATCACTTTAATAACATTGAATGAAAATAATTCCCCGGATTTACCCTGAGCGTAGCTTGGTGTTGTTTTCTGTATGTAACCAACGAACTGGAGGTGGCATCCGACGTGGCAGTGGCTGTTTTCAGCACTTTGCATCTTTTTTTGGCATAAGTTCCATTTCTGAGCTGTCAGCTTGTCATGATACAGCATCAGTTTTCAGTCAGAGGCTTCTTCAGATTGGTTGTAAGCCTGACTGCTACAGGAAATCCTTCCCACAGCATCACTACTCAAAACGACTATTTGAAAGATGCTTGGATGATTTCAGTTACAATATTTAGTTTCCCTTTTGGATCAGAAACCTTTTTTTGTTTAAATCCTAAAATTTAGAGAAAGTAGTGGAGGCACCATGATGATGGAAATTAAAAGAAAGAAGGGAGGAAAATATTTGATTCAGTTAATATATTCATTGCATTATTCAGCGACGTATTAATAAAATTGTATCACCCTCGCTGACAAAAACTAAATTATTCCTTTTGGTGAAATGTGATTTGTCTAAAAGTTTTCCATCAGTGTCTAAAATCATCTTAATACAAAATGATAGAATGTTAATCTTAAGTTGTTATGTGGCTAAAAAAGATCAAATGTGTCAATTAAACGGAAATCAGACTAAAAAGCACATAATATGTCCTGGGAAATATAATAAGGCGCAATGTCTGGAACAGAAAACATCTGAAAAAAACAAACTTAACAGAAATTTCTGATTTGTTAAAGGAACGACCCTAACAACTAATAAAAAGAATTATAAGCAAACCACAAGCAGACCAAGAGGAACAATAAGATATTTGGTTCTGAAGAAATAAAGAGCAAAGACGTTTGCAATTATATCCACGAAAAGACGAAGTTGGATTTTTCTTCTGTCCTTTGATTAGATAATTGACAGACCAGCACATGATCGCCACAGTAAAAGGCTGCAGTAAAAACTGCAATTATAATAATACATTACATCAGACACTAATAATCGAAATCTGCCGGAATCTCATTTCCTTCAGAAAACAACATGTAAGCCTCATCTGGACCATTTTCCTCTGCTAACTTGCACCATGTCAGCAAATGTGTTTAAGTTTATTCTGCAGAACCGGTCCAGAAAATCAGTTTGCTATAAAGCTGGGGCTTCCTTCTTTTTCTAAGCTGCAGAGCATAAAAACTGCAGCTCCGTCAAAATTCACCACATGTTTAAACTGCAACCAAACTGCAGGAAGGTTAGCAACTGTTCCTCTGCGCCTGCGGACCAATGAGGAGGCAGCATTCAGAGGAGGAGGTGGAGGAAAGTCACAGGACCTCAGAGCTGGAGGCCTGGATCCACAAGTTCTTCAGGGCAGCTTTCTCCCTGGACTCCATCTTCTCTTTAGCTTACTGAAATCTTTCAGTTATTCACCAGAGATGTGCTTCAAACACAGAGCAAAAGCCTCTGCTTCTTTTTAAATTTAGCAACATGAGAAAGCCCTGTAAACCAGCAGCATGTGACGCTGGAATGAAGATCTGCAAACCTTCAGACGCTGAACACATCATGCATGTTGGGAAACAAACAATCACTGTAGTGCCGAATAAATACGTTCACACACAATAAACTGTTCTGTCACAACATAGAAACGGGTTTCGATGTTTTTGTTGGGTTTGAACTGATAAATTGGCCCCAATTTCCTTCATTTGAACAGAGAATCTGTTCTCATGAAAAACATCAAAAATAATCGGGTCTATGTTGAACAATTCAACCACTGTTGCAATTAGGGCCGATCCTAACAACTAGTACAGTAATTAATTATTCTGTTGATTCATCAGGTGAAAAAATTGGCACATTCTGCAGATTTTTTATTTCCCTAGTTAAGCCTTTCAATACAATATTTAAATTGCATTAAGAGATGCAGACAAACAATGAAACTCCTTTTTATAAAGTAAACATTTTATAGCCTTAAATGCAAATACAGCATTACTTTAGTTTACATTTGATCATTTGTAGCAAATGATGAATCTGCTGCTAAAACTATTTCTGACATCAACATATGAATAGCTTGGCCATTTCTACTGGACTTATTATTATTATTAGTTGATTGGTAATTGGATAGCAAAAGGTGCCTAAAATGAGGTTGTTATTTTTTTTTTCAAAGAATTTGAACCAGATGAAGCTAAAACTTTCCCTTCATGTCAGAACATATTTACAGATGAAAGGTTTCTTTTTCATCTTAATGCCATATATATACATTTTGATACAGTTTTGGCTCTTTTACTGCTTCAATTGTATTTCTCTCTCAGAAAATAGCATTTTTTGACTCTGTATTCTTCAGTTAAGAATTAATCAAATACTAAATAAGAAACTGCCCCAATAAACTGTATTAAAACTTGTGGTTGCAAATTTATTAAAAGTGGGAAAATTCATGTGGCATGAATACTTTTGTAAGCCACTGAACATTTCATCCACCAAGTCGAGAAAAGAGAGAACAGAAAAGGAAGAAAGCTCTGCAGAAAGACAGCCGTTGAAATTGCAAAACCAAACAGTTTGCAGTAGTAAAAAACTGGAGTTTTAGCACAGCAGTGACAACACCCTGCTGCCTCCAGCAGCTGATCCCCCCACTGAGCTTTCTCTGGGGTTTATCGATCAAACCAACTGCATTTCTGCATATCCACACCTGAGCATGTGCCGCTCACAGCTCCGTGGATCTGGGTCGGTTTGAGCAGGTTGATACAGATGGACCTGCAGATTCACTGAACACGCTACTGTACATTTTACATTCACAGGTTAAAAAAAACCAGAAGGAAACGAAGTGGGAAAGGACGGATGAGGGGAACCTTTACAGTTAGTGGACCGTGATTATAAAGGACTTACTTCATTTGTTTGACGATGGTGCTTTTCCCTGACTCTCCAGCCCCTGAGGGAGAAAGACAGAAGAAATCAGTGTAAACAGTGTGTGTGTGTGTGTGTGTGTGACAGACAGAGGGGAGGTAGAGGAGGGAGTGGGAGGAACAGAGAAAGAAATGGGAGCTTGAGCTGAGCAGCAGGGGGTGCAGATAAAAAGGATGGAGAAAGTGGGTGCACCTTTTCTCCTCGTTTTCTTCCTCCACCCTCCATCTTGTGACTTAGTTTGACAAACAGATTAAATCCTTAAAGGTTGCACTCCCAAAAAAGAATCAATGATGAGCAAACACTGCTGCTGGGCCTGCTGCTGCTGCAACCTGCCATTTTTCATCTGCAGCTCTCACCTCTCTGTTGCTTTTTGGAACATTTCACCACCTGCCACACCTTTTCCATTATTTAACCCCCCTCATTTATTAAATGTGACTAAAAAAATGCGCTTGCATTTTATTTTAAAAAATGACAATTCATGACGCCCATGTTTTCAATTCTCATTTTTCTCCTTATTTCTGAGGCGTCGTGTTTTTGCTGTAATGTGACTCCCCGGTTCCGTCCATCACCGCCACACCTTCCGCCGCCCAGGCTGGCCCGCCCTCTCCCCGGCCCCCGGGGCCTCCGGGCCCCGCTCCCCGGGTCCCCGACCCCCGCTCCCCGGCCTTACCGAGCAGCAGCAGTTTGACATCTTTGGCCGCAGTCAGCCCGTCCTCCTTCAGGTTCTTCTCGATGGCTTTGCTCCGGTCCAGAGCCGCCCTCTCCTCTGCGCTCAGCGTACATCCCATGGTTAGAGAACACAGCTTGATGGCGTTACCGGTACCAGGATTCACGCAACGAAAACGCACCAGACCAGCGGGTTTATATCAGAGAGGAGGGGGAAATCAAATTTGACTGCAGATCCTTTGAACTGTGAATATTTCCACCTTTTCTGCACTCTGCCTTCGATCCCCTGGTTCTCTCTGGGCAGATCCCTCTCTCTCTCTCAAGCCGGGCTCAGACGCTCCGTTAGCGCATTAAATCGGCGATCCTGTCGCTGTGATCCAGAAGAAAGAAAGGAGCACGGTGGAGCCACCGCAGCTGGCTTCGGGTCCGTTTTCGTGGCGTTCTCGTGACGGTGGAAACCTCCGTCCCTTCGGGTCTCCTCGGCGCTGGTTCGGCTGGTTACTGGGCGGTGGTGGGCTGCGCTCGCATCGCTTGGTGCTTCTTCCTGCGGCTGGCGCACAGCGGACCGTTTCCTCCGTTCGGCTCCTCCGGGGCGCGCTGCGGGGACTCGCTCTGCGGGGACTCGCTCTGTAGCTCTGCTGCCTCCCGGTAGATCCGGTAAGGGCTCGATCTCTCCTCCGTTAGTTCCTTCGTTCACTTGCGGCTTGCTGACGTCACAGCAGTAACAGTCAGGGCGTCCAGCCGCTCCCAGTGGCGCGGCCTGGTGGTGCGAAGTGAAACAGGTGCATCTAACTAAATTAGAGCGGCACAGAAATGTTAATGTATTTATGTAAATAAATGTTCTTTTGCATCAACAATTCAGTTAAAAAGTGAAACATTTTGTGGATTTGTCTGTTTTTGTCTTTTAGCAAAACCATGAAATTCAGTTTTTCTAACATAAACATGACAAGATGAATTGAAATAGATTTTTTTTTCCTGAAGAATATGTGACTTAGACTTTCCTATACGGCTGAGTTGACAGATGGCCAACAAACAGCAAGTTAGCCACAAAAGGTCACTCATGGAAAGTTTAGTGGAAGGAAAAAGCCTGCTATATAAAGGGATGACTGAAGTCTTGACCAATTGTGAAATTGAAATAAAGCACATTTAGGAGTTTGGGAAAGATTTGCAAACTATGACTGTTCTCTTTTTATTTCAAACTAAATGTAACTTTTTATTTGGAAAATTAAGAGGCTCAGAATGTGAGAGAGTGAGATTTCAGCCACCAGTCCAAAGTCATCATTTTGATGTTTATGGTTTTCAGCTAATGTAAACCAAAAATCAGAACATAAAATTAGACCAAACGTAGAACAAATTTTGCTGTCAAATGTTACACTAAGTTACACTAAGCAGAAGGCTGCGCTTCCATTACAAATGTGTGCTAAACTTTGTGGATTTTCCGCTACTGTTGAAAAAAAAACAACACCATTTTACAGTTGCAGTGTTTTGTTTTAACAACAAATACAATTTGTTTACGATCATGTCACAGCTTCCTCCTGATACTTGATGCACAAGGAAATGATGAAACAGTGGGACTGCAATGACTGCAGGAACATCCAGCCGACCCTCTTATCAGCTATGGCTCAATAATCAAGTCATCTACTTGAAATCATTTGCTTCCAATGAGTCCAACCGAATCTTAGTCATTCTTTCAGCTTCAATTTTTTAAAGGCAACCATGCAAGTGATTCACCAGCAGAGACAAAGGTTTATAAATAATCAGTTCTAAGAAAAGCAAAAACTGATAAACTATTAATGGAGTTAAAAATAGCTCCGGTCCTCAGCTCGCCTGAATAAAAATGCTTTCAGAAATCCTTTAATGGATGATTAACTGTCATCAAGGTCACCTTCACAAACGCTTTTCTGCTGTAGTTTTTGCCTGCAACGCAAACAAAGATTTTAGATTTTCACTTTGAACTCATAATAGCAACTCTATACATTTAATTGAAATATTTTTGTGCTAACAGGACAAAAAAAAAAACTTCCTCTAAAACAAAGATCATTACTTGAGCGAAAAACTGAAGAATTGTTTCACAAGATATATATAAAGGATTTCAAAACATAAAAGAACAGGAAGTGGCTGAAAGTCTTGAACTGTGTTGAAAATAAAGACACTCATGTCAAAATATTTTTTTTTCTCAAAAAAGGGAATGTTCTGTGTTTTCCCACCAACAGCAAGCAGCTTTACATCCATAAAAGCATTCAGCATAACTCACTGTACAAAAAAATAGCCCATTTTCACACAGTCACGGAAAATGAACGTTTTTGCATTAAAACTTAATAAACATGAAGATCTAAAACAAAACAAATGAGGCCAAAATTAAGTTTGTGTGTGTGAATCCTACATCCTTGCAGTTCCTGCAGGATTTAAGTATAAAAGTATCAATCAGTTGATGCTAATCAAAGGCCTTTTTTAACTGATCACCATTAATGTCTCTATAAAAGCAGCCATTCTGGTTCCGTAAGAGGAATGTGTTAACATCATGCTACAGTCGAAAGTCCAAGCTGTGCTCCTCATCTGAGAATGAAGCAGTTTTCAGCATTCAGAAACACGACTCAGAGTCACAAGTAGAAACATTTAAAGCTGATTAACAAATACGTTTTGTTAATCAAGTTTCAAGTTCAGGTTTAATTCTACAGCATATTTCAACAATAAGGCAAAGTGTCTCAGATCATTAAAACAAAGTCATAGAACAGTTGCTGACTCCAACACAGTCAGGAATTGAAGCTTTACATTTTGTCAAGAGTCCATTGTTACACTTCAGAATATATGTATGTATTGATTAAAACTGTCACTATGCCATGACAGAATAAAATGAGACAAATAATCATTGAAAGAACCCAGTTCCTCTTCTTTCTCTGTGTAGTCCTACTGCCATTTGCAGAAAAGCACAGCTTGTTCAGAAACAACCAATCAGAGCCAGGAGGAGGCGGGTCTTGGCACTGTCAATCATGGCATGGATGCTCAGGTTTGTTAGCATGGTTATCGATGATGGTGTATAAACAGTTTTTATGTAACGGTAAGTTGTTTCCATGGTATTTGGACATTGAGTGGCGCATACCAGAACAGATTGACAGCACTAAGAACTTCCTCCTGTCTCTGACTGGTTACTTTTCACCAGGAGTTTTCTATTTCTCCAGATGGCAGTAGGACCACAAGGAGTTTGATTTTTTTTCACAGCAAATTCACCCCCCGGTCAGAGTGTGCAATGTTAAAGTTCATATCAGGACAATTAGAAAAAAGACTCACTAAGTGTGGCTGTTTAGAACAGTAGAGAATATGGTTTTAGGTGTCTGGGCCTACATCTGAAGGAAGTTGCTTCATGATGCACTGCACCATGTCAGCAAAAAGCAAGCGCAGCAGATCAGCACAAACTGCTCACATCAACTTTCAGGTACAATGGGGGAGGTGCTGTGCAACCACAAGACCTGGGCACCTCGCAGTCACAGAGGGGACCATGAAGTCCTGGCATACTGAACTGCTGGAAAGACAAACGTGAAAAGATCGGACTGCGAGGCCCAAACTGGGTCACCAAGGCAAACAGGCAGCGCTGCAAAGTGGAGGAAAACTCCAATTATTACTGCAATATGAACAATTACTTCAAACTACTTACTACTGAATTTTGGGAAGTACTTATTTTTCAGATTCGAACAGTTTACTTTCTGGTTTGGTTTCCTCTTCGTGTAAATGTGGGCAGTGTGGAATCTGCTGTGTGTTTTTGTAGCCTTGACATTAGATTGTTCCAACTTTATAATCCAGCAAAGAACAGAGATTCATAAAACCCTAGGAGGTTAGTGAACTTTTCTTTTATCAACTCTAGTTGAAGAGATCAATATCCAATAAAATGTTATCTATAATAGAATAAACCCAATTTAGACAATAGTCAGTTTAGCAAGTCATCAGGAAATGTTAAACTTCAAGAAAATATACATTTTAACAGTGTAAGTGATCATTAATTTACAAATTTTAATGTATAAAGTGAACCTGTTTGAAGGACATGTACTTAGAAACATGAGGCTAGCATAAAGTTTGTTTCGATTTTCTGTTAGCTGTGAACTCTCTCAGCAGACTGCGGTTTCTGTTATCGAAGCAACACAATACACACACACACACACACACACACACACAGACGCACGCAAAGAGCGAGAGAGAGACAGACACAAAACAGTGATGTGATGCAAGACTTTGTGGGAAAGTGTAAGAACTAGAAGATTGCCTCAAACTGCGTGAGGTGGGACCCACTGACTGGCAGCGAGGAACTGAGGAAGCTGAAACCAAATTCTGCAACACAACACATGTGAAATATGCGCTGACAGCAGTTTCTTCTTTCACTTCACTCTGTTCAGGCTTGAAGAGTGGGCCACAAAATTGTTCTTAGACAATGACATTTTAGTCTGCTCAGTTCTGCCTTTTTTGAGCTCCTTTCAGATTGACTTGTTTTAGGCCCTTGTCACTTTAAATCCAAATGAGATGCTGTTGGCCACACCCCCAGCTCAACATTTACACTCAGATGCACAATTACACAACTTAGCTTCCGTCTGCAGATTGCCATTTAGCTCTATTTGCGCTAACAGTTAAACAGGAAGTTGTCCCTTTCAAATAAAAGCATCAAAACGTCAACAGGAAATTTGTCATCTTTCAAACCTAACTTAACGCACCAAAAGCGAAACCCTGTGGTATCAGATGTTAGTTTACTAAATAAGAAGTGAAATAATCTGCCGGTGAAACTATTAATATTGAGAAATTATTTACATAAAAAGTTACATGAAAGTTAATTTTGCCTCATTTCGAGTGCATTCAGATATTTGATCTAGAAACTAGATCAGTCATACTTGATAATATTTTTGGTGTAACAATAAATACTTGTCTAAACTTCTTAAATTTAACACAATAACTTTGTGGCAATATGTCAAAACATTGCGATGAACTGGTTTTAAGTTAGTCAATTATTTGAATTTCTTTCTTAGACCGGAACCCAGTTCTCCATTATTATTGTTATTTTATTTATTTTTTTATTATTATTATTATTATTATTATTATTATTATTATTATTATATTTATTATTATTATTATTATTATTATCGTCACAGTTCTGATTACAGACACTCTCAGTGAGTGCCTGTTGGAGACATCCTAAAGGAAGCAGATCCAAGTGGAAAACCATTTGGACCAACCCATCGTTATAATCTGCATCAGAGGAAAGCCTCAGGCTCCCTCTGTTTTGAAACCCAGATGTTGGCAACTAACAAACATTTATAAATCTGGTTGGATAATCAAATAATTAGGTGCAGATATTAAATACAGGTTTCTGTAGGAAAGCTGCATTTTCTTTGTCTGAAATGAAAAACTCATCTGACTGAAATTAAGATTTTAATGAACAACTTGTCATAACACAAAATCTTCCATTTTATAATAATGTCAGACTTTATCAGAGTGAAATAAATGAATCCACCCTCACCTTACAAAGTGAAAAAGCAGTGGGTTTTTTCTAAGATATTTATCAACACCTACTTGTTCTTTTCTGAGGAAGAGCTCAGAGGCTTTGTGGCTATGAAAAACACAAGAGTGTAGGAAGAGGACTAACTGAAGGTGTCAGGATGTAATTTACACTCTTCAGTCCATGGCTTTCAAAAACAAACAAGGAGAGAAGGAAAATCACCGGGAGCAAAAGAGGAAGGAAGAAATGAGACAGATCAGGACAAAAGCAAAAACTTCATCACTTAATCAACAAAACAGAGGAAACTAAACAGAAACAGCCAAACCAAATTCATGTTCTTCAAGAGCACTGAATAGGAATCAGCTTACAACTAAACCATGTTGAGCTCTGCCAGCGCTGACTCATCACAAAGCAAAGGCTTGTATTTAACCCAGTTCACTGCAGTGGACCGCCATCGAAAAGCCATTTTCTTCTGCTTCTTGTGGATTTCTATGTTGTAAATGCACACAGACCACTGAAGTGGACACGAATGCATCATAAAATACATTATCAACTACTGGCCATCAGCTGCAAATGCAAGAAATTATTTTTGTTAAATTCAACATGGCTAACAGACAAAAAATGCGTGCCAACCGACTCTGTCCCTCCTTCTACAGTAGACAACTCTTACAGGTAAAAAAACCCATCAGGTAACACCTATAAACCAAGAAAAATTGGTTTCATTCAACTGTTGATAAAACGAGGTTGGAAACCACTAAACTGCTCTGCTTGTTCCAGGTTTTATCCACAGCTCATCTCTGGATGTTGTTTTAAAATGACGGTGCTGCAGCTACATACTGACGCAAATAAACCCGTGAAGGAAAGGTGCCTGGTGCCTCTCTCTGGTTCACCCTGGACAGGTCACCTGTTCAGCAGGACAAACAACCTGGTTTGCACACCTAGTCATGTGTTTAGATTGAGGAGATGCTGGAGAAAACTTTCTTGCTGTAAGGCGACAAGTGCTCCTTTGCTGCTGTGAAACTACTTCCTGAAACTACTTCCTTTAACGGATTAATGTCATTTGCATGCAATTTCAAAGTCAAGGTACACACTGCAAAATATTTCACAAAATATTTCAGTTTTGTCACAAGACAAAACTGATTTATAACTAACTTTTCAGCAAGATATAGGAGCTTGTTTTAATAATTTCTTAATATTAATGAAAAAGCAATAGGTGTACTGGCAGATTATTTCACTTTGTATCGTATTGTATTATTGTAAGTAAAATAATCTGCCAAAGGAGCCAGTACCTTTATTATTATTGACACATCAAGATAGTGTTAAAGTTACTGGTATGGTGCAGTGAAACTACTCCTAAATACAAGTAAAGGTAACTAGTTTGTGCCCACATCTCCCAAGACTGTTGCTGCAAAAGTGACCAATAGACAAATAACTATTGACAGGAAAGTACTTTTCAGGTGTTTGTGAGCATCTAATTGGCTCAAAGAGTCACATTTTACAAGTTGTTTAGCTAAATGGAGGGTATCAGAGTGTAAAATAGAAATGATTCATAAAAAACGCAGCTAATGGTGCAATTAATTGTTTTAATTTTGACCTATAGGAGTTTGAATTCCAGGCATCAGCTTGGGGTTCCTGTAACTGCATATTTAAATGTTTAAAATCAGGAGTTTCTATTATACCAGGGACATGCATTCATGTCCCTGGATGCATGTCCCTGCATGGTTTTGTGGGACATGAATGCATGTCCCACAAAACATGGGACATGCATCCACGTTTTGTGAGGCCAGTTTTAAAATTACAATTCGTTTTTCATACCTGGCTTGCAAAACTGTATTGTACTTTGCATACATTTGGTTGATGTAATCTGAGGTTTAATCTTAAAATCTCAGTTCTAATGCTTTCCAACAGTGTGAAAGATGCTGCAGTGGCTGCTTGTCTCTCTGAATCATCTGACCTGGTTTGCTTGCTGTACTCTGATATCCTCCAGATCTGAAGGCTGCTGCACAGAGCTCTGCATGCAGCTGTAACATCAGGAGTTCATTCTGACTTCCAGAGCAAATGCTCAGTTTCTAAAGCAAGAGAGCAACTTTTTTTTAGATAATTCTCTCTGCAAACTGGACTGGAACCAAATGGAAACATGTTCCTGGTCAAGCACTAACAATAACTCAGCAAAATCCAGTGAAATTAGAGTTTATTTAATGCTTAGAAAGAAATGGTAAAGCTGTACATGTTTTCAGTGGCACACAGCCAGAATATTATCACCGCCTTGTCAAAATTATTCAGTGTTTTCAATTTAAAGTGCCAGAAGGCTTTTTTATGGATTCCTAGAAAAGATCAGAGGACCTTAGTTATAATGAATACTTTATATTCCATTTATTCAACTGAATTGGATACGGTATGAATATTATTAATCCAGGGTTAAGAAGGCCAACAAAATATCAAGCGCAGATTGAAATGGGATTCCCCAAAGAAAACAGCCATCAATCAAACTATCCTCCGAAACAGCAGCCATGTTTTTTTCTGAGAATCAAATTTAGTGATGATCTGTGGATTTGACATGATGCCACAAGGTCAAAGCAACAACATTGGAAAACACAAACTCTCACCATTTTTGATCAAACATCAAGTGCAAAAAAATAAAATATAGATGCTTGCTTTTATTTTAAGTGTTCAAAGATATTTGCACTAGAAATTAGGTAAAACCATATCATGTAACATTTTGTGTTTTTGAAGGAAATTGAGCAACAGAAATTTCAGAAGATTGAAATTTTGGACTTTTGATCTATAATATGTTTCAGCTTAACTAGCGGTTCTTTGACACAGAAATCAGTTAGACTCTCCTGTTTTACAATATAACAGTTTATCTGTTGGATTCTTTTTATTCTATTTTATTTTGAGTGTTTTTGAAGCCTGGTCCCGATCCGTGATGTCTCCAAACTGTTGTGCTTCCGACAACATTTCTCTTGACTTCCTCTTTGTCACCACATCAATCACTGTCAGAAACCTTCATACTGTGGACGCCTGTGACATCATCGCTCAGGCTGCCTGAGTGCAGATTTTTCCTTAATGCTTTATATTTTTATTTTGATCCTTTTGTCGTAACTATATACCATTACTGTTGTCTCAAAACAACAATATTGTTTATTGCAATAACTTCTGGGACAACTTATTGAAAAAGGCTTATGCTTTATGTGAATGTGTGAAAAGAATTGAGTGTCTTTTATTACTTATAATAAATAATAATGGTCAAAATCAACCAGGTAGTTGATTTTCACCATTACCTTTTAAATTTCTGTTAATCTAAAATATTCAACCTGTGTCAAAATGTTTACATCTGAATTGTTTTTTTCCAAATAAATCTTATTCATATAAATAACTCAGCTGAATGTTCCTATAAATCTAGACTAAAAACCCACTTGTTGCCTTTGAACCACAATGAATAGAACACTGATCAATATATTTGGTGTGTATTGATGATCTTAACAATGGCAGCTGACAAAATTTTATGTTTTCGTGCCTTATTGCTGAAATGTACTCCACACTTGATTGATTGATTGATTGATTGATTGATTGATTGAAGCTAACTGAAGATGTCTGCTGTTCTTACTGCCTCAACCACTGAAGCCAGAGAAAGGATTGCATGAAACTCTTCCTCCTCTTATCGAACATGAAGTGCTTCCATGTCAGAAAATCTGTTTTGTGCCAGTGAACAATCAAAGCTAGCTCCAAAGCTCTGACTAATTTGGGGCCAGCGAACTGTGTGGGCCTCCAAACACAAACAGAACACCTACTCCTGCTTCCTGAGTGCTGCCTGGACGTACCGGAGAGCTGCCAGGATATTAGCAACATTTCTTTAAATGTCAGCGCATCAGATTTTAGCTCTAATGTTTTTATCTGCCATGCAAACAGCTGTCATCCCAATTACTTTGACAATCGTACGCATTAGAGAAATATAGCATTATGCATCTGTATAAGCACTCATCCATCCATTTATCAAAACACAAACTATTTTAGTAGTTAAAATAAAAATATATATCTTAATATGCATTAATACACACAAGGAAAAGCTTCCTGGTATTTAATGAAAGATGCAGTATTATGTATTTTCCAGGCACATAATTTCACTTTATAGCACAGCAACGTAACTATGTCAACTTCAACTGTTATAAAAATTTGATATGTCAAATACGACTTAAAATAAATAAAACTTTATGATTTAACGTCTCTGTCTCTTTAAAACCTCCTGCTCTTTCTGAAACAACGCCTGCAGGAAATCACCACAACATGACTCCTCCTTTAAGTAGCTCCTATAATGAGCTCAGCAGGTCAGTTCCACTAGGTGTTTGCTAATTGCTGCTGGCTAGTCTGAAGGAGCAGAGTGGAGATGGTTGCTCTGTGAGGCGGAAGCTTGCAAACTGGAGCGCCAAGGACGGACTTTAAGGCGGGGCGAGGTCTAACCCGGCGTTTTACACATGGTTGCATGGAGATTGAAAGATCTCTCAAAACATGCATAAAACATGCATAGTGTCAAGGCAACACTACTGCTGGTAGTGTTGCATACTACCTGTAGAAGATAAAGGAATAATATTAAAACACGATGGATTATCGACATAATGCTGCCTCATTAAACACTCATCTTAAACATCAGCAGGTTCTTTGTAGCGTTTAAAGTAAATTATCCCAAAGAAATATTGTTTGGCTGTTTGCACAGAAATAATTTATAATTAATAATTATAATTTAATTGTAGAATAACCCACCAAATAATCATTTTGCAAACATAAAGATAAAGGTTTTGAAGAGTAAGGAGTATTTTTTTAATAAGCTTGACTGATTCAGTGACTTGATTTGTGCAGCTCTTCTCTTGGATCTTTACATATCCTGCACGGCTATAAAAAGATATTTTGATGAAATATGCAACAAACCTACAGCGCTCATGCCTCAGTTATCTCCACGTCTGCAGTAACAGCGACTAAATCAGCCTCGTTATTCAGAAGTTTATGTTTCAGGCAGCGTTTCTGCAGGGCATGATTGATTCAGTGAAGTACAGAATATTTTTCTCCTCAAGAGTCTCTGCTGTAAACAGAACGCATTAAAGGGGTAAAAAATCTTTGGATATTTTTCAAGGCAAAATTGAATTTTCTTGTAGCTGATACCTGTTTCTCCATTTAGTCTTTGCTGTTGCAGTTAAAGCACCAAAGATTTGTAAAAACCTCTATTACTGCCACACTGCGTCTGTTTGGACATTCAGTTTGTGATCAATTTTGCAGGAATGTTGTTTCTCCATCTCCTTTATTTCTGCAGCTCTGACCCTGTCTGCGATGCAACTCTGAGTTTGATGCTTTTCAAACGCTTCACCCTGGAGCTCCTGTTAGTCATAAATAAGCCATCTTGAGCCGTTGTAGTCTGGTTCTGCTTTGCCTGCAGAGACTAAGTGACACTGCTTAGGACTGCTTGATGTTTGAGGAAAAAAGACAAAGACATTACTTGTGAGTGCATATTCTGATAATTTCTGTAGTTTGTGGAATCATTTTTTGCCTTAATGGGATTTTCAGTGATTCAACCGAATACTAATGTTGCATTTCTGCAGCTCTGCTTCATGTGTGAAGGAGTTTAATGTCAAAGTACCGTTGCAAGCAGTGAGATGAAAACAGAGCAACACAGGGACAACACAAGATATACCAAACGGCACTCATCCTAAATAATGCAGCAACATGTAGGGGAGGGGCGAGGCGGGGAGGAGGAGAGAAAAACAAAGGGTAGAGTTTGAAGAATACTGGAAATGACAGAAAAAAATACTTGTAAGATATTTAGGGCTGATCCTAATGATTATTGTAGTTAATAATTAATTTGATTATTTTAATGATTAATCTGTAACTTGGATTTAAAAAATGGGCACATTCTGCAGATTTTTTATCTGAGCCTTTTTCATACAAACTTAGAAATGCATTAAAAGATGCAGGAAACTAAACATTGTACATCTGCAGCTAAAAAATACTTCTAACAATTACTAAACTATTTGATGATTATTTTAATAATCAACTAATCAATACTAATAATTTCAGCCCTAAAAGTGTCTTGTGCAGAAAACTATTTTGAGAAGAGTATTGGTAGCAAAGCCATGCATTATCAAAGTGAAATATGAGCAAAGCAACGTTTCTCTGACATCACTATAGTAAGAAATTTGGAGCAACAACTCTCTGAGGTTCATGGCTCCTTTGAAAGGCAGAAAATCTCATTAGATTGATTCACAAATCCAATATGGGCAACATGATAACTGGAGAGGAGTGCAGCTTAAACACAGCGAAAAAGAGAAGCAGAGAAACCAGAGAGCTCAGATAATGGATCATAAATCTGTAAATATGAATTTATACATTCTGGCTTCCATACATCTGCTCTTGGCCACTCAAACTATCCCATCACTATTCTCCATTTTCTGAAAAACAAATACAAAAAAATAATCTATTAAAGATGCAATGACACAGTTTGAGGTTTACCTTAGCTAAGTGATGACAGATCAATATTATAGGAACAAATAATCAAATGCTGGGTTACATTTTGAATCTTTTATGTTCAATTGCCAAATATGTTCTCACAAACAATTCAAGTACAATTAAAAACAAGTGGTGAAGCAGATTGCTTTTTAGCGCTTTTATTGAAGTTGACCATTGTTCATATGCAGGTGGAATACATGCTCAGTATTTATAACAATACACTTTAGTCTTTGCAAAAAGAAGAAAAAAAATCCCTTTAAATGTTTCATATTTTAAGCAAGATGCGGCCCACTTTCAAAAGCATCTAAGCACTGAGATCATCCCCGTCTTCCACTGACAGTGCATGTTCGCTTTCTATATTATCTTCTGCTAACGCAGCAAGTGCTGTGAATTTGTATGTAGATTTATTCCTGAGCGTTCACAGTGCAGAGGTGCTTTTGGGATGCCAGGCTTTGTTAACAGCAGATGTCTTTTCAGTCACCGAACAAAAATACATCCTTATCTGTCTGCAGTCCCGACAAGCAGAAATGCCATTTCAACACACATCCATTCTCTGCCAGTGCAAATGATTCAAATTTAAAACAGAATAAATTAGGAACAACAGCAAGTGAATGTACAATTCATCACCCCTTGAAAAATCCATTTACACTCATATGATGAGGAACAAAAACACCAGCTAAGTTTAAGGGTATCTTTTTTTTTTAGTGCAATTTCACTTATTTTACACCACAGGTCACTTTTTCTTTCATTTACTCCAAAGCATTCACAGAGAAGGAGGCTCAACCACAAGCAAAGTTTTCTTGCAGGTCACATTTAGATTTTTATTAGCGAGTTCAGTAAAATGTTTAGGTAAATTAGTCGAATCTCGGCTCAGGTTTTATCTCTGCAAGCTGCTTCTGTTGAGTTTATTTTACTTTATATTGCCCTCAAGTGGCAGCTGTAATTATACCAACATGTTGCATTAAGTCAAAGATTCAGCAAAAATGTTTTGTGCAACAGAGGAAACTAGAGGAAGAACAGCAACACGAAGTTAAAAGCTAAAGCTAATATGTGCCTTAGTTGACTCCTTGCTTGCAGCAGGCTTTTCGGTCACACTCAGGGCAAAACCTGTTGATATTATGGCCTGAATGGTTTTGGGTGAGACGGTTATGGAGGCCAGCAGCTTGTGACCGAGTTGCAGGATGTGATGTCACTCCACCAAAACGTAACAACTGTTCAAAGCTTCTGTCCAGCTCAGCTTTTAGACTCACAGGCCAACTCTGTCCTCCAGCAGTGCATCTCAGTGTCGTCTGCTCAAGTCTACAACTCAGATCTACATGTTCATGTCCTACATTCCAATGGTCATCTGTGCATTGCAGTATTTTCACTGTTCTGTACAATATTGCACAATTCATCTCATCTGCAGCTACTTTCTCCCAATCACATTATCACACATAATTGTTGCCTGCAACCAATGCTGAGCACAAACTAAAATTACACAAAAAAATGAAAAAAACCTTTGGAAAATGTTCTCAATCTCATACAATTTTCAAGCAGGTATGCAAAGTTCTATTACAGATTAAATTCTAAGGTACAATTCCATCCAGCAATAGAAACTCCAACATTTTTAAATGATGTACTGGATGATCTCTCAGCGGAAAAACACCTGGATGTATCTGGTTATGTTCCATCTGTGTTTTAAAGGGACTGGATTATGTATTTTTCAGTTGCTTGATTGCACCATTTTATAGCATAATCAAGCAACTGTTACCATCAGCTGTTATAAAACAAAAAAACTGTATTAGCCAAATATAACTTAAGAAGATTTGATTTTATAATTTACCACCTTGAAATTAGGCCTTTGTCTCTTTAAGAAGCTTCTGCTTTTTCTGAAACTCCGTCTTCAGGAAGTCATCACAACATGGCTCCTTTCAACCCATCAGCAGCATTTTTACCAGCATTTCACTGAGAATTAGGTCATATACTGAGCTGACCAGGTGTTTGCTAATTGCTGCCGGCTAGTCTGAAGGATCTGAGTGCGGGAGAGCTGTTCTTTGAGGTGAAAGCTTGGAAACTGCAGCCCTGAGGAGGAGCTTTGTCACTGAAGGTGGAACTACATGGAGATTCAAGGATTCCTTAAACATTCATGAAAGACTCAAGGCAACACTCCAGGTAAAGTTAAAAAAAAGAGTAAATTTTATATAATTCTGCCCCACTGATGAACATTGCAACTAAAATAGTTTCCATTTCCTGCAGCGACTCTCTTTGAGCTCCAAGTGCCTGCCTTCTGCAAACAGAAAATTAATGGCCTGATCTTAATGTTCTCCCTCTGTTGGGATGCAAATTGTGCAAAATGCAGAACTGGTGATGCTTTTTCATTGTTTTACAAGTAAAAACAAAAAAATCACTTTTTGGCTACAAGATAAATAATTGCAAGGACATATGAAATAAGTAGGTTAAACTCCCCCAGTGTGACGCAATCAGTCCATCATCATCATTATCATCATCATCTGGTTTGGGTTCTGGTTCGTTGGCAGGAAGTAGATGGACAACCACATTGGGGCTCTGTCTGCATTAAAGTGGGAGCTGTTTGTGTGCAGTTGTTTTAAGTCAATAATTCCTTAATGTTATTGAAAATTATTAGCTTCACTGACAGATTTTTTCATTGACAGGACTTTTTTTCCAATGTTTTTCCAACAATCATCACACATAATTGTTGCCTACAACCAATCCTGAGCACAAACTAAATAATCTGAAATAATCTCCTCATTACTTTTTTCCTAATATTAAGACATTATTCAACCAAACCAAGGGCCTTTATATTGCTCAACTGTTCCTTGTCAGCTCATTTGGTCTTATTTCAAGTGTACTAAGAAATTTGCACTAGAAATTAGAACAAAAATATTTTGTAAGATTTTGCGTTTTTGCAGTGAACACTTCTTTAGGAGCAGACTAAGAAAACTTGCGTGTGAAATATTCTACATTAATCCCATAATTCTCATGTTAAATAATACAGAACCTTTTTCTAGATTATTTATAAGAAGAAAAAGAATCACATCTACAACCTAGAACTCACACAAAGACTAAAGTGCAGAAGCCAAGAATGCATCCTTCTGGCTGTAAATGAGTCAAATTGAGTTGCTACAACATTATTTTGTTTCCTTAACTGCAGATGTGAACATCGAATCCATGGCAGCCAGCTAACCAGGAAGTAGTTAGGAAATTGTCCCATTGTCCCTTTCCTGCAGATGTCCTTCAGTGGACAGATTGGAAATACAGCAGCGTGGAAACAGCCTGGCAGGGCCGTGAGTTCAAACTCCTGTGGAGTGGAATAATGAGCGGAACAGCAGCTTGTGTGGCCTGAGGAGAGAAACGAGCCGAGATGTCAGAGAGTCTCCTCAGGAAGAATCCACCTGAGGCTCGGAAGAGTTACCCTCCGGCTGAGGCTAACCACAGACAATATAGCAATTCAGACCCTAAGAACACAATCACTCCTTAACAAAGACTGAAACATTTATATTTAAGGATAAAATTATATTTGGATTATATTTTCCTGATAAATTCTGGCAGATCTCAAAGCATGAAAGGTTTAATTCTAGTTATTTGATGGAAAACCAGGGTGTTCTCCAGGGCTCAATCCTGGGACCACTAGCCTTTATTTTATTTATAACACTCTTCACATCAGGAATATTAATGTTCAGTTTTCTGCAGATGACAGAATGATATACAGCAATGTTAGTACATTTACAGGAGCTTTTCTCCTGGCTATAAAGTTTGAAATCTGAGTAGCTTACCTTTTGTAACATAAGTTGATTTGTAGGCTGAAAGAAAACTCACCTGTTACAAAGTGATAAATGAAGTGAAGAGCAGCCATGCAAAACTTCAGAAAAATCTCAGGAAATATTTGGATTTTTTTCCAGTATTTTCCTACGTTTATCTTTTATCATCTGTCTGATCAAACCACATTCTTCCCATGTTTTCTGTCTTTTCTTTGGTTTTTGTGATGCTGTTTGTTCTCTAATGTTCTCCAACAAACTTCTGAGGCGACAGCTGCATTAAATTACACACAGCAGGACTCTATGTAATATTAGGGAACTCTTGATTTAATTTCACTGGATTTTATTTAGGGACATGAGATTAAAAAAAAACTTTTTAAAATGCTAAACTATTTTGTGTTGACTTTTCATATAAAACTAAAATAACATCTATTGATGTTTGCAGCTGTAGTGTGACAACATGTGGAGCAGTTGAAGGGATATGAGTATTTTTGCATTTGTTCACTATTATGTCACAATTTCTTACCGTTCAGATGAAATGCAACAGTCCGTGTTTCAGGCTCACTGATCCTCACAGGTAGCTGCAGGAAAAGCCTCGGCTTCCTGACTCTGGAACATGTACTGAGGAAAAACATGCATGCAGTCAAAGACTTTCTACACACGTGAATACAGAAATGACAAAATCTGACATTTTTATTTTATTCAATTATAAGTGATAAGTACAATTTAAGTGTTAGAAATTGAATTTCACTTTGAAATGAATGGATTAATATTTTCCTCAAGTTGTATTTGATTTTTTTAGTCCCATTTCTTTTGCTGAGATGTGCTAAAGATTCCTGTTTGTGTGTGTTAAAGCCACCTTGCTGTGTCTTTCTTCTTCACTGGCTGCTCCATCCTGTAAAGCAGTTATTTGGCGATACAACCAACTTTTCTATGGCCATGCTGTTTGCACTTACCCTCCTGAAAATGGAGCAACATAAATAACACAATGCAAGGTAATTTACTCAAACATGGAGCAGGCAGCCTGGCTGTAAGTGGGGAAACGTTCAGTGCTCTCTAATTACCGGGAGCCATTTGATGACTTTCATCTCCACAAACAAAACCAAACGAGATGAAGAATGAATCAGCTCTCTTTCAGCTCAGAGTCAGAAAAATCAGCTTTTTACAGGAGGAAAATGGCTCAGGAAGACGGCTGATGACGACTTTCAAAGGTTTCCAAGAGCTGTTGATGTTTGAGGATTAAGGGCTGATTAAGGGCTGTTGGAAATAATGAGGCAGGGAAACATGGCATTGCTCTCTGCCCCACCGCCGCTTTTATAAACCGTTTAAATACACCACTGTCAAGCCTTTACCATCCTAACCACGAGTCTCAGGGGTTTGTTAAAGAAAACGATACTAAAATATTATTTTTCTAGTTTCTAGTGCAAATATCTTACTATGCAAGAAATAAGACAAAATTAGTGTGAAAGCAACTTTTCAGCAAAAAGAAGGAGCTTTTATTAGCTCAATAATTTCTTAATATTTATTAAAAAGTGGCCAGATGATTTTTTCACTTCTGCAGATGACAAGATATTTTACATCAAGTGAAAAGACACTCATTTATTTTACAAGTAAAAATATTTTCCAGGGGAACTATCATGTTTTTTAAAATCAACATTAAGGAATTACTGACCAAAACAAGCTTCTTTATCTCACTGAAAAGTTATTTTAAGTTAGGTTGAACTTATTTTGAGTGAAGTACGATTTTGTGTTTTTGCAGTGCAGCATCATTAAGCACTGGATTTCCAGTTTGTTTACTTGTTGTTAGCTGTGAAATGTTCTTTCTCAGTGCAGTGAAAGCCTGCTTGACCTCAGAGCTGCAGCATCCTGTCTGTGCTCTCCTGGCTGGTGAGAAAAATTGGACCTCAGAGACGTTATTGATTACTCTGTGAGCTCAGGCTTTTAGTGTTTGTGTCTCGGAAGCTGGAAATGAACCGAGCCCCTGAAAGACCTCCTGTTTAGAGCGCTGAATGATAATAGAAGGATCATACTGTCCAATCTCATCATCTTCCTAACTGAGGCCTTCACTATTAAAAAACCTTACAAGATCCTTTACTGTTTACTACAGAACTTGTTGAGTTTAATGATTTAACTTCCTCTCCCCATCCTTTACAGTATTGATGAATTTGTGGGATCAGTGCTTAGGTTTTGCTTCCCACTCATAAATTCCTCCAGCTTCCTTGACAGCTTTAAGAAAATAGTTGGTATCTACTGCTATTACTTTTTGACAAAGTTATTGATTTTTCTTCAAATCTGTTCTAACAAATTTTGCTGGATGATAATTTGTCCCAGAAGTTATTGCAATAAAGGGCAATATTGCTGTTTCGAGACCATATTCAAGTAAAAAATGCTAGAGACAAAATTATTCAGGAAATTATTATAAAAAATTCAATAATCATTGATGAACACTGGAATCCAAAATGAATAAACGAAACAACAGAATCATAAATGAATCATAAAATAAATCTGTCCTTCAAGAAAAAGGCAAGTTGAGTCTAAAGCACCAGACTGAAGAATCTTCTCTTCCAGTTTTTGGTAGAAAAAGAGAAAATAGAAAAGCAATAAATCATGCAAATGGAAATTATTGACCTTGGTTAATTGATCATGTAGTTAATTGATTTACTGTTTATTGTGACAGGTCTATTTGTAAACTCAAGATCCTCTCCATATTTCAGAGATTTCATGAAGGACCTCCATTAACCACAATCAGCAATAATCAATGATTACTGCAGACATTTTCTTCAAATCTCGTTTTTAGATCAATGGTGATTTGCAACAGATTTTTAGAATCTGTTGTTCTAATCAAAAGTATTATTTTATGTGAAATGAAGAATAAAATTCACTTTTACAGAAAGATATTGTCATCACAAGTCAAAAATCATACATGTGATTTCATTTCTCATTTCTTCACCTGCGAATTTCCGCTCATACGTTTGGAAAATGTATCTTATTTATTCGTTATATTGGTTTTTATTGTTAAAGATGATTTGTTCAAGACACAAAATACCATTGTTCCCTTTCCATGTTTCTTATCATGTTTTGTTTCTCCGTTAATTATTTAAAACTCAGTTATTTAGTTTGGTTTGTTTTGTGTTTTGTCTGCAGCAACAAGGAAGGTTTGAACTCACAGATTTCAGGTTGGATTCCATCTCTGTGAAGTTCCACTCAGTCAGAGGAAGGTTTAAACTGAAAGGCTGTGGAAACACGTGAAGAAGAAAAACTTAATGATTCACATCTTCATTATATAACAATAACAAGCAGATGCATCTTAACTGAAACCATGGTGACCAGTTCACTGACTTTCAGTTTGTGGTTTAATTGTCAAAGAAAAGAAAGAAGAACGTGATCATAATTAGGAAATTGAATACCAATCAAATTTAATTAAATGCATTCATTAATTGATTACAATGGATGTGAAAATGTCTGCATTCATGGTTTTCACAGTTTATACTGCAGCATTCTAACTAACTTCAAAACTAATGTCTTGAAGTTAGTTATTCTACAGAGATTTTTATCATATGAGCAGCTTCACTCCAAGCTAACATTGAATTTTCCATCTTAAATGCCACCAATTAGCAGGTTAAACGTTAACATTTGTGACAAGACAAGTCACAAAAAGATCAAACAAACATTTCTGGTTTGGAAGTGTGAAGGAAAACAACAATTTTTGAAAAGATCCATGTTTGGAGAAATTTAAAGACAAGCAACTGGACAAGGACAAAGAGTTAGGATTGTTTTTGGCCCACAGGAGTTTGCACTTGTTAATTGGAATAAATTTTAATTTAATAAAACATTTTTATGAATAACTGCATCCTTACATCCATTACGGCGCCGGCTCCAGCTTCCATGGCGCTCTGCTGGTGGCTCCTGAGCAGCAGCTGCTGCAGCTCCTCCAGACTCATGTCTACATTCTCCACCGACTCTGGAAGCTCGCCTCTGCACACACGCACCAATATTCAACACACACACGGGTTTCTGTCAGGACGTCCAGCCGGGATAACGTACCGGTCCAGGGTGGGTCTCCTGTTCCTCCTCTCCACCAGGGAGGCTGCGGAGCCCCTCCCCTCCAGGACAGACTGCACCATGGCGACCGGGAGGACCGGAGGCTCAGAGGAGCAGACCTGACAGGTGGAGGTCATGGCCGCCGCCGCCTCTCCTCCGTCAGCGGCGCCTCCCTTCCCTCCGCCGCGGACTCCTGGGCTCACAGGCTCCTCTTTGATGAGCATCATGCTTTTCTGCCTTAGCGTGGAAGCAGAGACAGTTTCTAACACTGAGGCTGTTTTCACCCCTGATGCTCCAATAGACTCGGTTAAAGTGGGTCAAATGTTTGGGTAACACTTTATTTGACGGGTTGTGAATACGACTGTCATGACTTCGTCATAAACATGACATCACGCCCGTCATGAACGCCAGTAAGTCTTCATGAATATTTATGACTGTTGTCATAAAGTGTTGTTCAGTAAATATTCACAAAGACTTGCTTATGTTCATGACAGGTGTTATGTTTATGACGGTGTCATGCCTGTCTTATTCAAACCTGTCAAATAAAGTGTTACCAACATTTTCAGCTTGTCATTCACTTTCACACTAAATGAACCAAACACTTACAGCAGCCTGTTCCCCTCCTCACCTGTGGAGGCGCTGCACCAAGAATAGCTGAAGGAAACCTGAAAGAAGACGTGAGCACAACTTCCTTCACAGAATGTAAACAAAAATGGAGTAGAGTCAGATTTTGATTTCTCTTTTGTTCTTTGGTAAAAGATTAAGAATCATTTGTCCTGCTACCAGCTCCTAGTCTAGCGCATTTGTTTTGGTTGTATTTACCCAGAATGCTTTATGTTGTAGTCCGCTTCCTTCCTTTGGTCCACTTGAGTCCAAATTTGCATTCAAACTGCACTTTGATTGAACAGAGATCAAGGTTTGTAGACGGACCAGAGCTTGTGTTTTTGGTCCGTATCAAGAGTTTGATTAGCATTCACACCTCCCAAAGCAAACAAAACACAAATGAGCACCAGGCCAGTTTAGTCCGCTTTAACTGAACTACAGTTTGTTTGTCTGGAAAGACCGATTTGTTTGGGAAGATGTGAATGTGTAATCAAACTATGATGCAGATCAAAAAAGCGAACTAGCGTCCTACAATCTAACAATGGCTAAAATCTGATGCCACTCCATTTTTATTTACATTTTGTGAAGAAGAAAGTTGTGCTCAGTGTCTTCTTCTGGTTTTTGTGTTGCTTCCTTCAGTGGTTTTAGGTGAGGAGGGGAACAGGTTTAAAAAGGTTTGGTTAGTTTGACTCATTGTTGTGTGAAAGCAAACTGCAGCAGCTGAAATGAACCTTTAACCGGATGTTGTCTGGGAGAAGACAGCGGTTCTGATAAATCAGTGTTTACAGTTCTGACTCACCTGCTGTCAGCAGACTGCATCTGAATGGCCATGCTGGCCTGAGTCATGTCAGTAACATCTGAAATGATCGGTCCTCCTGTCAGTCCATCCGTCGAACAAGATGCAGCATCGCTGGATGGCTGAGAAGGGACAAAAACAAAAAAAACAAAGTGGCATTTCGTTTAGTAAAACTGAAACTTTTTTTTCAAAGCGGAGATCTCAGACCCAGTTTTAATGTTGCTGCCTCTTTCTCTGCCCCTCCTTCAGAAGAATCCTATGTTTAACTGTCTGTTTGCAGTCAGAAACACACCTAAATAGTTGGCCACTGCACTCTGCTTCCCTCTAGCGTTCAGTTAACAAACTGCTCAAAAAGGTTTCTCAACAAAAATTTATTCTATGCATTTGAAGAATCAACTATTACAATTTAAGACATTCTGATTAAAATTTCATAACAGCATATTAGGTCTTTGTAGATAGAAAAAACAAGAATAAATTTTTGCCAAAAGCTCAGAAATTTTTAGATTAGGGTTATTTCTTTTTCAGAACTTTCTAGAAAAAGAAATGTTTGAAAAGTCAAACATTTTCTAGAAAAAACATGGAAACCTCTGAGTTTTTCTGAGTTTATGAAGGCAAATATTCTGGAAATCGTATATTTCCTTATTTTTACCGAGATTTACCGAGGAAAGTTTTGACTTTCCAAACTCTGAAATCTGCATTTCTAGAAAATTCTAGAAAAAGTTTTTGATGGAAATTTCCCCCTTTTTTTCTATAATGGTCATAAAACACTGTAGTAAAATTTGCAACATTGCTGCACGCAATGCCATAAATACAGCTGCGTCCCTGCATGCATAACCAGTCAGAAACCCGCGGCTGTAACTTGGAAGCTGCAGCTGAGGTTCAGTTCATGTGGCTGCTAGCAACATTTGTTCTGAACATGGGAGGTCACTATTTTAGCATTAATAACTGTAGAGCGAGACGTTCTAGCAAATCTAATATGGCTTACTGACGTTTAGGTCACGTTTCTTTGTTACATTTTACTATAATTGTCTGGTTTACTTACTGAGTGGATGTAGTAGGATTCATGCACCGGCTCGATGGGATGGCTGTGGCTGAACTTGGGCAGAGGAGGGCTGGGAGCGACGTCATCCAACATCAGAGGCCTGATGGGATAAAAATGGTTCAGTCAGGAGGATTGACTGACTTGAAGGAATTGACTGAATTGAAGGAAGAGTTAAAAATGGTTTCCAGGTGTGCTGAAGTGACATATTTCAGTTAAAGCTCAATATTCACTTTTTGAAAAATCATTTATGTAATTATTAAACCCAGACGTTTGGCTTCTTGTTTTCTGGCATCAAAATCAGACAATGCATGAGTAATTCAATTCAAACAGGTGTTGAAACTCTTTAAGGGAAATACTTTTTCTGTTCAATCAGTGACTCGGATAAAGCTTATTATTTTGTTCCCTGTCTGATTGTTGTGATTCCAATGAGCCATGAAAACAGCATTTATCCTCTTTAAGATATTTTTGCTTTTTTTTCTTTTTAAATCAAACAAACATGTTTAAACTCATCCACAAATGTAGCCTGAGACAATGCAAAATGCAGCCATCAGTGATTTTAATTATTAAAGGAAATTAGAGCCATTTGAACCAACCTGACTCTATGTAGGAATATATTGATTCAATAGAACTTGTCTGGAATTTGAATTTAAAAGTTTGCAAAAAGGCTACAGTCTAATAAAATGAAAAGAACAATTGAGAATTTTTTATGACAATCTTTCAGACCTTAATGAGAGTATTAAGTGTTTTCTAGGCACATAGTGACACTTTATACCAAAGTCAAGTAGCTATGCTTATAAATATATTAAATATGACTTAACTTTGTAATTTAAAATTTCTGTTTTTAAAGAGACAGAAATTGTCTCCGTCTCTTTAAAAACTCCTTCTCTTTCAGGATATTATCACAACATGGCTTCTCTATTTAACCCACCTTTAACAATGTTTTGATCAGGGTTTCACAAAGAAGTAGTTTGTATGAAATTTTTCACTAATGTACAGTTCCAACAGGTGTTTGCTAATTGCTGCTGGCTAGTCTGAAGGAGCTGAGTGGGACAGTGACCGGGCACAGTTGCTCTGCTTCAGATCTTCTTGTTTTTTGGTTAAACCTCTTTAAATGGTTAACACATTGTGACTAATCCAGAAAGTAACAAAAGAAATCTGGATTTCATAAAGATGAAAGAAAGAAAACTTGTATGTTTCTACCAAACAGACGTGGATATCCAAAGTTTTTTCTTTTTTTTTTGTCACTTTTGTATTTGGGTGTGCCTCTCCTTTCTCATCCTGGCCTTGTTCACGCTCAGCAACAACGCTGAACCAGCATTTCACCCACATTGACTACAACAAGGTCACACACCGTGTGGCGCTGCCTTGCCTGACTGATTCAGCACATGTCTCCATTCACAGCGAGCGTTGAGTTAGATGCTTTGGTTTGTCAGCCCTTCCCTCCACCCCGCAGCACAGCTCTGTTTGTCCCGTTTTTGTTGACAGTTGCCGTGTGTGTGTGTGAGTGTGTGTGTGTGTTCACTCACAGTTTTCTCTTCAGGCCCACAGCGCTGGGTGTGCTGGGCTGCATCTGGCTGAACAGAAACTGGATCAGCTAGGGAAGAGGGAGAAAGCACAGCATGAATCAGCATCCTGGCTCAGAACTCAAACAAATTTTCTACAATATTTATCAGAAATTATACATTATCTTTTTATAAAAAGCTCCTGGCTGAACCTCTGATCCAAGTGTTGAAATCATTTCTGATCTCAAACTATGGAATCGGATTTCCTCCATGGACCATGAATTCATTTTAATTGTTCCTGTTTGAATCACTTTTTGTTTTCAGAAGTGAACTCACTTTGTTCATGACCTTTTGTTGCTGTGTATGGTTCTGTCTCAGTGAAACCACTTCTCTCCACAGAACCTCATTCTGCCTGCCAGCAGGAGCAAAAACAAAACCTGATTAGAAGGTGAAAAGTCTTATCTGGAGTTTAAATGTATTTGCAGACATTGTTGTTGTGAGGACCAAGGCTGCACAACAACCTGAGTCATAATCATCAGTTGTGACTTAGCAGGGTGCAGAATCAATATGATCAATATTGCAAATCCAAAAGCTAAAGCGATTGGTGAATCATGGTTACCTTGTCAGTTAAGCTGCCAGAAGGTAGAAACTAATGAGAAGAGCAACATTTTAGCTCATCACAAAACCAAAACTTGGTTCATGCATTATCATTTAGATGTTTTATGAATCAGGATTTTGAATAAAAGGAGGTTTTGTGTGTGTGTGTGTGTGTGTGTGTGTGTGTGTGTGTGTGTGTGTGTGTGTGTGTGTGTGTGTGTGTGTGTGTGTGTGTGTCAGTCAGGTGATGAGATGAACATTCTCTCCTCACATCAGCGAACAATGCTGAGCATAAAGCCGCTCCTTCACACAATAGAAGCAGAGCAGCTATTTTCAGCAGCTGTGGCCTCTGGAGAAAATGTCAGTTCATCCGCTCACTGATCGGTTCCAACATAACGGGAAGAATAAAATGTCAGATCAGAAGTTGCTCTGATACCGCAATGATTCACAGTAGTGGATCCAAAAAACTTTTTATTGAAATCAACAAATTCTGCACAGACACATCAATAAACTACACATTTGTGTATAAAATTTTATAAAATGTAACTTTTTCTTTTGAGCGACGTGTTTTGTGGATTTGCAGAAGAACTGTGGACAAATGCAGGAAAAATGACCCAAGAGTTGGGTTGGACTCTACATTATGATGTCACCAGGTGACTCAGAACCCATCCAATCACTGATCAGATGCTTAGAGCAGATAAATGTGTGGATGAGCCAAAACTTTCTCCAGCTGAACAGGAACAAAACTGAAGTTATTATCTTTGGACCTAAAGAGGAACAATCTAGAATCAACCCACAGCTTCAGTTATTACAACTAAAAACCAAAGATCAGGCCTGAAACCTGGGAGCAGTGACGAACTCTGACCTGAACGTTCAGGGCCACATAGAGACAGTTACAAAGTCGACATTCTATCACCTGAAGAACATTTTCAGGATTGGAGGACTAATGGCTCAGCAAGAGCTAGAGAAACTCATCCATGTGTTTAGTTGCATTGATTACTGTAACAGCGCCTTCACAGGATAATTTGAGGTGTAACTGTATTTAAAAGCAAACTGTGTGTTCACTCACTGCTTCATGTCCTGCATCTGACACTCCATGTTGTCCTGCTGCGTCCTCAGAAGCTGAACTTCGTACAGCAGCTTGCTGAGGTCCTCCTGCCGGACTTTAGTCTCCTCGCTTTTCACGATGGACACCTGGACAAAAACATCAAGGGCTAAAAAAAATAATCTTGATATTTGAAAATAATTATTATTTGAAATAATTTGTTGAACTCCGATTTTATCTCATCGTATTTATATTCCAAACTCTGTTATTTGTGAAATTTGGTGTTAAATAATAGCATTATAGACTATATCTTGCTAAAAAGTTACCTGTCAGCCAGTTTCATCTCAGGTCAAGTGTATTAAGATATTTGCACAAGAAACTAGACAAAAATACTAGTAAGCTTTTAAATTTTTGAGAGATCAGCTGAGAATTTAGAGCTAAGTACTCAGACCTGACAGGAGGAAACTGGAATCGAACCTACGGTCCGCCAATTTCAAACCTCCTGTCCCCTCTGTGGCTCAGCTGGATAAATGAGATAAACTCATTTATAAATTCATTTATCCAGAGACTCTTTTGAAGTCATGGTTTATTAACAAAGTTTATTGTTTGTTTCCACCAAAAGCTTCTTGTTTCAGAGCAACTACTACATTCATTTGTAAGTTTGCATAGTTTAATAATCATTTGAAGCTGCTTTAAAGTACATTTTGCATCAGCCCCTTATAGTTTAAGCCAGAGGTATTCAACGTGTGGCCCGAGGGCCATTTGTGGCCCCTGAATGATACAACTTTGCCCCACTGGAGATGGAGACGTTTAGACCCACAAATTAAAATCGTCTGACATGGAATTGAACACCAAAGCAGACCTCGATGAACCCAAACTGGTTTTTTGTATTTTTGTTGAGGATTTTGCATTTTTTAAAGCTGCTGTTTGCAGCTTTGTCTGAGCTGACAACCCTTTTTTAGACATTTCCAGCAAAGAAAATACATTCTCCTGAAGATCAGTTTTCATGTTTGATAGTTTAGTTCCAGATAGTGTTTTGTGTGTGTGCGTGTGTGTGCGTGTGTGTGTGCATACACACCTTCCTCTTGATGTGCTCCAGCATGTGCTCGTGTCCCTGCAGGAAGTAGAGGTGCTGGAACTCCGTATCGTCTCTTTCAGGCTTCACCAGGCCGCTTTGCTCGATGTTCACCACTTTACGGAAACCGTCTGATAAAATCCGGCAGAGCGGAGGAGTAAACACACCGATGACATGAGTTAAAAAAACAAGAGGGTTATACTCACACATGTTGAGCTGTCGAACGAAGCTCGCCATGTTGTTGTGTTTAAAGTATTTCGGCAGAACCTCTTTGGCAAAGCGGCCCTGGTCAAACACATGGAAACTTGTTCCTGTCTGTAAAACAGATAAAGTGTCAGGGCTGAAGTGTTTGTTGAATTATTTAACCATTTCAGGAATTAAAAGCAGAAGTACTGCATAAAACTTCTTATTCTTTATGTTTCAGAGCATTGGTATGATGTAAGTTAATTACAAATGATAGCAGGTGTTAGGATTGGTGAAGCTGCTGGTGTTGACATGTTGCATGTGTCAAACACAAGGTCTGGGGACCAAATCTGGCCCGCCATCGATTATTACATGGCCCTCTAGATTCCAGAGGTATCCATAAATAGAACCTTATTTAAGTTGTGTGCTTAAATATTATTTTATTAATCAAATCAAAGTGATTTTTATCTCTTTATTGCCAAATTATATAAGTCAATGCTTCCGTTTTACTCCGATTGCGGAAATTAACTCAACATTAAATTGAGTTATTTTTGTGCCAATGCATAATTGAGTTCATTGAAAATTTTCCCCAAAAATTATCAAAAACATAATTGACTTCTACACTTCTGCCTCAGTTTTACATGATGAAAAGTTATAGTTTGTGATTGATTATTTGCCAGTAATAAAAAGTCACATTTACCGTCATACTTAAGTGCAGAGACAGTTCTAACAGTTTGTTTACCTGGTTTGTTGATATATTCTAGCACAATCAGCCCTTTAAGAACATTCATGATCAAAAATGAAAACTAGTCTGATACCCCTGAGATGTTAGCATTGGGGGCCCCAAATGAAAACATGCGCTGGGTCCCAAAAATGCTTGGGCTGGCCCTGGTTGAGCAGAACTCACAGCGCTCCAGCAGATGAGGTGGTTGGTGTCTGGATCCTCCACCAGCGTCCACAGTTTGGTGAGAAACGCCGGCACGTTGCTGCCGTAGCTTCCGTCCACACCGGCAACACCTGGAGACTCCTGCATGTTCACCCTTCCTGGTCCACTTCACAGCAGGAAAACCAAATGTAAGGAAACCTGTGGCGCTTCCCAGATTAGTCCATGTTAGTGAGTGATCCGTCTCCGATAATCCCAGGTCTCTTCGGTTCCATCTCAGTTAGACTTTCTCTGTTTGTTTCAGTCTTTTTGGGCAGATTATCGTTTTTCACTTTTCTCCCCCTGTCATCATCCAACTGAATGCTCTCACAGAACATCCATGTCAGCACACAGAATACAAGCCCACCCACCAACGGCCTCCCAATGACAATCCCAAGAGTCTAACAATACACTGATCACACAAAACAGTTCAACAATACACGCTGAAAGCGCCGCTGGGTGACTCAAACACTGAGCTCAGGGTTAAAGTCCTGACAGGACTCATGGCGGGAATGAACTGAAAATTATCAACTGGATTCTTTTTTTTTCCCCCTCACTCATTTGTTCATAACTTTTAAGAAATTGCCCAGATAGATGGGGATCAAACAATAAATGATGATGAATCGATTATTGAAATAATCATCAATTATTTAAGTAATCAATTGATCGTTAACTGGAGTTTACAAACTCAAAAAGGCCATTTGTAAGAAGAACTGTTAGGATTCAAGTTGGTGTGAGTGCTCCTCCGAATAGACAATCTTCGTGGGAGCGTTCCGGCAGGCTGACGCACCTGAAGCGGATTTCTGAAATCGGCTGCAGGATTCTTAAGAAGCGGTGGAGCAGCCATTCATCGCTCGATGGTCCCACTTGTTGGTCAGAGTCAATCCCAAGGTTTGCCAAGCTTCACGTTGACTAAGGACTAAGTTAATCTTTATTGTTTTTTCTCAGATTTTGGATGCTCTGCCTGGATCCAGCTAAGTTACCACGCCCACCCGAACACTGACACCGATCGCCCTCCGGACTAGACGCTCTCGTCTGCCGCCTGAGCCCGCAACCTTCTCGGAGCCTTTGCACCAACGGATCCTACCTCCTCCTCGGCAATCCTCCATCAGATGATCTGTAAGCCCTTCCCTCCACTTCCCTGTCAAGATCCTCTCACTCCCGCTCCTACTAACCTCTCCCCTCTCCAAGCAGTACCTGAGCCGCCCAGCCGCTCCCGAAACCAGAGGACAACTTAGGCTCAACATATTCCATAATAACTGTAATAAATCTTTGAACCAAACCTTCCGGTCTGATGTCTAAACCTGCATGTGGGTAAAGAAACTCAAATCCAGCATGACAGAACCATCGAGCCATGTTGACCCAGCAGGTTCTCACACAAGACCCGGTTTAAGTTCAGCAGAACTCCTAGCCCGCCATGACGCTATGCTTCGCACTTTATTAGACCAGCAGAGTTTCCAGGGCCAGCTGATGGATCAGTTGAGAACCACAGTCTCGGAACTATCACACAGGCTGGAGCAAAACCCTCAGCCTCAAATTACAGCGGGAGCAGCGGCCCCAGTCCTTCCTCCGGGGGTGGAGCAGATAGCGGTAGCGGCTTCAGGTGGGTCGCTCCGAGCTCGTGAGATTTCACCCCCGACACCAGAACATTATTCGGGAGAGATTGGAAAGTGTGGAGGATTCATTCTGCAGTGTTCTATTGTATTTTGCAGAGCTCCAGGCTCATTTCCGGATGACCCCGCCAAGATAGCTTACATGATCGGACTTTTGAAGGGAAGAGCCCTGAGATGGGCAGAAGCTAAATTTAGCCTCTCATCTCTTTCACAAACACCTTTTGCTACCTTCTTGAACGAGTTAAAGCAAACTTTTGGTTATGCAGAGTCCAGTTCAGAAATCTCGCATCAGCTTTGGAACCTGAAGCAGGGGTCCCGTTCTGTAGCTGAATTTGCCATTGATTTTCGCACTCTAGCAGCCACGTCTGGTTGGAATGACGAAGCTCTCAAAGGGGCTTTCATGCAGGCTCTCAATGAGACTCTCAAAGATGAACTGGCATGCAGGGATGAACCAGCCAGTTTGGAGAACTTGATAGCTTTGGCTATTAAGGTCGATATAGGACTTAGAGGAAGGTCCCGAGAGAAGAGAGCATTTAAACCTGTGCCTTTTTCAGACAAACTCGCACCAGAGGTTGCTATGGAAACCATCCCGAACACGCCTTCTTCCGAGGAGCCCATGCAGATCGGCCGCACCAGAATTTCCCCCACAGAACGACAACGACGACTAGAAGCTCGTGCCTGCTTCTATTGCGGTCTTACTGGCCACTTCGTCGCCGTATGCCCGGCTCGGTTAAAAGGCGGAGCCCACCAGTGATAACGGGAGTCCTGGTGGGTGGCTGTTCCAGTTTGATCTCCCGACTTTCTCTTTCTGCATCCCTTTTCATCAACCAAAGGTCAGTTAACGTATCGGCTCTAATTGATTCTGGATGTGAGCAGAACCTGATCGATGAAAATTTGGTAAAGAAACTAAATATTCCTACAATTTCTCTCCCCGTCGGTCCAAGTTTCCGCCCTGGATGGAGGAGTCTTGCCCGTCATTTCACAACAGACTAAACCCATTGAACTTCTGGTTTCAGGAAATCATCGTGAGATTTTGATCTTCTATGTGTTTCCCTCTCCGCAGACCCCTCTGGTGCTGGGTTTCCCTTGGCTGAGACAGCACAATCCTCACCTTATTGGAATGAGGGGAGAGTGGAATCATGGAGCAGAACCTGCCACTCAACCTGTCTACAGGCCGCCCAGACGACTCCACAATTGGACATCACCCGGGAGATGAGGAGGACATTCTGGACCTGTCCAAGATTCCCCCTGAATATCATGATTTGAAAATGGTTTTTCAGAAAAATAAAGCACTGTCACTTCCCCCCACCGCCCCTATGACTGTGCTATTGATCTCCTTCCCGGTGCTCCGTTGCCCTCCAGTCGACTTTATAACATTTCTAAGCCAGAGAGGGAGAGCATGCTAAAATATATTAACGAGTCCCGCTGCAGGCATTATTCGCCCCCACGTCTCCGCTGGGGCGGGATTTTTTTTTGTGTCTAAGAAAGACGGCTCTCTCAGACCATGTATTGATTATAAGTGTCTTAATCAGATCACGGTTAAAAATAAGTATCCCCTTCCCCTTCTCACATCAGCTTTTGAACCGGTACAGGGTGCCACCGTGTTTACTAAATTGGACCTACGAAACGCTTACCATCTGGT
Source organism: Poeciliopsis prolifica (assembly GCF_027474105.1). NCBI lineage: Eukaryota > Metazoa > Chordata > Actinopteri > Cyprinodontiformes > Poeciliidae > Poeciliopsis > Poeciliopsis prolifica. Next base: position 2,759,158 of record NW_026562376.1, on the reverse strand, counting down.
GCGCATCCGTGAAGGTGATGAATGGAAAACGGCGTTCAAAACCCCGCTGGCCATTTCGAATATCTGGTCATGCCTTTCGGTCTGACGAATGCCCCGGCCGTTTTCAGTCCCTTATCAATGACGTGTTGCGTGATTTTCTGGATCAATTTGTGTTTGTTACCTGGACGACATCCTGATTTTTTCTGAGACCCTGGCGGAACATAAACGGCATGTAAGGTTGGTCCTACAGCGTCTGTTAGAAAATAGTTTGTATGTTAAAGCGGAAAAATGCGAGTTTCATGTGCCTTCCATCTCGTTCCTGGGGTTCATTTTGGAGAGTGGGCAGGTGAAGCCGGATCCCGGGAGAATTCGCGCAGTTTTGGATTGGCCGACCCCATCCTCTCGCAAGCAACTACAACGTTTTTTGGGGTTTGCTAATTTTTATCGAAGGTTTGTCCGTAATTACAGTCAGACTGCGGCCCCCATGACCAGTCTTACGTCCACCAAGGTCCAGTTCTCCTGGACTCCGGAAGCTGACGCAGCGTTTTCGGCTCTGAAAAAGAAATTCGCTAATGCCCCGGTCCTGATCCAGCCAGACCCCACTAGGCAATTCACATTGGAAGTGGATGCTTCCGATTCAGGGGTGGGGGCGGTGTTATCTCAAACCTCGCCTTCTGATCACAAGATGCATCCGTGCGCTTTTTTTTCTCGCCGACTTTCTCCTTCAGAAAGAAACTATGACGTGGGGGACCGGGAGTTGTTGGCGATTAAAATGGCTTTTGAAGAGTGGCGCCACTGGTTGGAGGGGGCTGAGCTTCCGATTGTGGTTTGGACCGATCACAAAAATTTATCCTATCTGCAGACGGCTAACCGGTTGAATCCGCGACAGTCAAGATGGTCTCTTTTTTTTTTCCAGATTCAACTTTATCATTTCATATAGACCAGGTTCTAAGAATGTGAAACCAGATGCTCTCTCCCGACAATTCTCCTCTGATGAGGACCCTATTGTGGACACCATAGTTCCTCGCTCATGCATCATGGGGGGGGTTTCCTGGGACATCTCTGACCAGGTCCTCAAAGCTCAGCAGTCGGATCCTGATCCAGGTACTGGTCCTCCGGGTCGAATTTACGCTCCTTCTTCTGTTCGCTCCCGTCTGATCCATTGGGCTCACGCTTCCCGTTTTTCTGGTCACCCGGGCGCCAGTCGGACCGCGGCATTAATCAGGCGCTCCTTTTGGTGGCCGTCCCTTCATAAGGATGTGAAAGAGTATGTTTCGGCCTGCCCCTCCTGCGCTAAGAACAAGTCCAGCCATCAACTTCCCAGTGGGCTTTTGCAGCCCTTACCCGTTCCGGGACGTCCTTGGTCCCATATTGCTCTTGATTTTGTCACCGGCCTGCCCCCTTCTAAGGGGTTCACAGTCATACTTACCATCGTGGACCGTTTTTCCAAGGCCTGTCACCTTGTGCCCCTTAAAAAATTGCCGTCTGCTGCGGAAACTGCTCTTTTGCTTATTAAGCATGTTTTTAGGCTCCATGGGATTCCTAGGGAAATTCTATCTGACAGGGGACCCCAGTTTATCTCGAAGGTATGGAAAGACTTTTGTGGCGCGCTTGGGGCCAAGGTATCTTTATCTTCTGGGTTTCATCCTCAGACCAATGGGCAAACGGAGCGCATGAATCAGGAGATGGAATCTACACTTCGCTGCCTGTGCTCCTCCAACCCCTCCTCATGGTCCTCCCAGCTGCCCTGGGTTGAGTATGCACATAACAGCCACGTTTCTTCCGCTTCTGGTTTGTCCCCATTTGAATGTTCACTAGGTTATCAGCCTCCTCTCCTCCCATCGGACGAATCCCGGAATGCCGTCACGTCAGCCCAACACCACATTCGGAAGTGCCAGCGCATTTGGAGGGATGCTACTGCAGCATTGAATCGCACCGCTGCCCAGAATCGCCGCTTTGCGGACAGGAAGAGACGTCAAGCTCCTGTTTACAGGCCGGGTCAGAGGGTTTGGCTGTCGGCCAAAGACATTCCCCTAAAAGCTGCATCTAAGAAATTATCTCCTAAGTATTTAGGTCCGTTTGAGATCCAGGCTATTGTGAACCCCGCTGCGGTCAGACTCAGGCTCCCACCTTCTCTCAGGGTTCATCCCGTGTTTCATGTTTCCCTACTGAAGCCTGTGAGGTCTAGCCCGCTTTGCCCTCCAGTTGGCTCCCCTCCTCCCGTCCGCTATATTGATGGGGTCCGGCCTATACTATTAATAAAATCCTTGACGTACGTCGGAGGGGCAGGGGTTTTCAATATCTGGTGGATTGGAAAGGTTACGGCCCGGAGGAACGCTCCTGGGTTTCCAGGTCTTTTATTCTGGACAAGTCGGTTCTGAGGAGGTTTCATGCCACCAGAGCTTCGGGTTCCTCGGGACCGCCGGTGGCGGTCATTGAGGGAGGGGTAATGTTAGGATTCAAGTTGGTGTGAGTGCTCCTCCGAATAGACAATCTTCGTGGGAGCGTTCCGGCAGGCTGACGCACCTGAAGCGGATTTCTGAAATCGGCTGCAGGATTCTTAAGAAGCGGTGGAGCAGCCATTCATCGCTCGATGGTCCCACTTGTTGGTCAGAGTCAATCCCAAGGTTTGCCAAGCTTCACGTTGACTAAGGACTAAGTTAATCTTTATTGTTTTTTCTCAGATTTTGGATGCTCTGCCTGGATCCAGCTAAGTTACCACGCCCACCCGAACACTGACACCGATCGCCCTCCGGACTAGACGCTCTCGTCTGCCGCCTGAGCCCGCAACCTTCTCGGAGCCTTTGCACCAACGGATCCTACTCCTCCTCGGCAATCCTCCATCAGATGATCTGTAAGCCCTTCCCTCCACTTCCCTGTCAAGATCCTCTCACTCCCGCTCCTACTAACCTCCCCTCTCCAAGCAGTACCTGAGCCGCCCAGCCGCTCCCGAAACCAGAGGACAACTTAGGCTCAACATATTCCATAATAACTGTAAAATAAATCTTTGAACCAAAAACCTTCGGTCTGATGTCTAAACCTGCATGTGGGTAAAGAAACTCAAATCCAGCATGACAAGAACAGTCAGAGCAATAAATAAGCCAAAGCTGTACAGATATGTATACATTTTCTGTTTAAAATGAAAAAAAACTTCTTTGTCTGCAAATATTTTCTATCCAGATTTTCTTAAGTGTCAGTTTTAGTTTTAAATTCTGTAAAAAGCACCTTTTGCTATCCAATTATTAATTGGTTAAACCAAAAGTATCATCAGATTAGCCCTACACAGTATTGATGTTATGTCAAGCAGAAAAGTTTTTCATATTTCTGGGATTTTTTTTTTAGCTGCAGGTGCATCCTTTGCTACAAATAATCAAATGTTTATTCACCAAAGGAGCATTTTCGCATTTTAGGTATTACATGTTTATTGCTTAAAAAAAGAACTGAATTATTTGTTTATTGCATATTTAATATATTTCTAATATTGTATTGTCATTAAGGATCTGAAATCTGAATTAATCCTAAAGGAGAAGAGAACTGACTTTCTGTAGGTGGTTTTACATTTTCTACTATTTCTGACCACTAGATGGTGCCATTGTGTTTAGAAACTTTCAGTCTCTTTCATCAAGATGTGAATCGTTTCTCCATGACGTCACTTCATTTTTAATGAAGGATTATTAAATGTTAACATAATTTTGAGACAGCTATATTAAATACTGAGTAAACAAACAGAAAAAAGTAAAAACTTTACTCCGTTAAGTGCATAGCACTCAAAATAAAATGAAAATTGGCGTTATGTTTTTTAGATCATGTTGCTTTTTTTTTTTTTTTTTTTTTACATTATCTTCTCGTTTTTCTCGCTCATCAAATCCTCGTCTTTGTAGCAAATCAGTCATTTTTGATTGAAAAACTGATGCTGTTTTGTCATGCAACACGGCTCAATGATAGTCGCATTTGAATTGTCATGAAAAGATCGGATTCGGGTCGCATTTCATCCCAAAAAATCGGAATTGAGTCACTTTAGGTTGCAGTGTGAACGCAGCATATTTGGCCGTTTCTTCTTCCTTTTTCTGTATCAACTTTCTTCGTTTAAGGACAGCGCACTGGAGGTCAAACTACAACACTAAAATTAAAGTCTCATCCATTGGAACTAATTTTAATTTAATAACCCATTAAATCCTAAATCAATAAATTTTTCATCTCCAATCCCAGTCAAATAATGTGATTCTTAAATAAAATATACAGACTCTGACACAATTTCTTGTTGTAATGATAACCAAGAGTACAACCAGAATCTGTTTATTGACTTGCCTGATGATCAGTTTTCTCTGAAGAAAGTAATACAATAAAATTCATACCAGCAGATTATAAAACGTCTTGTCAGGTAGCAATTAAAATAAACAGTGTGGGACTTTGAAGATAGTGTTGTGTCTTATTAATGAATGAGCAAAAAAAAAAAAAATGTTTTATCATTGAGTCCTTCCTTCAGTTTCTGCAGAAAACATCATTGATTTCCTCTCAACTGGATCTTCATCAAATAAGGTTTGGGAGTCAAAGTTGCTCCAAAGACTGGTGTCAAGTCAGGTTCTCCTGCATCCTCCGGCCAGATGAACTTAAACTTCCTCAGCAGAGTCACCATAATGAGGAAGAGCTCCATGCGAGCCAGACCCTCTCCAAGACAAATTCGAGAACCTGGTTCACAAAACAACCATGTTCAGATATTTTAATATACCTTAGTGTGTCTCATCTCACTGACATTAAATCTACCTGCAGAGAAAGGCATGAAGGCCTCAGGTTTGACAAACTCTCCCTGTTCATTCAGGAAGTTTTCAGGGTTGAACTCATGAGGGAATTTCCACTGTCCCTCTTCCCTCAGGACTGAGGTCAGGTTCTGGATGATCATTGTACCCTGAAGAAAATCAAAAAGGGAGAGAAAAGCAGTCAAGTTGTTTGTCTTATTTTCAGCCACACATAAAGATTAATAGATCAAGATGCTAACAACCTGAGGAATGGAGTATCCCATGAGCTCTGTGTCCTTAGTGGTGCAGTGGAAGACACTGAGAGGAACTGTGTTGGCAATCCTCTGAATCTCATGGATCACAGCCTGGAACAAAGCAGATTTCTTAAAATCTCTCCATCATGACATGCAATTACACTTATTGATAGAGCAAAAACAAGAGCACAGAATCTGAAAAAGGTACAGTTTACCAACCAGAAACAGGTCACCAAGCAGAAAAAATCTGACCTGACTGTAAAAACTGAAGTAATTATCTTTGGACTTAAAGAGGAACAATCTAGAGTCAACACACAGCTTCAGGTGTTACAGCTGGAAAGTAGAGATCAGGCCTTAAATCTGGTGATGGACTCTGATCTGAAGCTTCAAAGAAACATAAAAACAGTTACAAAGTCGGCCTTCTATCACCTGAAGAACATCTCCAGGATCAGAGGAATAATGTCTCAGCAAGAGCGAGAGAAACTCATCCATGAGTTTATCTTTAGTTGCATTGATTACTGCAACAACGTCTTCACAGGTCTGCTTAAAAATATCAATCCTCCAGCTGCAGCTGATCCAGAACGCTGCTGCTGGTGTTCTGACTAAAACCAGGAAGATGGAGCACATAATTCTAGTTCTAAAGTCCTTCACTGAGAGAAAAGACATTAAAATACTGTTGTTAGTTTATAAATCACTGAACAGTTTAGCATCACAATACTTTAATGATCTTCTGCTGTCGTATCAACCTTCCAGAACTTTCAGGTCTTCTGGTTCTGGTTCAGAACCAAACATGGAGAAGCAGCATTCAGCTTCTATGCTGCACAAATCTGGAGCAAATTTCCAGAAAACTGCAATCATGCTGAAACACTGAGTTCCATTAAAACAGTAAAGCACTTCTGTGACCTTCAAGACTCCAGATGGCCACATAAATAGAACTTCAAGATAAAATCCCATGAAATTCATATGTGGTCACATGTGGTTCCCATTTTCAACATGTGATAAAGTATTTTTTTGATGTGATCCATGGTTTATTCAACATGTGACACATTTCTATTTCAATAATAGAAAGTGTTTGAGCATTATTGTTGAAAAACACTGTTTTCAGTAACTCCATGATTGATTCATTGACTACGTCTTTAGGAAGCATTTCACCTGTGTGTAAGGCATGCTGTGCCTGTCCTCAAAAGTGACCTGATCATGTCCCTGCAGCACCCGGTCGATCTCCTGCTGACATCGCTCTGAGGGAGGGAAAACAGGCGATGTATGGTTATCAGTTCAACTGAATACATTTGAAGAAGTTAATGTTTTTCCACGTCAAAGTGCACCTTGAATGTGAGGGTGAATCATGAGGTAGAGAAATCCGGTCAGCAGGGTGTTGGAGGTGGTGTCCGTCCCAGCAGCATAGAGGTCAAAAGTCATTCTTGTCAGCTGTTCCTCAGAAAAAGTGGAATCATCAGCTCTCTGAACATTGGAAGACAAAGAGGCATAAAATTCAAATAAAAAAAAACTTTGTAACATGACAAAAACTTCAACAATCAGTTTCTTACTTTTGTTGTATTTAATTATGAATAATTGCATTTATGATGATGTGATGATGAAAATGTACATCTTTAGGTGGCATTGATTTTTTTGTAAATAAATTTGCATTTGATTTTGTACTTTATTTGTATTTATGTTGAGTAGACTGGTTTTCTATGTTGTGCTAATGATGCAAAATAATTTCTGTATCCTGGGATCCATAAAGTGCATTTTATCTTAATAAGGCAGATATTTCGTTTGGCTATTTCTCATTAATGTGGCTCATCTCTTTCACAAAAAACACAAGTAAGATAAGGATGACACACCTTATCCAGCTCGTCCAGGTAGCAGTCGACCAAATCCCGCGGCTCTCCAGGGACTCTGCTCTTCTTGTGTTCATTCACCAAACGTCGTGCAATGTTCAGAAAAGTCTACAGCGCAGAAGTTAGTTTACATTCTTTGGAAGAATTTGTCTATTTTTTGTGTTTTTTGGTGTCGTATTGCACATTATATTTTAAGGGCACAGACTGAATATGAAAAGAAAAGTCTGTGCTTAAAGTTAGAGCTTTATGTTGGAAAGCCTACAAATGAGGTTGTTACAGAAATCCTTCTGCTATTGGATTAGATTCCTCCAGACGTTCAGAGAAATTTCAATAACATTCTGTTTGATTTGATTATTCTAGCATTAAATATTTAACCTGTTTGTGAAAACTGACACATTTGCTTTGCAAGTGAAAAAAAATTGTTTCCATTTTTATTCTACAAGTTAAGTCTTTGTGTTTGAGCTGCAGCTTGTTCACAAATCTCTTAGGAAAAAGCAGCTGTGGGCTCTTGCTTTGTAGCTAATCTCTCTAAATCTTTATTGAAATGTACTTGATGAGAAATCATATCAGCCAATCTTTATCCAGGGGTGACAGGAAAGCAAAAAAAAAAAAGAATATATAGAGAGAAATATTGAGTGTGTGAACTTGTCAAAATAACTTTCTGTCCCACATTACCTCCATATTCTGAAAGGCTTTGTCGTAGGGCAACCGGAGGGAACGGATCAAAGGAAACGAGTCATAGATCTGAGAAAAAAGAGAAATTATTACAGTACACGAATTAAATATATATATAAAAAAAACAGATCCTGTCTGGATAAAACATTTCTCATCTTAAGATATTCAACTTTTATTATGACAGTCAAACTTTAAGAAATACTTTCACAATATGATCTTTGATTTGTTTATTGTTTAGAGGTTTCAACTGAGAAAAATAAATCTAGCAAAAAGGTGCTTTAGTGTTTGAAAAGATTAATACCAGTGATTTGTTCAAACTTTACACAACAACTTAAACCAAGAATATTATCTGAAAATGTTCAGATTGTGATCATCATAATCTGCTTTCGTTACCCACTTCATCCCATTTCTGTCTGACGCTGTGACTCACCATAGCCCACGGTCCGTTGGCTATTTTGATGATCTCAGTGAAGCATCTGACAATAATTTTAATCGTCTCGTCTTCGTACTCGTAACGTGTTCCATACAGAACCTTGCAGATGATGTTGGAGGCTGCATTATGAAACAGGAACTGAGGACTCAAAGTTTTACCTGAAAAAGACGCCAGACTAAAATGTGACAGGCTCACAAGCAAGAACAAAGAAACCGAATAACGCTTAAAATCACAGAAGACGCACCAGTGTTGTCATCTAGAGTTTTAATTATGTGCTGAATCTCTTCATGGATTCTTTCCTCCATTGACTTCTTTCCCAAACCAAAGTTTCTCAGAGTCATGAGAGCAAAGCGCCGATGGTCCCTCCACAGCGAACCATAATCAACCATAATCACACCTATAAAAGACAAAAAACTAACTTTCAAAGTGACGTTTAGCTACACAGTAACCTCAAATGATTGGGTTTTGTTTTATTCCAAAGTGTTTTCTTTATATGAACAAAAATGAGGAACAATCTTGATTAGATTAAACTAAACTGAATGTTTAGAATAATTACATAATGGCAAAAAAACAGAATGCTCATCTTCCACCAAAACAGTTAGTACTGTATATTATACTGACAATTAGAACAGGAGTTTGAATACTTTCATTTACTTTTATACCAAATTGGTCTTACTAGTCTTTTTGTGCACATACATTACCTTTGCTATCGGTGACGTTAGAAACTAACATATTTTGTGGACGACCAGCGAAATCAGCAGCTTTGGTCACCATCGCCTCCTTCATGGCCTTAAACTCGTTGAAGACCACAGCTGGTTTCAGACCCAAAAACAGACTGTAGACCTTTCCATAGGACTGCCTCAGCTGGAAGAAAGAAGTTTTGTTTTTCAGATTTCTTTCCCTTGTCTTTTACTCCTTCATCCATCCATCCTTAAACCTGTGAGGGAAGTCTGGCGATGAGTCGAGGCAGAAGACCAAAGATTTATGAACTGGAAATGGAGTGATGATGGTTAGGTAACAGAACGAACCTCTTATCCTGAAACCTGTTTTTCCCATCCTGGAATTACGCATCATTTTCCCTACTGCATGTATCAGAGTTTCCAGTGACTATATAACTGGTAAAGTTAACATTTCAAAAATAATTACGTGCAATGGAAACACAGAAATTTTGAAAAAACTGTAATATTTTGATAAAAAGTTTTTCACTAGTGATTATCTAGAGATTATTCATCTTTTCAATATTTCTACTAGATTATTGACCAGTTGGCTGGTCACTCATTTCTAATCCATTCCTGAAGCAAAGCAAGCAGAAATAAATTTGTCATTAGCTCTGGCTTATCAGTGTTTCCAAGCCTGCAAACACCAAACTTTGGTTTGGTGCACAGCAAAGTTATGTTTTGCTGTGACTAAGCAAAACGTCACTTTACTTTCTGTCTAAATAGTGTAGGACAGTAGCTATAAATGTTTTAATAACTTTTGCATTTGAAATCTTTAGAAATTTCTGTTATGAATTAACTGTTATGAGGGAGTATTTAAAGGTAAAACACATGAAAAGTGTTTATGCAGTAAAAACAGAGATACTTTGGGATAATTTATCTAAGAATCTTTATCTTTATTTCCTGAGTCATGCTGACATTATGCTGGGCACCATTTCAGTTCATGTAATGTTTGACGTTGTTGCAGAGTAACCTATGCCTTACATACATACAGTACAAAGTTTTCTTCAACCCAAACTAATTATTCCACTAAATATTAGCTTATCAACAATGGAGTCAAAGTTTATGCTGTACCTGCAATTCTGAACAAGTAAAACTGAAGCTCTTAAGCATTAATTTCAATTTAAGTAAGACATGGAAATTAATTTTATATAAACTGTAAAAACAATAAATAAGAAAGAAAGAAAGAAAATGGCTTATCATAACTTTTCTTACCCTTTCAAAGTCTTTTAAGGGGTTCTTTATGTTCAGGTTCCAAAGGTTCCCCAGAACAGGCAGACTGGGGGGTCCGGGTGGGAAGTTCTTGGGTCTCTGAGGTTTGAGTTGAAAAAGAAGGAAGACAACACAGAGCACCAGCAGAAAGGCTGAAATCATGTTGGCTTATATTGGATCAAACCGAAGAGACGACCTGCTGAGTCTCTATCTCAGCGCTGACTGCCCTTTGCTTCTTTGCATTTAAAGTGAGAGGCAACATCTGGCTTAAATAGATGGTCATAAAAGAAGACAGAAAATGAAGTGATGAACTCTAATCATGGTCTTTAGTTTAAATTCCTTTTTGTAATCGGTTGGGTTTATTGATTAAGTTACTGCATGTATCAGAGTTTACAGTGACTATATAACTGGTAAAGTTAACATTTCAAGAATTAAATGTTAAAACTGTAATATTTTGATAAAAAGTTTTTCACTAGTGATTATCTAGAGATTGTTCACTGTCCACTTTCAAAGCTCGTCTTAAAACCCATTTATTTCACTTGGCTTTCAACTCCAGCGAGATCTAGTTTTATACTGTAAGTTTGTTGTTTTAAACTGTATTTGTTTTTATCTATTTTATGTACAGCACTTTGTTTCAGCTGTGGTTGTTTTAAAGTGCTTTATAAATAAAGTTGGTATGGTATGGTATGGTATGGTATGGTATGGTATGGTATGGTATGGTATGGTATGGTATGGTATGGTATGGAATGGTATGGTATGGTATGGTATGGTATGGTATGGTATGGTATGGTATGGTATGGAATGGTATGGTATGGTATGGTATGGTATGGTATGGTATGGTATGGTATGGTATGGTATGGTATGGTATGGAATGGTATGGTATGGTATGGTATGGTATGGTATGGTATGGTATGGTATGGTATGGTATGGTATGGTATGGTATGGTATGGAATGGTATGGTATGGTATGGTATGGTATGGTATGGTATGGTATGGTATGGTATGGTATGGTATGGTATGGTATGGTATGGAATGGTATGGTATGGTATGGTATGGTATGGTATGGTATGGTATGGTATGGTATGGTATGGAATGGTATGGTATGGTATGGTATGGTATGGTATGGTATGGTATGGTATGGTATGGAATGGAATGGTATGGTATGGTATGGTATGGTATGGTATGGTATGGTATGGTATGGTATGGAATGGTATGGTATGGTATGGTATGGTATGGTATGGTATGGTATGGTATGGTATGGAATGGTATGGTATGGTATGGTATGGTATGGTATGGTATGGTATGGTATGGTATGGTATGGTATGGTATGGTATGGTATGGTATGGTATGGTATGGAATGGTATGGTATGGTATGGTATGGTATGGTATGGTATGGTATGGTATGGTATGGTATGGTATGGTATGGTATAAGGAAAAGGACCAAACTTAAATCTTGAAAACTGCTTGGAAACATAAGTTGCAGAAAATGGTTTTTCCTTTTATACTCCAAATTAGTGGAATAGCATGATTTAATAGACCAGAAATAAAAATAGCCTGTAGTGTGACTGTGTAAAACGATAGTCACACAACAGTTCCAAAATAGTGCAGAAAATAATAAGGTAAATAATAATAATAATAATTATTATTAAAATCTTCTTCTGTTCGCTGATCGGCCTGATTGACTTTCTACTGGAGAATCCAGGTCAATGGGAGGAAGCCCAGATGGAGGAAGATGAAAATGGATTTACGTTGAATGGAAATGGCCAGATTGATGGTGCTCACGTTTGTTGACTCTATATGCACAGATACAGATATTTATGGGATGTTGCTCTTCTGTCGTTGTTGACAATTCTCTCAAGCAAAAACTACACCGATACATATGTTTGTAAAGTTGCCATCATTTTTCCTTGCAGGAACAAAAATCACCTGAATTTGTAAAGGATGGAAATTATTGCACCATATCTAGAGATAATGAGCTATGATCTCCAGTTTATAATTTTTCATCTTTTGGCTGTTTCTGACCACTAGATGGAGACGTTGTGTTGCAGATGCTGTCAAGGTTTCATTGAAACTTCAGTACATTCAGTCCAATCCAATAACTTACTCTTTTTTTAGTTATGGAATTGTTTTTCTAATTTAACTTAAAAAAAAAACATCAGATATTTTGTTTTTCTCGTTTATTTTGAAACAGAAGAACCAAAGAACAAACCATATGCAGATTCCAGGGAGTCTTTCAATCTGTTTCTGGTGGCTCACACAAACAGCCTCAGTGATTTGACCTCAGCTTGACCTTCATGGTGTATGGTTTAGGAGTCAGTGTGACTCCAAAGACTGGAGTGAAGTCTGGTTTTTCCGCCTCCTCCGGCCAGATGAAGTTAAACTTCCTCAGCAGGGTAACCGTGATGAGGAAGAGCTCCATACGAGCCAAACCTTCGCCGAGACACGTCCGAGGACCTGAGGCGCAAAAACAACCATCTTCACTTTTATAAGCGCAACTCAATCTTTGTCTGCTTCATATTTCCAGTTGTGGCATCACTTTCTGTGTTTTACCTGCAGAGAAAGGCATGAAGGCCTCAGGTTTGACAAACTCTCCCTGTTCATTCAGGAAGTTTTCAGGGTTGAACTCATGAGGGAATTTCCACTGTCCCTCTTCTCTCAGCACTGAGATCAGGTTCTGGATGATCATTGTACCCTGACGTTCAGCAAAAAAACATTCTCACATGTTCACCAAGAGGTGCCAAAGCTCAACGATGACTTTCCACTTACCTTGGGAATGGAGTAACCCATAAGGTCTGTGTCTTTAGTCGTGCAGTGAAAAGCACTGAGGGGAACCGTGTTGGCAATCCTTTGAATTTCATGGATCACAGCCTAAACAGAAACATATTGTTTCCACAAACACAGAAAAAACAACTTGTCAGTTTGCAGTAACAAATGGTGAATGATGACATCACAATCTACCTGCATATAAGGCATGCTGAGTCTGTCCTCGAAAGTGACCCGATCCTTCCCGTCCAGAACCTGGTCTATCTCCTGCTGACATCGCTCTAAGTTATGAGAGAATAAGTCAGCAGCTGTGCTCTGTGTTCTGAAAAGTACTGATAAATTACAAACATGTAGAAGTAGGATTAATAAGAAAAGATTAAAAATGTGTATAAAACAAGAAACCCTTGTTCTGGATCGTTGCAGATGTCATTTATAATCCACATTTTATGTATTTATGGACATTTCTTAAGCTGTCTGAACACATTTCCTGCCAAATTAACCCATAAGCTGCAAACCCAGTTCTGCAGAATCTATAAGGAGCTCTTGATGTTCTAATTTTTCAGCACTTTTCAGTATCTGTGCAACTGTCCCAGCTGTGAACAGTTGTTTCTGTGAAACCTCAGGCTAGAGGTCTTCAACATGAGGGGCGTCACGCTGGGGGAACCGCCCTTCCCAGATTTATGGACATCCACAGTTGCTTCTTTAAGCTCATTGGTTTTTCCTGATGTATTTACACTTTAACTCTATTACACCCTTTTATGTTCTTCCAAAACTTTGCATAGTTGCTGATGAAAATCGAGCTCTTTAAAGAGTGATATGTGGCTTTCTACTGAAGCAGAAAGGCTGTACTTAGTTTTTGACATACAGAAACTGCAGAAACTGTTTCAGTTTTGCCACATAGATTATTACTTTTGTATAATTAAGGTTAAATTGAATTAATTTTAAACTGTGCTAACAACCGGATCATTTTCATTATGTCAATGAAAACATATACTCTTTTTCACAAAGGTTATTTTGTGCAGATGCTTTAATCCATGATTGAACTGTTGCAGAAAATGGCAGAAACAATTAGGGAGGTGTGATAAATGAAGGCTCACCTTGTATGTGTGGATAGTTCATGAGGTAAAGAAACCCGGTCAGCAGGGTGTTGGAGGTGGTGTCCGTCCCAGCAACATAAAGATCAAAAGTGATTCTTCTCAGCTGCTCCTCAGAAAACATGGAGTCTTCATTTTTCTGAAGAGTAAAAATTGATTCATTTGAAATTGATAAACAAGAAAATGTGAAAGCTCTGTCAGCTTTTACTAAAATATGCAGAAAATCTGTGGATAAGAAAAATCTATTAAGAGAACAAAGTTTATAATTTCACTGCATTTGCAATTTTTTTACACAACATAATTTAGTTTGTTGCTTTTACACACATTTTCCAATTCATCCAAATAGCAGTCAACAAAATCCCGAGGCTCTCCGGAGACTCTGGTTTTCTTGTGTTCGTTCACCAAACAGCTGGCATGACTCAGAAAAATCTAAAACACAAAAGAATTTCAGTCACATTTAATTACTATTTCATTATATTTGATAGCTGATGTGCATGTTGTTGGATTTATTGTGCTTCTGTCTTTACCTCCATGTCTTCAAAGGCTTTATTGAAGGGCAGCGGCAGGTGGCGAATTAAAGGGATGGAGTCGTACAGCTGTGGAGACAGGCGCTTATTACAATAAGTTAAATCGATTCATGGACCACAGAGTTTTAGAAATCTTACTTTTTATATGCAGTATGTACAAGTTAATCATGACATCATAGCAATTTATAAGTAAGCTTTCAAAATAAATGTATTCTCCTGTATTGCCATGTTTTATGTCAAATGTAACATTGTAATGGAATCAACTTTAAAATGTAAAATTAAGCTTCTGGAAGTTTCAAGATTCTGATTGCACATGTTTTTATTATTATTATTATTATTATTATTATTATTATTATTATTATTATTATTAAATCAATGGACCAAAACTGCATTAATTTCACTTCGACATTTTTGCAGATTACCACAAGGGGGCACCAAAAGGCAACATTTGCCCCATTTTTTTAAACCAAAGGTTCTTTTATCTGTCAGATTAGTGGCGTAACTGATGAAGCAGACATTATTTACAACACTTATACTTTGATCTTTCATACTTCCAGGAACTGTTTGTTTTATTCTGTCGTTAATCACATTTGTCAGTTAGTTTTGCCTGAAAATCATCCAGGAACTCACCATGGCCCAAGGTCCATTGGCTATTTTAGTCATCTCAGCAAAGCAGCGAACAATCAGCTTGATTGTCTCGTCATCGTACTCATAGCGTGTCCCAAAGAGAACCTGACAGATGATGTTGGAGGCGGCGTTATGAAACATGACCTGAGGACTCAGAGTCTGACCTGTGAAGACAAAACATTTCATAAAACTGATGGAAAAAACACAACTCAACCATAATTAATGACTACTTACTGCAGCATTAGTGTGTGGGCGAATGACTGATTTTAGTGTAAAATGTTATAAACATTTTGCGTGTTATTGTCTACATACAAAAACTTTATGCATGTGCTGCAGCACAACAAGACGATTCTTTTACTTGCAGGTCACTTACATTTTTCTTTTTAGCTATGCTAATTACACTCCTTTCAGTTAGTTAGAAATGTTACCAGTCAAATGTAACATTTAGTTTACTTTTTTATTAATTTATGTATTTTCCCTATTTCTGTAGTTACTAAGCCTTTTAGAAAAGTGTAGTATTTGGATTTCTACTCCAAAAAAGATGCATTTCTACTGAACAACAGAAGAGGAATAAGGTGGCAAAAACGTAAAACTAAAAGGAAAATGCTTCTAAAACAAAAGTCATTCTTGTGTGAGCCAACTTGTAATACAAGATATAACATAAATATTCTTCTCCAAAGTAACTTGTCAACCTGATACCAAATTTCACCAATAACTGAAAGCATCAGTTTGGACAAAAAAAACAGCAGGAATTTGTTGAAATTTAACCTACCGCTGTTCTTTTCCAGCGTTTTAACTGTGTGTTGAATTTCTTCAAGGATTTTGTCCTCCATGGACTTTTTCCCCAGACCGAAGTTCCTGAGGGTCATCAGAGCAAAGCGGCGATGCTGCCTCCACATCGGGCCGTAATCGACCATAACCACACCTGCAATAAAGAGTCCAACTCATCATCATCAAAGATAATGACAATCTGTAGTGAAAGGATTTACATGAAAAAGCAATGATTACATTTAGAGAAATAAAAAATAAATAAACCATGTTCATGTAGTTCATGTTAGAGATAAAAGAACTTCATGTTAATGAGTGAAATCACAAATTCCACCTTTTCTCTGGGTGACATCATTTATAAAAAGGTCTTGAGGTCTTCCAGCAAAATCTGCAGCTTTGACAACAATCGCCTCCTTCATGGACTCAAACCCATTGATGACGACAGCCGGTTTTGAACCAATGAACAGACTGTAGACATTTCCATACGACTCCCTCAGCTGGAAGGAAACAGTACAACAGTCATTTTTATTAATAGTTTTAATTCTCATGTTACTTAGATAACTCAGCATTTTCTGATAAATTGTGAACAAAAAGATTTTAAAAAATCATATTTGACTAAAAAAAAGTCTTTGCCAACTGTTTATAAAAGAAAAAGTTTTTTGTCAATTCAATAAAAGGATGACCAACTTTCTCACAGAGAAGAAAAGTAATGTATTACGAATAGAAATAAGACATGAGAGAGAATAAAACTTTTGCCCTCTAGAGAACAAACCAGATGTACAATCTGTGTGAAAAATCATTGTTTTTCTTTTTCTCTCTGACCAACATTTAATAAAACTAAACCTTCCGGTTTGTTTCTTTGAATTCAAAAGTTTGCATTTATTTCTGCAGCAAATGCAACCAGGGCCAAATGTGGGCTTCCAGAAAATGTCCACAACTTTCTGCTGAACGTTTGGCCCAACAGGTCTCTGCTTCTTTGTGAGCCAAAGATCTTCCTCACAAACATCTTTTCAGCTGTATGTGACTGAGATCATCCCTCTGAAACATGGATTTTAAACCAAAATTATCTTCCAAACCAACAGAAAGTTTTTTCTTTTGTACTTTATTGGGATTTTTAGCCCACTTATTATTAGATAATCAAGACTGTGAGTTAAAGATTTTCTAATACTCTGTGTTCAGTCCAGGTTAACTAGGTGTGGGTTAGTGGATCTACTCCAAACCTTTTCTTACCTTCTCAAAGTCCTTTAAGGGGTTCTGTAAGTTCAGATGCAGCAGGTTCCCCAGTACAGGCAGACTGGGAGGCCCTGGAGGGAAGTTCTTGGGTCTCTGAGGTTTGAGTTGAAGAATGAAGAAAAGACAGAACCCCAACAAAAACAGTGAAACAATCATGGTGGTTCAGATTGGATTAAACTGAACTGCAAAGCTGCTCGAGTTCTTATGACGGAGCAGCTCAGCTCTCTGTGCTTTGCTTCTGTACTTTGATTCTTTGTATTTAGGAAATCAAATATGAATGGAGAACTGTTTACAGCGACAGGAAGTGACATATATGGGGGGTGTTTTCTTAGAGCTAACATGGTACATCTGGGCAAAACGGTCACATAAAAAAATCCTTTTGAAAAAATTTTTAGTATTAGTTATCAGTAAGTTAACCTGACAAAAATCTCCGTTACTTTAGAAAAACATTTAGCTGCAGCTCAAAGAGAAACATTTGCAGTTGTCTCAATAATTGCAATGCCTTGTATGTGTTCACTTACTTTAAGTTTTATTGTTTTGTTTTAAACATGTTTTTGAGCACAAGAGCCACATGACTCAATAAAAGTCATGACTACATAAAAAACAAAACCTACGGTGTTTTTTTTGTTTTTAAGAGTTTTAAACTGCTGCTTTTCTCAGTGCTAACACTAAGTTGCTCATAAAAGGGAACTAGATTTTGAGGGACAAATTCACAGCTATATGCTGAATCCATACAAACTACAAATAATATTTTGCATTTTTTTATCTACCAAATGCAAAATGCTGCCATCTGCTGGGGCTGATGGGCAAGTTCGTCTCTTTAGTTTAGTGGAATCTGATTTGTGATTCTGCTGGAGAAATGAAGCAAATAGCAAATAAAAACAATTAAAAAAAAAAATTCCCACCATTAAAGTCTGGGGACCAATTTTCATCATAATGACACTATATGTTCAAAGTGCCTCTCTATTTATGGATGTTTTCAATAAAATACCAACTTAAATGTAATTTTTCCCCCGTTGTTTCTCCAAATGTGTGCTGCAAGTTTTCACAGAATAAAACATGCAACATGTAAAGTTGCATGTCATAAATAAACAATTGAATGGAAGAATGAAAACTCTTTGGTTTTGAAAATTTTTTTTAATTTATTATTCATTAACAGCAGTACCAAAATACATTGATTAATCAGATTTTTTTTATCCAATCTTTTATTCCTCATCTGTAACTGCTGAGGAATTGACCATAAAATGGTGCAAATTGAAATTACAAAGATAAATTTGCTTAATGGAAACTCAAATTTTTGAGTTAAAAGGTTTTTGCATTAGCATGAGGTGGTTTTACAGCTGCATTGAAATTTGTGTATTTTGTAAAACTGGAATGGAAACACTTTTTTGCATCACACGAGTCATGTGATCAATAACCAGACGTTACTACTGGCGGAAACGATGAAGAAGACGATAGGAGGTAGTGGAAGGATGATGACATGGCATGCTCTTTAACAAACTTTTTTTTTTAATGGCAACTTCAGTTGGGATTTTTTTCCCCCAACATTAGCAGAAAATTGACAAAGTTTTATGTACATTTGTGAAGAAAACACAGTAAGTTTCTGCTCCTCACTGTTTGGACCTCAGTTGGACCTTCATGTGATAAGGTTTCGGCGTTAGAGTGACTCCATAGACTGGAGTAAAGTCAGGTTCTCCTGCATCCTCCGGCCAGATGAACTTAAACTTCCTGAGCAGAGTCACCGTGATGAGGAAGAGCTCCATGCGGGCCAGACCCTCTCCAAGACACATCCGAGGACCTGGAAGAGAGAAACCAGAAGATCCAGCCCACTCTTCAATGAGGTTGCCTCAACCGTGACACATCTCAGCTTACCTGCAGAGAAAGGCATGAAGGCCTCAGGTTTGACAAACTCTCCCTGTTCATTCAGGAAGTTTTCAGGGTTGAACTCATGAGGAAATTTCCACTGTCCCTCTTCCCTCAGGACTGAGGTCAGGTTCTGGATGATCATTGTACCCTGAAGAGAAGCAGAAATATCGTCTTAGTGTCTCTTTTGCAAAAAAAAAACTTGAAGAAACTTTGCTCACCTACCTTGGGAATGGAGTATCCCATGAGCTCTGTGTCCTTAGTGGTGCAGTGGAAGACACTGAGAGGAACCGTGTTGGCAATCCTCTGAATCTCATGGATCACAGCCTGGATGAAGGAATCATTTTTACACTTTTTCTGACTTGAAGCAATAAAACGTGTTTGTAAGTGTAATTATTTGGTCATTATTGCACTTAATTAATTTGAATTTCAAAGGGTAAATGAAGCAACAAGATCAAATAGGAAATGGCTGCAAGAGAAAAAAAAACTATTTCACAGAGTAACTTAGTTATATGTTGATGCGATGGTACCTGGACGTAAGGCATACTGTTTCTGTCCTCAAAACAGACCCGGTCCTTTCCCTCCAGAACCCGGTCTATCTCTTCCTGACATCGTTCTGAGGGAGGAATAAAAATATAGAAGCATCAGTCCCATATGATCCATTTCTACACTTTACTGCTCTGGTCCAGTTATTTAATCTGCAGCGCCACTGTTACTTCTGTTACTGTTATCAATTGAAATAGACAAAAATACTTGATTAGATTTTGCGTCTTTCCAGTGACAGAGCTTAATGGGACATAAACACATTGATGGAACGTGAGTCACACCTTGGACATGTGGGTAGTTCATCAGGTAGAGGAATCCTGTCAGCAGGGTGTTGGACGTCGTGTCAGTCCCAGCGAAGTGAAGATCCAGGCTGTAAATCATGAGCTGAGCTTCTGAGAAGGAGGAACCGTCATTGCCTCTCTGAAAAGAGGACAGCTTATGATTTTTATAAACAAAGGCAAAATGCATCGAGAACTTTCCGCTGCACAAGCTCCTGGAGGTGATGGACTTTGTGAGTTTCTTATGTAGGCCTCACATGTTGGATGACTTACAAACCTTTTCCAGTTCATCCAGGTAACAGTCAACAAAGTGCCGAGGATCCCCAGGAACTCTGGTCTTCTTGTACTCAGTGACCAAGCATTTAATATAGTTCTGGCAAATCTAAAGAAAATATTTTTTGTTATGGAAATGGTGTACATCATAAAGCTGCTGCTAAAGGGTTTCTAAGTTAGAAAAATGTAATGTTTTACAGACTTTATATATAGTTGATAGTGATTAGAAACAAATTCGTTACAGTTCCTAAATAATTTTTTTTTTAATTCACAAGATGATGGAAAAACTGAAGCAAAATTAGCTGGAAATGCAGAAATACTTGGTTATTTACTTGGTAGAAAATATAGTTTTTACCTGTGCATTCTTAAAGGCCTTTCTGAATGGCAGCGGGAGGTTACGACAAAAGGGGATGGAATCATATATCTGCAGAGAAAAATAAAAAATTACATTGTTTGAAGAGAAATACGGGTATTTATTCCATGGTTTTATTTACACACAAATCTACCACAGCATATTAGGGTCACTGTAGATAGAAAAGAAAAATAAATTGATGAAATAGAAAAAAGTATAGAAATACATTTTATAAATTTTCTAGAAAATTTGTGGACGTTTTCAGTTTTTTATGACAAATTTTCAACTTTTCAAATTGAAAATGTCCATTCATTTTCTACAAAAGTTTTTAGATTAATCTAAACATTTCTCATCTACGAATCACCCTGCTAGTAGAAAACGTTTTAATAGCCAGAATAATGCATTTTATCAATAAGTGACATCACAGTGCGAAGAGAAATAGTTTTGCAATCAGAAAGTTGTGGGGTTTAATTCTAACTTCTTGTCCCATGCTTATGTGCATATTAGCACATTGCATCACAAATATGTCACTGTGTTACATGAAAGACTTTGATGGCATTATGAGTAAAATTTTCTGCTATAGGGGAGAGGTGAAGGGCCCTTCTTTAACTCACCATGGCCCAGGGCCCATTGGCTATCTTGGCATTTTCAGTGAAGCACTGAACAATGGTTTTGATCATGTCATCGTCGTACTCATAGCGCTTTCCGAACAGAACCTGGCAGATGATGTTGGAAGCGGCATTATGGAACATGACCCGAGGACTCAGAGTTTTACCTGCATGAAAATCAACACAGACATTTAAAACAGGCTACAGAACAGAAAACATAGAGGGGCTGCATGGAGTAATCAATGACATACCGATGCTGCCCTCCAGTGTTTTAATAGTGTGTTGAATCTCATCATGAATTCTGTCCTCCATTGATTTCTTTCCCAAACCGAAATTCCTCAAAGTCATCAGAGCGAAGCGGCGATGCTCCCGCCAGCTTGGGCCGTAATCTGCCAGAATCACTCCAACACCACCTGCAGCAACACAAAAACACTTTCATTTTTTAGCCTCTTCCTTTCAATGACCAGCTTGTATCTGCTTTTATTTTTAGCTCTCTATGCTCCGTCATATTTTCAGAATACACAGATCCCACCAGCCTGAACCGAAAGTTTTTGTAGGCAAGTGCAAATGCATTACATATCGGACCGATGGCCTCGAGACCAACAAAAAGAAAACATGTGGACACGCTTGAAAAAGATGTGCAAGAAAAAGATACATGAACAAAATGGATGCTGTCGGGATCAACCAGAGACAGAGACAAGCTGCCTCCCGTCTCCCACTGATTGAAGTGCCAAGTGAAACTTAACACAACACACACAACTTAACACAACTGCCTGCCAAGATGGCTGTCAGTTACAAAGTTCACAGAAACATGGCCTGCCTTTGTTCTTGCTCTGTTTTTTGTGCATTTCCTCTTGATTTTTGCAAAGTTCATGAGCACAATTTTTATCTAATGTAAAGTAATACCAGAGTAATGCCTACCATTCCTGCAGGAAACATCGTTGACAAACAAGTCTTGGGGCCGTCCAGAAAAATCTGCACCCTTGATCACCATGGCTTCTTTCATGGCCTTCAGCCCGTTCAGAAACACTGCTGGTCTCGGTCCGATGTAAATACTGTAGATGTTTCCGTAAGATTTGCTCAGCTGGGAGGAAAAAATATAAGTGTCAGTGATTTTGAAACACTTGTCCATCATTGGTGTCTTGTAGTTTAAGATTTGCACACACATGTATTATTGAAAGTTTCAAAATGTCAAAAAGTTAAATCATTTCTTTGGTTTATTTCCACAACTGTAACTCTTGTAGATTAGTTACTTATGCTAGCATAAAATAGCTTATTTCTGTTCATTTCAGCTTCCAGTCCATAAACAATTAAAAATTTAGTTTTTCATAAAATTTGAGTATTTCACATTTTTTAAATTGTATACATCAGTCTTAGCATAGTTAATCTATATAATTTGTTTGACATTCGACAATATTCTGATTTACTGAACAATTTGCAGTGAACTGTGTTGCAAACATGTGATTTGTTTCATCCTGTGATATAAACTTTGTGTTCACCATCCTGACTGTTTTGTTTCTGAAAACATTTCTGAAATATTTAACTGATTATGCAGGAGTTCAAGATTTAAAAGAAAATTCACAAAATGTTCAAATGAAACCTTTGACATTGAACAATAATTCCTTGTCAATATATCCAGATTTAGTCATTCCAAAACCTGAATATGCATTATCTATGCAAACACTGGCTTATCAAGTCCTCTGTGCATAAACTCTAACGCTGGTTGGCATTACTCCAAGTGTGCAGACAGTTTTGTTGGTATTATCCAATCACTTAAAGTTTGCAAATGCAAAATCCTACAGATGAACCTTTGTTCATTGAACATGACCTTTGTTCATGCAAAATCCTTCAGAGAAGTGTTAACTTCTCAAGCAATACACTTGAGAAGTTAACACTTCTCAAGTGTATTGCTTTCACCATTCAGCTTGACTGGAACTCTTGCAATCCTAAACCAAACGTTGCTTCTGTCTTTTAAGACATTTAAACGTTAAAATGTTTGATGCGTTGATTTCCTACCCTGTCAAAGTCCTTCAGTGGATTCTCCAGACTCAGGTTCAAAAGATTCCCCAGGACAGGCAAGACAGGCGGTCCAGGCGGGAAGTTCTTTGGCCTCTGAGATTTGAACAGGATGATGACAAACCAAACAAAAAGCCATAGCAGAAAGACTGATACAAACATGTTTGTATATGAAGAGGAGGAAAGACAAGTCTAACAGTCAGAATAGAGCTGCTGCGGTCAGCCCTGCCCAGTTTGTTGAAGGACTTTGTTTCTCTGTTTGAAAGGTGAATGAAAAAGAGGTAACAAGGAACAAGTTCAGATATGATCTGACAAGAACTATCTGGACAGATCTAAAGTCCACTGATAAGCTAACGCTGTAGATAAAGAGCGCAGGAACCATCTGTCCTGTCAGATCTGTACTGGAACCAGTCTGGCTCACCTAAAATACCTCAAATATAAAATGTTTCCATTACTTTCCACTTAATCCATTCTGAATACTGACTGTTGTTGGTGTGCTTTGCTTCATATAAACTCTGGTATTAAATACAACAATAGTGCAGGGTGTGGTACAAGGGAAAGCAGGAAGCCTTGGGAGGCAGCAGCTGAGGCCAACAACTGAACTCTGCATGCTTCCTGGTGTCAGTGTCACTAAAACCCTCGAAGATAGAACCATTGCCCCGGTTCTGAAGTCCACTGGCTCAGAAAACATACTTTAAAATACTTTTGTTAATAAATCACCGTATTGGGTGGCTTAGTACAAAAATACATTAAAGATCTGTTGTTGTTGTATCAATCTTCAGACCACTCCGACCTTCTGGTTCTGGTCTGCTCTGCGTCCCCAGAACCAGAACCAAACATGAAGAACCACCATTCAGGTTTTATACTCCTCTAATCTGGGAAAACATCCCAAATACAAAGTTTGTATTTGAAGAGGAGTAAATGAAATACATTTGCTGGTCTGATAAGTATATTGCAGCTTCCACATTAAAAAGATCCTGTTTCTATTTGAGGTAAAAATAAATGAATAAATAATGGGGACATATTATGCAAACTTCACATTTTGTACCATTTTTGCTCTTCCTTGTTGGTCCAAATGCTTGGAAAAAAAAACACCCCAAAAGTTTTTGGCAGTAAATTTATGTTCTTTGGTGTTTGGAAAAGAAGCCGTTTCAAAAACCTCTAGCATGTGAAGTCATAAATCAGCAGGCACAGAACCAGCACCCAAGTTGAGCTACAACACATTTGGTAAGCTAGTTTTAACTCTGTACAATGGCTGCTGGAAAACACAGCAGCCAATGAAAATGTTCAGATTTTCACTCACAAAAAGAGTGAAAATCTCCTTTCTGATCTCAGAAAGGAGATCAGAAAGAAAATTCAACCTCCTAAAACTCAACCTTTTAGGAGGTTGAGTTTTTTTGATAAACTTAGGAAGACTGAAATGTTTTCAATGTGTAAAAGAACAAACATGAAAGACAAAAGAACGAAGAGTTTAAAAAATATTCAAGTATTTAGTGAAACAGAATCTAAAGAGGAGAAAGTGAAGGACAGGCTGAGGTGGAAACTGATAATTATCCAGCAGAAGAGAAGAAGATGAAAGTTGACATATCCAGAATAAATAAATGATTTGTGGACACCTGATAATGTATTGACAAGACATTGGTTAGTTTCTCCTTGCAAAATAATCTGATCACAAACAGATAAAGTGAGAAACACTTTTAATCTTTTCATTCAGTGCCAACAATCAAGGCCAGGATAAAAACTCCTGCATTATTGCAGGTTTTGGTGCGAAACACATTGAGAGTTTGGTAAACATTAGGTTTTTCCTTTCATTTCTAAAATGTTCTCTATACACATAAAAAGTTCTGGAAAGACCTTTGTTCATTGAAGAAAAATGTTGTAGTAATTCCTCCGTGCCTGTATGTGGCGATGTAGCAGTCACTGAAATACACCATAAAAATGCTTATGCAAATAAAAGTAAGGTTGTTAAACACTAAGAGTTGCTTAGAGGCAGTTATTTAGTTTTCAGTTGTAAATTGCTCATTAAACTCAGAATCACACTGAAGATCTCAGTTGGACCTTCATGTGATAAGGTTTTGGCGTTAGAGTGACTCCATAGACTGGAGTAAAGTCAGGTTCTCCTGCATCCTCCGGCCAGATGAACTTAAACTTCCTGAGCAGAGTCACCGTGATGAGGAAGAGCTCCATGCGGGCCAGACCCTCTCCAAGACAAACCCGAGGACCTGGAGGGAAAATGATTCATTTCACTGACTTACCAACTCCCATGAGCAAAGATGTGTTGGGTCATCACAGAGAGAAAAGAGGTAGGATTAAATTTCCCACAAAGAATAATCTCAGAAATCTTCTAGAAAAACAACAATATTTCTGAACTCCAAGTCAAAAATTTGCATGAAAGAAACACAGAAATTTTTAGATCAATCTCAGAACATTTCTAGAAAAAATCTTGGAAATTTCAACTTTTTTTACAAAAGTTAAAAATTTGTAAAAAAAAAACAAAAAAAACAAAAGTGGACTTTTGAAACTCAGAATTTTTTTTCTACAAAATTTCTGAAATTAATCTAAACATTTCACAGTGCATTGGCGGACATTTACGCCTTTTATTTTCAATCTACGACGGCCCTCATCTCAGCTTACCTGCAGAGAAAGGCATGAAGGCCTCAGGTTTGACAAACTCTCCCTGTTCATTCAGGAAGTTTTCAGGGTTGAACTCATGAGGGAATTTCCACTGTCCCTCTTCCCTCAGGACTGAGGTCAGGTTCTGGATGATTATTGTACCCTGAAACCAAACAACAACATGATGGCATTGCTGTTGCTCTTATGAAGTCATTAATGTTTGACTCACTTTGGGAATGGAGTATCCCAGGAGCTCTGTGTCCTTGGTGGTGCAGTGGAAGACACTGAGAGGAACCGTGTTGGCAATCCTCTGGATTTCATGGATCACAGCCTGATTTAACACAAATTTTCTATCATTAAATTCAAGCACAGACAAATAAAACCAGGAAAACAAAACGGCTTAAAGTTACAACTGGAAAACAGTCCAAGCAAACACATTTTCAAGCTCCGAAAACCAGAATTTTTATGCAAATATTTGTTTAATTCATAAAGTTCTTCTGTTTGTCTCCTTCAGATCATATATCCTAACCAGAGTTTCATGGACGACCTCTGCAGGGCAGTGCAGCATCCCTTTTAAAAAACTGATTTCTCTTTTGTTGCTACAGGTCATTGTTCTGAATATAAATCAGAAATAAATCATCCGATGTGCTGTACCTGCACATAAGGCATGCTGAGTCTGTCCTCGAAGCTGGCCCGGTCCTTCCCCTGCAGCACCTGGTCGATCTCCTGCTGACATCGCTCTGAGGAATCCAGTGTTGCTGCATGTTATTCTCCTTACCATATTCTCATTTAAAGAGAATACTGACTGGTCAGATGATTAAAGCAAAACTGAAGCAGCAGTGAAAACAAACGGTCACAAAGATGACAGAAGGAATCGTTTTCTACTTTGGTTTTGTTCTTTTTCTTGAGCTTTTCTCACTCAAATTTCCACTCTGTGATCAAATCAGACTCTCAGGTACACTAAATAAAACTGTGTCAATAAGACTATGACTCTTGGTTTGCACCTCAGATCTAAATATTTAAATACTAGATCAGCCTCATACCATTTTTAAAACATTGCTAAAAAGAAAACAGGAGTCACCCGACCAAACGGGACAAATAAAAACTCAAGACTATTTTCATTTTCATTGTGTTAAATTATTCTAATAGCATTTTCATTCATCTTTATTATAAAAATTGATCAGACAGCTGCATCATCAGCTACAATAACTATTAACACAACATTTGATTTTCCTTTGGGAGCAGGAAAGTATTTCTGAATTAGAACAAAATGTTCTGCAGGAATATTTTCATTTGTGTTTGCAATAAACCACAAGAGAAAACAGATGTTTTTGTAGAAAACAATAAAAAGATTGCTACATTTAACCTGACACACAAACATTGCATTTATGGGCCTGTAAGCGTTGTGCAGGTTACCTTGTATGTGTGGGAAGTTCATCAGGTAGAGAAATCCAGTGAGCAGAGTGTTGGAGGTGGTGTCAGTCCCAGCAAAATGAAGATCCATAATGTAGTTTGTGAGCAGCTCCTCTGAAAATGAAGAACCGTCATCCTTCCTCTGCAGACGGAGACACATACAAATGTAAGGCAAATTAAAATAAGATAATTACCCTTAGTTGTACTTTAAGAAATGCACCAGAAGCGCCAGAAGATAAAATCCTTCAGTCATTTCAAATTAAAGTCAACTGATGTTGGTTACAATCTGTATGGATTTTTGTATGTCCATCATGTATACATGTTGGACAACTAAACCAATTCAATATCAATCCAAGACCTTTTGTTACACACAGACCTTATCTAATTCATCCAGGTAGCAGTCCAGGAAGTCCCGCGGCTCCCCGGCGACTTTGCTCTTCTTGTGCTCCTTCACCAAGTTCATTACAATATTCTGACAAGTCTAAACAGAAAAACCATTCAAAGCAAAGAAATTTGGAAAATTATGGAGATTTCTCCATAATGCATTTTTACATTAACACCCGACAGCAAAAGGCTCGTTCCCATTGTTATGCCACCTGAAATGACTTTTTATTTCATGCTTATTGTCCAGCAGTGAATTGTTACCTGAAAGTGACAGATTTACTTTCACAAGTGAAGCGTTACAGTTTTGCTATAATGCTCATCTTCCACAGCAAACATGTGTTTAGTTTAGTAGAAGCTTTGTTACATTACCTTGTAGTTTCTAAAGGCATTTTTGAATGGCAGTGGCAAATAGCGAGTTATGGGAACACAATCGTAAAGCTGCAAAGAGAAACAAGACATTAAGTTATAATCCTCATAAGTTCTGGTTTGTTTCACACCAACTGGTCTGAACAGATTTATTTCAGAAGAATGGTCTCTGAATTCAAACAGGAGACTGATCTGACCTGAACTACAACAAGCAAATACGACAATTTCAATCTTAGACAAACAGACAGAAAGGTCTTGTTTTAACAGATGAGGTCAAAAGGTTTGTTATAACAGATGTCTGACAGAAAGACTTCATCTTATGACCAAGATTAACTGCTTTCCATCGACTCGGCAGGAAAAATTTAAATATATGATTTAGTTCTAGCAACTCAGAGATGGGCTTTGCCTCACCATTGCCCAGGGTCCGTTGGCAATCTTTGCATTCTCGGTGAAGCACTGAACGATAACTTTAATCAACTCATCATTGTATTCGTAGCGTTTGCCAAACAAAACCTGGCAGATGATGTTGGAGGCGGCGTTATGGAACATAACCTGTGGACTCAGCGTGACGCCTGCAGAAATGACCAAACCCAGAGAATAATCCCATTAAATCAAAAAAAATTAAATTAAAATGAGAGAATTTTAAGAAACAGATCATTTTTAATCCTGTAAGTGTCACAGAAAGTAAAGTATACTCAAAATCCAAGATGAAATACCTGTGCTCTGTTCCAGAGTTCTGATTGTGTATTGAATCTCATCATGAATTCGGTCTTCCATGGACGTTTTTCCGAGACCAAAGTTTCTGAGGGTCATCAGAGCAAAGCGCCGATGCTCTCTCCATCTCAGACCATAGTCTGCCAGAATCACTCCTGAAACAAACATGGGAACACAACAAAGATTTACACTCACAAAATAGATTTTATGCATATTTGTGTCAGATTAGACACAAATGTGTATATTTACATATTTGTAAATATACAAATATGTAAATATTTGTATATTTACTGAATGTAAATATACAAAGAACTGAATGTAATGAATACAAGGGATTACAAAGTTAGTCACCATTGAGTAAATCTTAGGTAAATATTTATGTTAAATTCTAGAAAAAAACTTGGAAATTTCTCAGTTCTAACAGTCAAAAACTCTGAAATGCTGAAATAAATCTCAGACATTTTCTAGTTAAACTTTTTGAATTGAAAAATTCAAAAATCTTTATTGTTTGAAACGCAAAAATGTTCAAGTTTTTTCTTAAAGATTTCTCAGATTGATCAAAAAAATATCTGAGTTTTTCTTGAAAAAAGTTACGATTTTATTCTCATATTATTTAGACTTTACTCTCATAATATCATGAGATTGTTAATATGGCCCCAATGCTCCATAGAACTCTAAAACTCTGAGGTTTTGTATAAAAATGTGTTTTTCCTATAAAATCTTACAATTGTAATTTATATCTTCCAAGAAATTTAGCCTAGAAACATCAATGGCTCGTTCCCCTTGTTACGCCACCTGAAATGATTTTGGAGTTTCTCATTTTTCTTTATCTTTCTGAAAAAAAATAGAAATTACTGACAATATCTCTAACTCGATATTAGAGATATTTGAAGTTCTCAAATGTTCTTAAAGGGCCGGTTGTCTCAGATTGTATCAATAAACTTGATGAACTGTTACAAACGTCGCTGCACTTGATTCTTAAGTTTTTCTTAAAATGAAATAATATTGAACAGTTTCAAATTGATCAGAAAAATGTCTCAATTTTTTTCAGCCATTTTTCTGCCATTACAATAAAAACTTTTCTGGTGTAAATTTAGAAATATTTACAAGACATGTTGCAATATTTGCGCTTAAGTGTGATGATAAATGTGACTTTTTATTACTGATCACAGATAAAACTTGACATCAAGTAAGACTGAGGCAGGAGTGCAGAAGTAAAACATACTGCCACCTGCAGGTAGGAGTTGCCATCACTTCCAGAAGGTGTTTTTGGTCATTTTCCTGGAAATTTTTCAATAAACTCAGTTTGTTGAAAAAAATTTCACAATTTGTTGATTTTGTGTGAATTTCCGCAATCGCAATAAAAGTGGAAGCAATAACTAATGTAATGACTGCTAATAATATTTAAGCACAGAACCGTATGCATAAATAGGTTTTATTTATGCATCCTTCTAGAATCGAGAGGGCCACATAAAAAGCTTCAGCTGGCCAGATTTGGCCCCCAGGCCTTATGTTTGACACCTTTGGTTCTCTCTTAATCATTTCTCAAATGCTTCGAGACGCTTCTGGGACGTAATACCTACCTCTATTCTGGGTGACATCATTTACAAACATGTCTTGTGGTCTTCCAGCAAAATCAGCACCTTTGGCCACGATCGCCGCCTTCATGGCCTTCAGCCCGTTGAGGACCACAGCGGGTCTGGGACCAAGGAACAGACTGTATACGTTCCCATATGAGTTTCTGAACTGTTGGGGAAACACAAAATGTAATTTTAACAGTTAACACCAATATTAGAAACCTTATTAAACCAGAACTGTGTCACAGTTGGACCGTTTTCAGTGAAAAATCCTAATTCACTGCATGAGAACGATCACATTTCATTGATGTCTATTATGTTATGATATTGTTCTGTTCAGCTATTTTCCTGTATGTGAATAAAAGTCAGGAAATCTGCTGGTATTTAAAAATGACAAAATAGTTTAAAATGTAGAAAAAACATTGTTTTATAAATAGATTCTCATAAAGTACAGCCAGCTGTAACTCTATTCACAGATTCACAGATAAAGGAGACATAGTTTAATTTAAAATTCAATCTAAAAAGAACAGGATTAACTTTTCCAGTGCTTAGCTTACAACAAAAACAACCCTAAGTCTGAAAATATAAAGTTTGAAGCTAACAAACACACTTCAAATGAGTCAGTACTGAAAGCTGATGTCTGAAATGTCTCAACCTCATTATCTTTCAGTAACGTATCATTAATGACTGGAATAGACCCACCCAGTAATTAGTTCACAAAAGATACAAATGGCAAAACGCTCCCCGATGGAAACATGCCAAATGTGTAAGAAGTCAACTCTGACTGACTTCTGCACTGATATTTACACAAGTAAAACTCATTTTTCTGAACAAACTGGACTTTAAAGGCTGGAAATGCAGGAACATGTTGAATGCATTTGAGTTTCGTTCTGATCATTTCAGTAAAAAGGCTGAAGAAAAGCCAAATAGATCAGAAATAAGGTAAAGATTTTTACAGTTCATTAAGAATTACGCAACAAAGTGCTTGTACTTTGTTACTGTACTTAAGCACATTTTTAATGGATCTGTACTTTACTTAAGAAGATTTAATTGTGGGTACTTTCAACTTTTACTCTTTTAAACTTTAAAAGAACTCTTTAAAACAATTATACTTTTTTGAAAAAAGTATAATTTCAAAGCATATTTTGCACTTGATTTCTAAGATCACAATTAAAAGTTAAGTTATGTTTCTTACCCTCTCCAAGTCCGTCAGCGGGTTCTCCTGGCTGAGGTTTAAAAGGTTCCCCAGCAGCGGCAGCGTGGGGGGCCCAGAGGGAAAGTTCTTGGGTCTCCGAGGTTTGAGCTGGAATAACAGGAATAAAATGCAGATGCACAGGAGAAGCACAGAAGCCAACATGATGGCTGGGAAGCTCTGGTGGACTGCAGTAGGAGCGGCCGGGCTCCGCTCTCAGTCCTGCCTCCTGTGGTTGAATTCTTTGTTCCTGTGTCCCTAAGGTGGGGCAAAGACAAACAGGTCTCCCACTAGCAAAGGCTTACACTCACAAAGCAGATGCCAGTTTCACTCAGCTTAAAACTGCAGTATGTAACTTTAACCAAAATATGTTTTTCCATAGTTATTAAAACTGTCACCATGATGTGACAGTATAACACAAAACAGATAATCTGAAGAAATGCTCCACTCCCAACCAAAAACATCAAAGCAGAGCCAGGAGGAGGGGCTTCGCGCTGTCAATCAATGCTGCTTAATGTGTTAACAACTTATCATTACATTTATCTGGTGTCAGCATAGTGGCCATGCTAACTAGCCTTAGCATTCATGGGAGGCTATGTTGTGGTGAACCAGCTCTAGCGTAGCAGAAAGCAAGGTGGAGCAGGTGAGCACAAGAGTGATTGACAGCACTAAAACATTTTTAATGAACTGTAAAATATTTGAAGGTGGTTTAACATGAAAATAAAAGCCCACCTGCTGCCTTGAAAATGCAATTTAAGTCAACAAGAAAATTCATTTGGTTTTAACTCAGAAATTAAAGTTCATAAAGTTGATTTAACAACAAGAGACAAAAACAATGTTGTCTAAACATTGTTTATTAGTTCATTAATCTCGAATTGTGAGTTTTAACCTAATGCTGCATTTTAAACCAAATAATTATTTCACAATATGCAAGAAAAAGGCTTTCCTCCTCTAGTTAAAGGACACACATTTCTCTATTATTTTTACTCAACATCAATTTAATTTTATTTTAGAATCATTTAAATTCTTGTTTCAAATTGCATGTAAAAAATTTCTAATCTGATAATGAACTTTATGAAACATCACAATAAATTCTGCTTCATGACATTTAGAGTGAACACTACCAAATGCAGCCCAAATGTTTTAGTGTGAAAGGTAAATACTGCAAACTTTTTTGCACTGATGGTCAAAAATCACCAAGATAAAAGAACTCAGGATTGATTTTCTTTTTTTTTTTTCAGCTAAAATGCTAAATGACTCTATAGTGATTCTTTTTTCTTTTTATCTGCTCTGCTACAACTTTTAATTTCATTAAGAAAGTCAGAAAGGGTGACAAAGTTGTTCAGTTTACTAACTAGACTTAATGCTAAGAATTAAGTCGTTGATTAAGATACCATTTTTATTTTGTTACCAGCAACAGAAATGAGAATCGTCTGTGGAAACCCTGAGCTGCATTCAGCCAATTTTAATTATTCATTTACAAACAGACAGTCCAGACGTTTCAGTTTCCTTGATTTCTGTCAATTGTTGGTTAAAATGTTACATTAAAGTTCCACATTGCTGAAACTAATACCAGACTTTCAGCATATTTAGAACAGCAAATCTATCATTACTTATATGTTTGAAATTGAGTGAAACAAATTTAATGTAAAAATACTTTACATGGAGAAGTGTTTCACTGGTAAATGCAGGAAACCAGCGCCCTCTGCTGCCAATGGCGAGCATTACTCTGCTTTGGACTAAATGTAATTGCAGGGCTTTATAAATTCACAATGCACTTCATGATATTTTTTCTAAATTGATTTCACGCACAGACATGATTTATTGGGCTGTTTGGCTTCACAATAATACACAAGTGAACTTAATGCACAAAATGTTCCCTGGTTTCAAAAGAACTCCGATAAATGAAACGCTGAAAATGAAACCATAACTCTTCCAGTGGGAGCATCACAACCCTCCATGAACATCTTTCCCTTTCTCTCTTTAAAAAAAGAAAAGCTACACCTACTGCAGTGGGGCTCTGTTTATTTTTTGCATTTTAGGTCGTTTATTTTTCTTTTAAATTGTTTCTAATTGTCATCATTTTCTGTTGGAATGTTAAACGCTCTGAAATGTTCTGGGAATGCAGCCAACATTTCTATCAAGAAAGAAGGTGAAAGCCCCCTCTGCCGACACCACAATGCGATCAGGAAGCCGAGGTCAGCTAAAGTCCGGCTTTTCCCGAACATGACCACCACCCAATTTCATAGCTTTGCTATTCATTCACCCAGACCCAGAGACTTGCATTTCTCCCACACACACACACATACACACACACGCACACACACACACAAATACACACACACACACACACGCACACACACACACAAATACACACACACACACACTCTTCAAATCTGATTTTTTCTACATCGGTTTGTAGGTTGAGAAAATAATGTTCAGAATTAAGTACGACTGGTGATGCACTTACATCATCTGCCTCTTCCGAATGGCTATTGAAATATTTAAAAGTCTCCTTGCATGATGAGCTGCTTTACATCTAAACTCAACTCAATGTTTACACTCACATGTTAAAATTACAGCAAATTAAGCTATTATACTTCTGTGAAAAGCAGAAGTGGAGCCTTCTGGACGGCCAACAAGAATGCAGCAAGTGGTTTCTAGAAGTTAAGTTGGCAAGAAACTACTTGTTTGTTCCAGCAGCCATTATACAGTGCATACAGCTGAACCAAAGGTGCTGGGGTTGCTCGGTAACAGGCAGCACATGCTGATTTGTGATGCTACATTCTCGAGGTTTTTGAAACGGCTAATTTTTCAGACACCAAAAAACATGGCCGGATGTTTTTTAAGCACTTTTTCTGTTTCTAGAAGCAGTACAGACTGAAATAGAATAAAAAATGAAATAAAAATGTGAATGTTGCATAATAAGTCCTATTTAACTTTGGAAGCGCAACGTTACAGATATTCACTTCTGCAAACCACTGTGGGAAATCTGGACCACATGCAGAAATGTTTAAAGCATTCTGCGATGTTGGAAGGTTCTCCTGTGGGCTTCAAGGTAGAACAAACAAGATGCAAACTGTAGGAAGTGTTGTTGAACTCGAATAACTCCGAAAAACATGCCCAACTCTTTACATATGTGATTATATTCAATAAAGAAATGCAGCATCTATTCTTATGTAACACAGGAGCAACTTTAAGTCTAAGGAAACTGAACCAGTCAACTCCTCATCCCTCCCACCAACTCACC
Organism: Poeciliopsis prolifica; assembly: GCF_027474105.1. Lineage (NCBI taxonomy): Eukaryota > Metazoa > Chordata > Actinopteri > Cyprinodontiformes > Poeciliidae > Poeciliopsis > Poeciliopsis prolifica. Next base: position 2,724,856 of record NW_026562376.1, on the reverse strand, counting down.
TCACTCTAACTGTTCTTAGCAGGTTTCTGGTGTATGTACACCGTGTGTGTATTGGCAACGAACAAAGGCTGATCGATGTTTTTTATTGTTTTAAGGCAGAGATTATGAACTAAAACAACTTGATTTCTTAGGATGTAGTAACAGGAATGGGTTGGCCAACTTCCTTTAGTTTCCTCCATCTGTTTCAACATTCCTTGGTGGAGTTTATCTCGCTGGCCTTAGGGAGAGTCTTTACTACTTTATCATATATGAAACATGGGGGATGACTTTACAGTAACCAAAGCAACATCTGTGGAGCTCCTGCAAGCAGTTTCATACTTGTTTAACTCACCTGCAGGGAAAGCTGCTCACCTTTGATTCAAACAGTCGGAGCATTTTTTGAAAATTTCAAATGGAGAAAATCAATCTGTTTTGATGACATATTTCCCACAATTAGATTTTTCTTTGTAAAGTTCATTCTTTCTGTGCTGTAGCTGGAGATCTTTTTTTCTTTACTGAAGTCCCAAAATGGTTAAGGATTTATGCAGGTCAGATATGGCATCTGTGTTTGCCAGACTGACATTTATTTTAGAACAGGAACTGTATCACATTCAACAGTGTTGCAACCTCTAGAAGACGTGTTAATCAGCAGTTTTCTGCAGCAAAATGCTAAAAACATCCTGCCTGTGGCACAAAAGGTACAAACCCAAACAGGAAAAGTGAATGACAGTATGTCTGGAAGCATCAGCATTTATCCTTTCATTATTTGTATTTTTTGTTTACAGTCACAAACAAAAAATTTGTGACTGCAAAACTGGTTGTAAAAGTCAAACCACAGTGTATAGTTTCTGTTTCTTTCTGTCTGAAAACACATTTCAGACAGAGAAATTCATATTTTCAGTAAAATGCAGTCCTGATCTCCTTGCCGATGGTCTTTGCAGTCATTTCTGCACCATTAGGTGCAGATTTGTATTGGTTTTTATATTCACCATTATTTTTCAGGTCAAAGCTTCATTTAGGTCATTCCATTAGCTGTACACTTTTTTTTTTGCTGGGACTCTGCTTGGGACTCGGCCATGACTATCATGAACTAAAGTGCTGCTCACTCAACACAAACAGCAGCGTTTCAGATCTGCTCATTGCAGCTGCAGAGCTTCTTACATTATCTTCCCATGAACAAAGATCAGAACAATTATCTAAATTATTTGTACTCACAAAAAGCCACAATAAAAAAAAGAGAGATTTATTTATTCATGCCCTTAAAATCAGAAGTTTGCATCCAGAATGAATATCATCTGGGCTTTAGAGAAAGCCCAGATGATGATGATGTCATATCTTTGGAAACTTCTGATAGGTCAGCTGACTCATTTGAGATAATAGGAGTTAGCAAACACAAATTATCCTGGTAATTATTTGTCTGTTTTATTATGTGTATGTAAACTTCTGGTTTGTATAGAAATAGCAGTGAAAAATAACAGTACAGTTCTAGAAATGTTTTGATTTCAACAATGATGTTATGATATCGTTTAAAATATTTTGTTGCAAAATAAAGTCTTTGTAACACTGTTTTATGAAGTTTATAAAACTGTTAAAAAATGGTAAAAATCTACGGACACATTATATATAAACAAACAAGAGAAAAAATATTTTCCACATAAGATTTCTCATTTCCAAAATATTTGATGATTTACAGTAAAAGGTTTTAGGACAAACTGTTTCCACATATATTATTGCATATTTTCCTGTGATCCGTCTTTGGTCAATGTCCAGATAAGCAGAGACTGTTGAGGCTGTACGTTGTTGACCTCCTGTACAGGAAATGGTTGACATACAAGAGTTCATAACGATCAGAGCCAGAGCTCATAGATAATGTAATCCAAACGTTAGTTATTGTTGCGCCTCTGCTTACTGGAGCAGAGAGCATGTTGCATGTGCTTTTAACCCTTCAGCCACCTCTAAATTAACAATAACTATTTTTAGGTCCCAAAATGCTACATCTCATAAAGCTATAAGAACAATTCCCCTTTTAAAATTTTAATTTGGCAGAGATGTTGTATTTTTTGCTGCTTCTTGGCAAGGACTACCTTGGAATTTTTTTAATTTTTGTATCCTGGTAAAATAAAGGTTAAATAAACAAAATAAATTAAATAACCAAAAGATTATGTTCCATAATGTTCCTCAAAGGTGAAACATACAGAAATGTTTCTATTGCAATGCAGCAAAGAGTCGTGTGTGTGTGTCAGGGGAAATGAAAGTGAGAAACCGCCGCACACACCCACAGAGGAGCTCAGCTTTTTGAGAAATGATGTCAGAGGTCAAAGAGGTCAAAGAAGGAGGTGAGGGTGAGTCGAGGAGTGTGTGTGTGTGTGTGTGTGTGTGTGTGTGTGTGTGTGTGTGTGTGTGTGTGTGTGTGTGTGTGTGTGTGTGTGTGTGTGTGTGTGTGTGTGTGTCAGACAGGAGGGAGGGCCGACCCTCAGCTGTATAAATACTGAACCCAACTGGACCCAGGAGGAGGAAGAGAGGAACAGAGGAGAGAACCTGCGATGGCCGACCCCAGCAGTAAGTGACCACTTCACTATTATTAATTATCACTGTGCATAATTCAGGGGGAGATTGTGTTGTATGTGAAAAAAAAATGGTCTAATTTATGAGTCGATATGTCGGTGTGACCAAACCTATTCCTGCAACAAAGGAAAAAACAGCTTTTCATTCAGAGAGCAAAGATTCGACTGAGTAAGTTGACCTTCAGGTCACCTCGTGTAACTCAGAGCGACCCTGGCTGCAACATGGCTGGGACTTTCTACACTTTTATTTTAGATTTGAATTATTTCAAATGAGAAGAATTTGGGTGCAATAGGTACACTATTAAACAACCCCAGAAAATCCCCAACACTACTGGGATCTGCAGTAGATTAGCACATAAACAACAGCAAGAACAAGCTCTGTGTTTCTTATTATGTAAAATATTCATAATAAAGCATCACTGGTTCAAAAATGCATCTGTGCCCAGCCTATTTATAATGCAGGTTTAAAAACAGCAACTGACTAAAGTGTTTGAGAACTCAAGTACTGATAGAATAAGAGCCCAGCGAGTTTCCTCCGGTCTGTTTTCCAGGCTTTTGGGTAGAAAACAGCTTTGGGGGGAGAAAAGAACAGGAAGTATAATCAGACTGGTTGAAAAGCTGCATTCATTTCTATGCCACACAATCAAACAACTGATCCATTAGAATCCACTCTAGACCAAACCTGTAGCCATCCGACTTTCAACAGGTGTTAACAAGTGATTCTTCACTGCAAAAACACGAAATCTTACCAGGCATTTTGTCTAGTTTGTAGTTCAAATATCTAAGAATGTTTGAAATAGGACAAAACTAATATACAGGTAACTTTTTCAGCAAGAATTATGAGCTTGTTTTAAGTCAATAATCCCTTAATATTGATAAAAAAAAAACTATTTATTCTACTGGGAGATTATTCACTTATAGTCAAATTTTCAACTTTTAAACTGAAAATTTGTTTCAATTTAAAAGTGAAACAATCTGCCAGTGGAAAAAGTACATTATCATCTATATTGAGGATTTATTTACTTTTGCTGAAAAGTAATTATTTTAAGTTTACTAATATATTTACACAACTTAAAGATACTTGGTGAAAAGTTGTGTTTTTGCAGTTTTTATTTTGTCAAAGAAAAAATGCATGTAACTCATCTCTGCTGGTTCTGATCAGCTTTTATCGTGGACGTGGACCTGAGAAGCCATGAGAACAACTTGGCTCACCGCACCAGGGAGATCGATCGGGAGCGCTTGATCGTCCGCAGAGGGCAGCCCTTCTCCATAACCGTGCAGTGCTCTGACTCTCTGCCCCCCAAACACCAGCTGGAGCTCGTCCTGCACCTGGGTGAGCCGACCAATCAGAGAGCTCTTCAGTCACTACACTGCAAAAACACAAAATCTTAACAAGTATTTGTCTTTAAGAAACTAAAGTACAAGCAATATATATCTATGTATAACTAGTGTAGTGTCAGTGTAACTAGAACTTTTTATCAATATTCAAGATTTATTATCCTAAAACAAGCTCCTATCTGATGCTGAAAAGTTCTTTCTATCTTAGTTTTCTCTTATTTCAACTGATATTTGCATTAGAAACTACTTGGCAAGATTTTGTGTTTTTCAGTGTGTTTTAGATGTAGATGAAATGTTTGTCATGCTGTAAGACAGTGGAGCTGAATCTTGCAGGAAAACTGGAGATTGGATATCATAGAAAGACAAAAACAGAAGCTGTTGGATGTTTTCAGGCTGAGAAACAGTGAAGAAACTCGCCCTTAAATTCCAGTGTCAGTAAAAAGACCTCAGGCATCTGAGGTTTCCCAGATGCCTCTTCTGTTTCTTGTCTTACCTGAGCGTCATTTTAGTTCTTGTGGAGCGAGACTGGAAACCCAGCGCCGTTATTTCTGCAAATTTATTCAGATCACCTCAAAGCCTGGCAACAAAGATGGAGTCATTTTTATCTGCGCTCACAGGCTCGGTTTGATCATCACAGCAGCGCGGCTGACAGAGGGCTGATCAGTTGTTTGGTAGGAGTGAGAAAATGCTCATCTTGACCCAATAGACATCAATGTGGCCAAATTTCTTTTTTCTGCACACAATGTTTGTGGGATTCATTGGCTGTCAAAAGAAAAAAAACACAGTTTCTTCACAGATTTATGTTTTCTCATATTCTCTGTAAAGGCGAGAAGCTGCCACATCTTGTTTCTTGATAATAAAAAAAGAATCATCAACATGCACTGACTAAAAACTTTGTGTTTATATAGGTAAAAGAGACGAAGTGGTGATTAAGGTTCAAAAGCAGCAGGGGGCCAGAGACAGCTGGTGGTTTCACCAGCAGGAGACTCAGGGGGAAATATTGCTGACTCTGCAGAGCCCAGCAGACGCCATCATTGGACTGTACCGTCTGGTCGTGCTGTTGATGTCACCGGATGGACGCATCGTGGAGAGAGTTGACGAAATCAGCTTCCATGTGCTGTTTAACCCTTGGTGCAAAGGTAGAGGATGCTTCCTACAGAACTAATTTAAAAGAAACTATATTATTATTTGTCAAACATAAAAATTATGTCATGTAGTTTGTTGGTGGGCAAAAATGCAGCTGGCAGAGGAGCAGAGTAGATTTTGTGGTACTTAATGAACAAATTAACAAAAAATCACGTAGAACACAAGGAGCCAGAGCAGATCAAACACAGAAATCCAAAAAATGATGACAGGAAACAGACGGAAAAATAACGGGAGGAAACAGCAAAGAGTGAGAGGAGCAAACACGTTTAAGCACTCAGAGTCACTGTGGACACAAAATACTCTTGCAAGTATTTTGTCTAGTTTCTAGTGCAAATATCTTGGTACACTTGAAGCAAGACAAAACTAACTTACCAGTAACTTTTCAGCAAGAAATATGAACTGGTTTTAAGTCAATAATTTCTTAATATTGACCAAATGTTCTAGTTCCAGTTAAAATCTCGTTGACTTAAAACAAGCTTATATATTTAGCTGAAAATAAATTTTTAAGTTAGTACACTTGAAGAAAGACAAAACTAATATATTCGCACAAGAAACTACACAAAAATCTAATACTTTATAAGATTTTGTGTTTTTATATAACACAAAGCAGACTCGGTGAAAAAGTATGCTTTTTCTGATTTGCCGTTTCTGCAAACATTAGATGTTTAAACTCTTCTTTGTGCTGCATTAAGACCAGAAAACTTTGTGGCTAATTATGTTTGTCTGTGTATCAGATGATGTTGTGTACCTGCCGGACGAGAGGCTGCTCCAGGAATACATCATGAACGAAGACGGAGTCATATTCATGGATACCTGGGATTACATCAAAAGCATTCCCTGGAGTTACGGGCAGGTACCACGCCCACACACAGCCACAGACATTTATTGTGTGGATCGGTTGAAGAAGTGCTTGTGTCCGACTGTTAGGACAGAGTTTGGCATGTGAGACTTTTCACAGCAGCGTGTCAGCGGCGACTCTGGGGTTTCGGCTGGATTACAAAGTGTGTTTGTTGGACAGAAGAGACTTCTGGACAAGACGTGTTAGAATGTGACCAAACAGGATGACAAACGGACAGGACATGTCCTTTGTTTGCATTATCTGAAAAATAGCAAAGCCAAGATGTTCTAAAAGATATGTCTGTTTGGTCGGCATTTATTAAAACACCAGCAAGTGGATTCTGGATAAGTCGACAACAAAACACTTGTCTTTTCCAGCAGCCATTGTACTGCATATAGTGATAAACAGACTAGGCTGGCCTTCACTCCGGTTGCCAGGTGAGTGGAAGTGCCTGCTGATCTGTGACGTTACAATCTGGAGGTTTTTGAAACGGCTGATTTTACAGACACCAATAAACACTAACTGTAGATTCAACTAAACAAAAGTGATTTCAGGCTTCCAGAGTTCTTCACAGTCTGTACAGGAGCACAGAGGTTGTTTTGACCGTCATGGCAGCGCGGACAGAGTTCATAAGTAGCATGATGTCACATGCAAAGGGTCAATAGAGAGGTCATGATGGTGCATTACCGATTCTTCCTGCACTGCAAAAAAAAAAACCTTTAAGTTAAATCCACTTATTTTATTAGCATCAAGCTAATTGTTTTCATCTCATTTTCCTTCCTAATAATGTTTCTGGACAAGTTTGAGGACTTTGTGATGGACATTTGTTTTGAAGTCCTGGATAATTCTAAGGAGGCTCTGAGCAACTCAAAGACGGACATCGACAGCAGATCTGATCCCATCTACGTCAGCAGGATGGTCACTGCAATGGTGAGGAACTCTTCTTCTTCTCTGAAAAACACATGACGGATTCATGAAGGTTAACGCTGCACTGCAAAAACACTCAATCTTAACAAGTATTTTTCATCTCGAACATGTGAAAGAAGACAAGACTGACTTAAAAAGTAACTTCTCAGAAAGATATAGGAGGTTGTTATAAGTCAACAATTCCTTAAAATTGAGAAAAAATACAAATGATAAGAAAAATAAAATGCCAGTTAAAACAAGACATTTTGGAATATTAGTTCACTCATACTGTAATATGAGAAAAACTATTTTGTAGACTTAAAGCAGTCTTTTCCATCTGTGCAGGTGAATGCTAATGGTGACAGGGGCGTGCTGATTGGGCGCTGGAGGGCACCGTACCTGGATGGAGTCGCACCAAATCGATGGACGGGCAGCGTGCCCATCCTCAGGCAGTGGAGCAAATCCGGCATCAGAGCAGTCAAATACGGCCAGTGCTGGGTGTTTGCAGGTGTCGCATGTACAGGTAACACTGTAAATACAGCCGTTCTACTGAACAGGTCCACAGCAATCTACCACAAATACATTAAAACTATTTAAGTTTTCTACATGTTACTAATGATGTAGTTTCCCAAAACCTCTTAGTGAATGTGAACAGTGACTAAATCCATAGGAAAAACGACAGAAAGAAAGAGTGACAGCCATGTTTCTTTGTAGTTCTTCGCTGTCTGGGGATCCCAACGCGCCTCATAACCAACTTCTGCTCAGCTCATGATGTGGATGGGAATCTCTCCTTGGACTTTGTGGTGGACTTTGAGAGCAGAGAGGAAAAAACAGACAGCAAATGGTAAGATCAAATCCAGACATTCATGCAGCCAACACTTCATAATTTATATTATTTCATTCATGGACATCAGAAGATTTTAGAACAAAATTAGTAGCTAAATTACAAATCGACCATTTGTAATTTGACATTTTGAAAATACAGTTGCTTAATGGGGGACAAGGGTGTAAGAAAATAAATGGACGGACCAACTGCAGTTTTCTGGCCGATCTTTAAAAAGCCTGATAGTCGGTCCTGTCTTACAGCAGAGCAGCTGATTTTCTGACATTTGATGAGTGAGGTAAGGTCAGTGCTTATCTCCCAAAATGAAGGATGTCAGGCACTGCTGCACATAATGCAGTCAAGTTAAGTTTATTACTCCATGTGGTAAAAGGTTTTCTCCCAAGGAAGATCAGCTGATTCTACTGAGTCACTAACGCTGCAGCAGTACTTCCTCCAACATCACTGCATGGTGCAGCAATCCCTCACATTAATCATGCATGAGGCATCAGTGCAAAGATGGTTTCCAAACAATTTCTAGTCACCCAGAGAGAAAATGTCTTTCACAAGAGTATTACGTAAGATTGTTGTCAATCTTTCCATGAGTGGACTTCCAAGCAAATGTTGAGATTATTCGTCTGATAGTTTAAGATATTTTTTCTGTCTTTCTTTTGGTTTTAGGAACTTCCACTGTTGGGTCGAGTCCTGGATGAGGAGAGACGATCTCCCGAAAGGAAACGATGGCTGGCAGGTTTTGGACCCCACACCTCAAGAACTGAGCGATGGTACATTTCTGATTTCTTCTCATTTTCAAAATGTCCTTTCTTCAACTCATGTGATTTTGAAATGTTTGAGTTGAATGGCCTGAGTTGCCAATTCACATATTGTTGCACACTGCAAAAACACAAAATCTTACCAAGTATTTTAGGCCTACTTTCTAGTGCAAATAAATATCTTAGTAAACTTGAAATAACATAACACTAACAGGCAAGTAAGGAGCTTGTTTATAAATCAATAATTATTTAATTTTCATGAAAAAAAATATTTCTACTGGCAGATTATTTCACTTATAATTAGTATTTTTTATTAATATTGAGACCATAAATACCTGGTAAGGATTTGTGTTTTTGCAGTGCAACAGCAGCTTTAAATTAATTAATGATGTTTTTTAGGGGAGTTTTGCTGCGGTCCGTGTCCGGTGGCGGCCATCAAGGAGGGAAACCTGGGAGTGAAGTACGATGCTTCGTTTGTTTTTGCTGAGGTGAACGCTGACATCGTTTACTGGAGGGTCCTACCAGGCGGCCGGAGGCAACAGATCAGCACCGACCAGAGAAACGTGGGGAGGAACATCAGCACCAAAAGCGTTTATGGCGACTTCAGAGAAGATGTCACTCTGCTCTACAAATACCCTGAGGGTCAGAGGCTGAGCAGAAAAAGCATTTTAGAACCTAAAACTAACACAATTATTACAGTTTATCTCAGAACCTCATATTCAGTTTCACAACGAGGCATCAAACTGTTGAGGCTTCTTCTTCCCACTGTGGCGTGTAATTGTTTTCACTGTAGGACTCTGAGTTTCACTGATAGTTTGTTTGTTTGCAGGCTCTGTGGAAGAGAGAGAGGTTTATAAGAAGGCAAAGCGCAGGGCCACCCTGCAGCCCGATGAGAGCATAGAGCCGGCAAAGCTCAGCCTGTCCATCAGACATCCGAACCCCGTGTTTGGAACAGACTTTGATGTGATTGTTGAGGTACACAGTGGCAGGATTCTGTTTGTTTTCTTCTTCTGCAATGTTTTGGTTTGGCTCTAAGTTTGATCAATGTATTCTAGTTCAGCCGGCCCTTTAAGAACATTCATGCACAAAATGAAAACAAGTCTGAAGCCCCTCCTCTAAGTGATGAATGATGTCTGTTCTGTTCTAGGTGAAGAATGAAGGAGGAGATGATGCTCACGTTCATCTGACGGTGCACGCTATGGCTGTCACTTACAACTCTCTCCACCAGGGGGAGTGCCAGAGGCAGGTGAACAACGTGACTGTGTCGGCTCAGAATGGTCAGCAGAACCCTGAAGCAACAATCAGTGATGTGACTGCAGAGTCTGATTGTTTTCTCCTCTCATGCTCTGTGTGTTTAGCTCATAAAGAGGTGCTGCGTTTCCGCTACGACGACTACGCCAAGTGTGTCTCCGACCATCACCTGATCAGGGTGAAAGCTCTGGCTGAAGCTCAGGGGAGCAGTGTGCCCATCATGGCTGTGGCTGACATCCCACTGAGCTTACCTGAGCTCCACATTCAGGTGAGCAAACAACCCAAGGAGCAACACAAAGACCATGTCCCAAACACAAGCATATAATCCGACATTCTTGGTAAAACAAAATAAAAGTAAATTTCTGTGTTTTCTCCAAGGTTCTTGGGAAGGCTTTCGTTTGGGAACAGCTGACAGCTTTTATCTCCTTCACCAATCCTCTGCCAGTCCCTCTGACTGGCGGTGTGTTCACCCTGGAGGGGGCCGGCCTGCTGTCTGACACTCACATCTACGTCGAGTAGGAAGGAATAAATACAGATTCAAACAGAAGCAGAATTAACCTTCACCTCATCTTGCTCATCTTGTTCTCCTTTTGTTTCTTTTTCCAGCGATGTTATTTCTCCAGGCCAGAAGGTGTCGGTGAAAATCGCCTTCACCCCGATGAGAACCGGAGTCAGGAAGCTGCTGGTGGACTTCGACTCCGACAGGCTGAAGGACGTCAAGGGAGTCGTCTCTGTGGTTGTTAGAAAGAAATACAGGAATACCTTTCCTGTTTTGAGTGGAAGGTTTTAGGAAATACGTCTGATATCGGGAGACCTATAAAGACGTTATCACCCAACATTTAGTGCTTACACTTGGTTTTATATTTTCACTTTTTTTCAGTTGAACCCAGGATGCAAATTCATCTGGAATGGGCCATGAAATCCATATTCTCTCTTTGAAACTTCAATATGGCTGATGTGCATTTATTCACAGGGTGTTGCAGTGAAATCTCCTGTAGGACCTTTACATGGTTTTTATCCTCTTATACCAGTGATGTGCCTAGAACTCCATGATATGTACCTGTGAATTATTCATTTAGTGTTTGGATGCAATAAATGTTGAGAAATGTATTGTTACTAGTTTGTGTTGCTAAATTGAGGTAGCAACCTTTAGGAAATCCGGCTGGGTTTGTGCTTTTCTCTCACCATGCATCTTCGGTCCGTCTTATCTGGGTCAGGCAGTCTCTGTCACTCTGCTCCAGTGCTTTTCTTGGCTGCTCAGAAATGTGTCACTTTTTCCAGGCCACTGATGGAGAGATGTCACAGACTTCACAGGACTAAAGGACAGGTTGGACTGATGTTCAGCTTGCTTAAATAAACCCTGCTGCTTCATTAAGAGAAACTATTTGAAATGAAGGAGCCGTCATCTCTGCATCTACTTTAATAGCTGCAGTTGTTCAGCAAACACTGGGGGGCAGCCCTCCACTTTCACTGGTTTCTTAACATTTTAGCTGCTAAGTAACAAAATTTACTCACAAATATGGGCATCATTAACAGAGAACAATCAAATCATGAGGATTTGGGGGTAATATAGCCCTGCTCTTTTGCATTTGCATAAAATAATCTGATTTAAATTAGAAAATCAATTATATTTATGTTTTGTATGCATATGTACATACATGCATGTTACATGCATACCATGTTACATACATGCTATGTATGTTACAAAAACATGGTAACAAATGATAAATAATGATTTTAGTGTTAAAATAATCTGTTAAAGAACAACAAGCCATTTGTTTAGGCTAAAGTATCATTCAGATAAAACAATATTACTTATTAATCTTTTGCCAATAGAAACCTTTAAACTGTAACAAAGATGAACTGGAGATTTCTGACTGAGTTTCTTCAGATCGGGGTTGATTGCCATTTTTACTGAACTTAACCGAACCGACCCGCAACGAGAAACATTAAAGCAAGAATCAACAAAGATCAAAAGACTATCAGACAGTCTAAAAACACTGAGCCACTTTTTGGCAATAAGTTAAAGTCTTTTGATGTCTAGAACATGAGCCCTTTCAAAAAACCTTAATCGTCAGAAAGTGAAGATTGAGGAGTCAAGTACTGCACCATTACCAAGCAACTAGAGCTCCAGCACGTTTGGTCAGCTGGTTTTACTGCTGTATGAACTGTACAGTGGCTGCTGTACTAATGAGGGCTGGTAGGCAGTTTTACAGGATGTTTGTTTATTTACCATAAAGAAACCACATGTTGCATTCTTGTTGGCTGTGCAGGAGGCTCTATTTCTGCTTTTCAAAGATGTATGGTTCTATAGTTGCGCATCTGTTTGCAGCCACTTTCAGGTGCGAGTATAAATGTTGAGTTTGATTGGTCAAATGTGCAATGTCAGCAGAGTTTTACAGCACACTATGTGGGAAATAATCTGACAACCAACATCGGTTGAATGGAACTGGGTTTTTTCTTAACATTTCCAGAAATAAACGTTGAAAGACTGAAGAGATTGTTCAATAATCAGCTACATTCATGAATCAAGACGTGTGTCATGGATTGTTCCTCAGCACTAACTCTGTGATCACGTAACTTTTCTCTCTGTGCTGCACAACAGCACAGGGCAGAAAGAGCAAAAGTATTGAAATTAATTTGTGAATTTGGATTGTGGGATGTGTATCCCGGCCTCATTAGACCTCGGCAGAAGAATCGTGCGTCTGGAGTTGAGCTGCGTTGGCTGATTGGGATCGAAAGCAGGTTGATGAGACGGTAAAAAAAACCTCAACACTTTAGTGTTTGTGTTCTATTGAAGTGGATAAAAGCTTGAAGTTGTATTTGGAGATAATTTGATGTCAAATTTGAAGCTGTTTGTTTTGTCTCGTGTCAGCTCTCCATTATGCTGCAGGCAGCCACAGGTTTCTGGGTGTAACCAAGAGATGGAGCGAAAGATCCCGTGTTGCTGAGAAAGGAGTTGCTATGACAACAAATAAAATGACGAACATGCACAAAGAATAATATCAGTGGGGGATTCGAGTTTGAAGGCAAACTAAACAACGCAGAGCATCTGTCACCAGCAGCCATGTTCTCTGCTCTTGGCAGATTCTGCAGTAAAAGTCCAGGCTGGTTTGTGGCTCAAGCAGCGGCTGCCACCAGCTCAAAGGTTTTATTTACGCTCACACTGCTGAGATCCTGTCAGAATTATCTCTTCTGTTCAAATAAAACCTGCAGAAGGAAATCAGAAGAGAGTTCTGTGAATTTCAGGATAGATGTGATCAAAAGGTGAGTCTCACCAGCAGCACAGAATCTGCAAAGTCTCACCTTAGCAGCAGGCGTTGAAACTTCTGTGAGCAAAATGGACGCTGAAGGCGTGTGTGTGTGTGTGTGTGTGTGTGTGTGTGTGTGTGTGTGTGTGTGTGTGTGGAAATTTTCAGAGTTTTAAAAGTCAAAGATTTTTTACTTTTGAAACTTTGAAATTTCCATGTATTTTTCTAGCATATTTCTGAGATTAATCTCAAAATTTATGAGTTGTTTTTTGTAAATTTTGGGGTTTTGGAGATCAGAATTTTTGTTTTTTCTTGAAAATTTCATTTGTTGGAAATTTACTACTGTTTTTCTATTTACAGTGGCTCTATTATTGTGTCATTTTGTGTTTCCTTGTGATTATTTAGACTCTTTATTTGTATTTTCTGCTCACTTTTGCATTTTTTTATACATAAACACCCCGCATACGGTACTAGCTCTCCCAATTCAATCTGTAAACATAGTATGTTGTTTAAGGCTTTATAAACATCTCTAAAATGAGTGGAGTAGTTTTTCTTTGGGAGTTTTGCTAAATTTGTGTTGATTTAAAAGTTTTGTTTTCTTTAGAGCTTTTGTTGTTTTTTTTAAAGCATTTGGATTGGAGGCTTTTCATTCAAAATCCCACCAATTCAGCTTTCAAAGTCGTAATTTATTACTTTCCATCTCGTTTTTCAAGTGTTTGCACATCTTTTACATTTCTTTCGATAAAGTTTCTTTTGGGGATTTCATGTTGCCCTTTGTTCATAATTATGTTTTGCAATTTTACTTCTTTATATCATTTTTGTGACATTTGCATTAACGTTGGATTCCATCCTGGTCCTTTTTCATACACATTCACTCCATTTTGAAAATAAGAGCAACACGTTTGCTACAGACTCACAGCGATACACATTGCGGTTTAATTGCACAAGTCAGCACTGCATAAAAATTACATTAAACATGGCAGAAACGTTGGTTTATAATTTCAGAAACAGCATCATAGAAATATACATTCGAAAAGTTAACACCCAAAGTTTCTCTGTACTTTCTGCTCATTCAAATCTCATTGAACCTTTTTTCTTTGTCACTAAACGCTTTTCTGAACTTTCATTAAATATTTTCATCTGTTTAAATATTTGTAAAAAAAACAAACATGCATTTGTGATCATCAGCTTTTGCAAACAATAAGGAAATAGTGGCAACATGCAGGATCAACTCAGGCTATAATAATACAGAAATTGTGCAAAAGCAAAGACATTTTCTCCATGTTGAACAGGCTCATCAGTTCCCACATCTACTCTGTGACGTTGCTACAGAGCCACTGTGGCCTCATTCTGCTCACATTTCATCACTTCCAGGAATTAATCCTCAACTCTGAGACAACTGTTGATCTCAACTTCCAAATAAAAACCTCTGTTTGTCGTGGCCGAGGAGATTCTCTTCTGTTTGGACTCAGGCTGCTGCACATGAGCACAAAATCAAACGGCTTCCATCGCTACTTCATATAAAACCTGGAGAGGATTCAAACTGCTCGGCTTCAAGAAAGGATTTAGCACAACGGAGATCCACGGATCACACAGTCCCTGTCACATGACACACTGACATGCAGAATAAATACATAAAAAATACATCCTGTTGTGTCAGGGTAATTTTTACCTCCCGTTTTTGGACACAAACAACATCACTTCTGTTGAACTCACACTTTAAACAGTCTTTAACCAGTAGAAAATATGATGGCATGGATGTTAGATTGTTTTTTTTTCTTACATACACACTTTCATTCTGCACTGTTTGCCTGCAACAAGAACATTTTTAGGATCTGTCAAGCTAATGTACAGCGAGTGGACTCTGGACCTGGGGACGTCTCACTCCGGCGCCGGGTTGATGGGCGGTAGATTTCTCTGTTTGAAATACTGGGTGACCTGCTGAGGGAGCTCAGCCAGGACAGACTTGGCAAGCGTCTCCTTCGGAGCCTAAAAGAAAGAAAAAAACGACAAAATAATGTCGCTAAACATTCGATTCAATGACCTCTACTGGCTAAAGTCAAGACTGCAGACAGAACTGCAAAGCTACCTTCCAAGTATTTTGTCTATAGTTTCTAGTGTAAATATGTTGGTGTGCTTGAGTAAGACAAAACTAATTTGAAAGTAGCTTTTCAGGAAGATTTAGGAGCTTGTTTTAAGTCAATATTCCTTTAATATTGAAGCACAGGTTCTGTTGGCAGACCTTTTCACTTGTAACATGGAAATAATTTCTTGTTCTAAGGGAACTAATACCTCATCATCAATATCAAGAAACTATTTACATACTATAAGCTCCTTTATATTGGTGAAAAGTTACTTTTAAGATAGGTTTGTCTTGTTTTATGTGTACTAATGTATTTGCACAAGAAACTACACAAACATACTTGACAAGATTTTGTGTTTTTACAGTGAATCTGTGCATTAAGATTAAGAGAATTAATCTTTCATTAAGAGAAAGAAAGAGCTAGATTTAAGAAAAACAGAGAGAACTTTAGTCCATTTATGTGCAAATCGGCTAGAGATGTTCTCCAAAACACAAGTTTATCTAAAGCAACAGAAGGAGACTGTACTTAGTAATGATTCATGAGGGATGAATACAAATCCATGTCACATTTTTTACCTTTAAATTGAGCAATCAAGATGGATAAATAATGTTGCTATGTTTGTTAAGGCTTTCTATGAACAGCTTCAGAGCAACTAAACTTCAAGAAATTTATTCAAGTTTCTTCAAGTGTGAACTAAATTTATATCCAACCAGCTGAAAAAAGGATGTGATCTCAAAGTGGGTAAAAACTGTACCAGCATGAGAATAGCAGAGCTTAAAATGTAGAAAAAGAGTAGTAATTCAGCTTTCTATGAAGTGGTTTTTCATTTTAGGATCAAAAACAAAATTATTCTGACTTCTTTCTGAGTATTAATCAAAATCAGGCTCCTGCTGTTTCCTTGATTATAGAACAACCTCCATCTGCGTGTCCACGATCTCACAGCCACAAATGACCTCTTCAGCCCTGCTGCTCTTATTCTATAAATACTTTAGTCTTGAACCTACTGGAGAATTGGAAGGTGCAAAACTCTTGAATATATAATTAAACCAATAATACTTTACTGCCAGCCATGACGGGTTGGGAGATTTATTATCACTTCTACCACGGATGCATCAATACAAAATCATTGTTCCAAAAAGTCTTTCCCCAAAATCTCTCCGTTCCTCATCATCAATCCCTTTTTATACTTCCCGTTCTCCCATTGGTCAGCATCGGGAAGCATGTATTGCTTTGGTTTTACTTGCAGCTCTTACTCTGGGTGAGTATTAGACCTTTTTTAGAGCAATCGTGAACTTGAAACATTTGTTCCATCTCAGATTTGCAAAACAAGTCAATTAACAACAATTGTTGTTCTTATCTATCTAAACAGCTTAGTTCCCAAATCAAATTTCGGTCCAACTTTGTGGGAGAAGAGCTATCAGGTCACCATGTTCGGATCAGGCGTTAGAATATTTTCCGCAAAAACAACTCCATAAAACGTATTTCCGCGCTAACAAACCTAAACGGAAAATCAGGAAAGTTAAAAACTACAAGAAGTAATAACACTAATCCCAGTCTTTCTGATCATGGAAACACCAATTAGACATTATTGGTCGAGTTTATAGTGCAAACATTTTTGTAAACTCAAACTAAGACAAATCTAACCTGCAACTAACTTTTCAGAAAGACATTGGATCTTGTTTCAAGTCAATAATTCCTTAATATTGGCAAAGAAAATAATGTTCTCCATGGAAGAGGGACTCTTTAAATAAAACACTGAGACTCATAAAATAACAGATAAATTGGCCAGATTTCCTTAATTTTGGTTGATCTGCGATCTGCTGATATTTGCATAAGAAACCAATCTTATTGTTATCTGTATTATCAACAAGCCAACTAGCTGCTGCCAACTTGATGACTTTTCAGACAAAAAAATGGGCCAAATTTGACGTAGGCAGGTTGACAAGAAAAATGCAATCTGTGAGCTTCTCCATTTTGATATCAAAACTTGTTTTTATTTAGCCCAGCATGAAAACTGCAATGTCTCAAGAGATCAACCCTGCAAAAAACTATCCTGCACTGATAAACGATTTTAATTAAAGAATTAACATGCAAACCTTCTCAACCTGCCGAAGCAACCAGGGCTTCCTGAGAGCCTCAACAGAGCATTGAAAAGCAAAAGAAGCCCCAACCAAAAGCTGCTCATTCAAATCTTCAATGTAGAAAACATCTCAATGTTTAATACATTGAAGAAATGTATAAATAATATTCTAGTTGTCAGATTTTTAAGTTTTCATTCAACGTGATCCATCATCATAAAATTTGACTGAAAAACAGAAGTTTGTGCATTAAATTTTATAACATAAACTTTTTTAATCACATTATTAAACAAACAAACTTAAATGCAAATGGAAGGCGTAACGTTTTCCCATTGTCACCGCTCCATCATCCACAATAAAACACCAACTCTGCATGTTCTGCGAATGATTAGTCTTAAGTGTGGGAGTAAAGGACCTTTCTTCAGATTCCTTCATTTCCTCTCCGTCTCAGATTAATTCCTGTCCCTTTCCTTTCGCTTCATTTCTGTCTCGCTCTCCCACCAACAGCTGGAATGAAGCCAACAAACATCGTCTGTTCCTCCCACTGCACTGGAAGTTAGTTGACCCACCGACAGCCCACACACACACACACACACACACACACACACACACACACACACACAAACGTACGCAGAAAAACTACAAAAAACCCACTAATGAGTCCTCCAGTGGACATCCTGAAAGGAGGACGCTCCAGTGTCTCAGCTCACCTGCAGCACACACATACAAACCTTCATTAACATAAACGCAGCTCAGAAAGCCATCAGCGCGGCGCACGCCTGCAGCTCCTCTGCCGAGGGCGAGATAACGGAGCAGGAACCCTCAAACAGCAAACTCTCTGAGCTCTGAATGTGCTGTGTGTGTGATAAAATACAAAACGAGAAACAACAGGCTGCTGTTTACAGCGCTTCGTTTAGTAAAGAACAGCTGAAACCAGGACAAAATGAAGCTGCAACACTGAAACATTAGTTGGTGAAAGGGGCATCAAACCCCACTGGAGCTGTTAGGTTTGAGTTTTAATCTAAATGTTTTCTTTAAAAGGTCAGACATACAAAAAAAAAAACTACAACTTCTGACCAGCTTAATGGACCAAGAGTTCCCCGTTCATTTTGATCAAAGTTGTTCCTCAAACCACATCAAATGCAGCAGAGCTAGACTGGTTGCACTGGTTTCACTGCAAAAACAGAAACCTGCTAGAAAAAAAAACTAAAGATCCAACTATGTGGTTTCTTTAAAGCTCAGGTTTTATTAGTTGCTGACTGTTTGGAATAATGAGACTTTTTTAATTATTCACAAAAAATTGTCACAATTTCTCTAAGAACTTTAAACTTTTCAGGGCAGCAGCAACAAACTTTAGTGAGAATAATGTTGTTGTGAGAGGAAGTTTGCATTAATGGCTGTTATTCTGAAAAGCTGCTGCTTCAAGATGTGACTCCTTCAGGGTTTTATAGGTAAAAAGTCAATCAAAGCTCCCATCAGGTGAACATTGTGAGAAGAATCAGAAATTGCTATTCATCAATACTCACATTACGGAAATCCCTGAAGGGGACGAACTGCACGATGTCCCGGACCGCCTCCTCCCCCGTGTTGGACCTCAGAACGCTGGCGTCTCCATCCAAGAACTCCATGGCAGCGAAGTCGGCGTTACCAACACCGATGATGATGATGGACATTGGCAACTTGGAGGCCTGAACGATGGCGTCGCGCGTCTCATCCATGTCACTGATGACACCATCTGTTATGATGAGGAGAGTGAAGTACTGCTGCAGACGGATAACGAAAGACGGAGAGGAGGGAAGACAGATGGGAAAAGGCAGACAACATGGAAGAAATATATCAATCTATATACAAAATCCTAAATTTGTACCTCAATCATCATTCTGTGCAAAAACTGCAGAGCAAATTAGATTCTTGACAGGTTTGGCATGACAGACATGCTGACTTGTATTCTTTTTGCAGATAAAACCTGAAATTAAGATCTTGCAGGGCTAAGAACCATGTAAGGCGATGCAAACTCAACAGGTCATTGCTGTTTTATGTGGCATAAAAACATTCCAGAACTTAAATATTTTATTAATCAAACCACAGAGATTTTTATCTGTTTCCTTCCAAATTACATCAGCCAGTCTCTTTAGTTTTTTGTGAAAATTCACGCAAAATCGACAGGTTACTGCATTTTTTTGTGCATAATTGTGTTTAATGCAAATTTTCCACTCAAGTGGTCAAAAACAATAGGTTTAAGTGATGCTAGCTCTCACCTATAGGTGGCAGTATTTCTAATTGTTACTCCAGCGCTACCTCAGTCTTACTTGATCGAGTAACACAAGCATCACATTAACGTTATATGTAGAGTCAAATATAGCAGAACTCCTTGGAAATATTTTCTAAATTAGTACCAAAAATCTGTAATTTAGATTGAAAAAAAAAATCACAAAAACATTCCTGGAGGAAATTATTAATGTAAGAAGATCAAAGTTTTTGTATTTGTGTTGACTCTTACATAAACATCAACATAATCAGACATCAGCTGGACTTGAGTGGTCTCATGATAAGAACAGACAATGTGAAAACACAAGCTGTCTTTACTTAGAAAAAAGTCACTTCTGCGCGAAATACACACACACGCAAACACACCTAAACACACACACTCTCTCTCTGAAGTCTGTCTCATTAACGTGCTAGCAGCAGCGCTCATTAGAGAATCATTATCGCACAAATACACAGGGTCGTTCACACACCAGGACACGCAGAGACTGCATTGGCCCGCAGCCTGTGTGTGTGTGTGTGTGTGTGTGTGTGTGTGTGTGTGTGTGTGTGTGTGTGTGTGTGTGTGTGGTGTGTGTGTGTTGTGTGTGTGTGTGTGTGTGTGGTGTGTGTGTGTGTTGGTAGTGGGAGCATATATGTGCGAGCTCACACTGTCTGCAGTCGCAGGTTCTCTCATTATCTGAGGAACAGAAAAGGCGAGGCTGAGCAGCAGAACATTTCGTCCGCCTAAAACCAACTCAACACAAGCAGGTCCAAACACAAGTCCAGCAGGACGTCCACACACACACGCACGCACGCACGCACACACACACACACACACACACACACACTGCAGCTGTCCTCACTCACTGTGTGTAACTCATTCTTATGTTTGAACTCACTGTAATATAAAACAAGAAAAGGGTCTCCAATCATTTCCTTACAGAGACAAAAGCGTTCTGGCACACATCACACAGGCGAGTACAATTCTCTCTGCGTCTCTGTTCCCCACAGGGTGACAGGGTGCAATTAGGGACAAAAAGCACCGTGGGAGCATAATGATACCCAGCCACTGCGCTCCTTTCAGATACGTTCAGGAGACATGCTGCTTTATATGTAACCAGAGGGGGGACTTTCTGCCATTTGTTCAAAGCTTATGAGAGAGCGGCGCATCTGCAGGAACATTGGACTGATGTCACCGAATGCTGGTCCAGAAGAAAACAGCTAAAGATCTGGGACATGCTGAAGGTTTGTAATCACCAGCCGGTGAGGTGACACCTGAGATAAAGGCAGAGATTCGCCTGATGTATGAAATAAAAATGGACACATCGCTTTGCTACTGATTTTCAACACTACGACTAGATAAGGTCTGGAAAAGTTTGAATTAAGAAAGAAATAGTGAGGAAGAAAGAAGTAGATTGGCTATGCTAGCTTGACTTTGACAACTTTAACATGTAGATGTGCTGCAGAGTTTGTTGTGTTTCAGTTCAGTAAAAATACAAAAACATTAACACCAACTCTGACAGATCACCAGTAGAGCAGGTGTTTAGTTCACTAATCTACCGCCGCTGTGTTAGCTCAGCTAACAGCAGGCGTCTGCAACCTTTACAAACCAAAGAGGAGCTTTATCTCCTTCAGTCCAGCTAAATAAATCTCACTGAGTGGAAAAATCCCCATTTTGTTTTATTTCTGTTTTTCAGGCTTTAAAACAAAGAAAAAAGTAAAACGTTTACGTAAAGAGGGATTTTGATGTTTGTGGAAAAGGATGAAAATAAAAAGAAGTTCTTAGTTTCCAATGATGTCTAATTAAAATATCAGAGAGAAAATCACAACATATTTTTTGTTTACATAAAAGTTACGTACTGCACCTTTAAGGACACTAGTCCTTGAAAACTGGACTCTGATCTGCAACATGTTTAACCCCAAAGCTTCCTGTGTCTCCACTCAGAGAACTGGGCTCAGATTATAAAACTAAATGTGTTAGGATCCATCCTGAGCTGAACCTGACAGGATGAACCACACTGTTAAGTTACATATGTGTTTTCTGACGTCATGGAGTCTTGAGCTGACTGAGACTGATGGATTTAATCATCCCTGGATCCCAGACAATGAATTTAAAGGAGAAAATGAGGCTTCGTAATCCTGCTGTCAGGTTAAAAATATATGAGAAGAAAAGCCTAGTCAGAGTCTCAGCTGCAGAGCATTGTAACAAAGAACAGGATGGGACTCAGTGCCAGCAGCCAGAGATAACAGATGCGCTAACTTGTTTGTCCCCACAGCAAAAAGATTGGATAAATAAGGAGTAAAAGCTCCCTGGACAAAAGTGCACCACTGACAGCTTTTGTGTTGCTGGCTAGTAAACAAAACAGTGTAATGTTTGCTTTCTTTTGGTGTGATTTGCCCAGAGATATAACACTCTGGTCATTAAATCAAGTAAAAGGAAAAGAGAACAAAGCAAGAAAATCACTGCATAAGGCTGTATAAGGAACAAAACCGTAGATGCCTCTCATATGTCTATATTCTGTGGATTTGAGCAGGAAAAGATAATTTCATCTGACATATAAGAGCATGGCTCAATCAAACCTGAAGGATGATTAGAAGGAACAAATACACTGTGAAAAGATCAGGAGTGAATGAACCTCTAGTCTTTTGCCCACTGCAAAGAAGAGTGAACAACTTAACGTTGCATTAAGAAGAGAAACTCTGGTGTCCGTGAGAATAAGGTGCAACACTGGAAAAGTGTCTGCAGAGACATAGAGAGGTCGACTCTTATTGTATATTAATAGCTATATTTACATCCAATTGTCACATGAACTTTCAGTGGAGTTTTGAAATGTTGCAAAAAGAAAAAATGCAAGTTAGGCGTGCTTAGAGAGAATCAACAAGGTTACACAAAGCGTGATGTCATCAAATGTTGACACTATGCATGTAAACAGGAAGTAGGGCTGCAAACTAGCATGAGACACACATCTCACAAAGATGGAGAGAACCTTTCCCTCCGCGCTGCAGTTTAGAAATAATCCGATTCTCGTTCAAGTAATGCAGAAGAAGGTTTGAGAATCACCTGTTTGAGCAGAAAAAAATCTCCATGTCTAGATAAAGATCCCACCTGGACAGGTGTGTTGACAGAGAAGCAAACTGTCACAGACTGAAGCGACGCCTGGCTGTATTTAGACATTTTTATGGTTCTGGTTTCAGCAGCTGTCTGGGAATACAGCGCTCAGCCAGAGCCAGAGAGCTGAACCCAAAATACTCCCCGAGTGTTTGTACATCTGTACATATAAAACAATACAGCCGAGCTGCTGCTACGCACCGCTGCTTTCTCCTGCTGAAGCGCCTGAGCGGCGAAACGTGCGACGTGGCTGATGATCGGAGCAAAGTTTGTCGGCCCGTAGAAGCGGATGTGAGGGAGGCAGGCAGAGTACGCCTGGGCGATGCCCTCCACACCTGATCATGCAGACGGAAAAATTACACTGTTAGAAATTTGGAAAATACACACAGATGTTTATAATAACTGCTTTCTGTCTCCTGCAGCCACAAGAGTTGACAATTTGGAGGTAAATTTAAAACTTGCACAGCACATTCAGACCACCATAATGTTTATTTTTTTCAGACAGAATCTGATTTTTAAAATGTTTACAAATTTAACAATTAAGCAGACATTTTTAGATTCATTTATTGCATGTTGTACGTGATATTTAAAGTTTAATATAGCAGTTGTTGCAGCTTTTTGTGGTGATAATTCAGCAGACTGAACTAAATCCAGTTTCTTCAACTGCAGATGCATCCTTTGCTACAAATGGTCAAACGTACATGACAGGAATGCTATGCTGCAACATTTTAGGCAAAAAAAGTTTTTCTTATTTTAAAAAATGATTAAATTATTCATTTATTTGCATATCTGAATGTATTTACAATATTGTATAAAAGGCCTAAATAAAAAATCTGCAGGATGCGGCCATTAATGCATTAATCAACATAATAATCGATTACAAAAAAATGTGTTAGTTGCAGCCCTATCACGAAAGATAAATCAGTTTTAAAGATGCTGTAAGATCTACAAAAAAAAAAAAAGCTCACCATAACAAAAGGGATTAGTGGGGTTGAAGTTGATGGCAAATTCATGCGAGACCTGCAGAGAAACGAAAATCAGGAACTGATGGTTCATCCGCCATCAAACCGGAGAATATTGTTAAGGAATATTGTCAATTTCTCCCACACCTTCCACCTCCCTCCCATCATGCCTCTGTGTCCTTTTCATCATCTCAGCGCCATGGCAACACAGATAGGTTGACAGTTGCGTAATGATCTGAATATGCATGCACGATGTGTACGATGTTATCTGCGCGTGTGAGGTGGATGTTTATAACAGGGTGGCTGAAAACCCGCCCTCGCCTCTCTGCTGCACACGTGTTGAGCACACAAACAGAACATAAACTCCGTCCACATGCGTGTACCTTCCAGTCGGGTGGGAGTTGAGCTCCGAATCCCAGCGCAGGAAACATTTTGTCGCTGAGGAGGAAACCATGACAACAGATTGGAACGTTAGTTCAATCTTTTTTCTCCGTTTTTTTTTTTCATTCAAATGCAACAAATTTAGACGTGAGTTGTTTGTCCTAAACAAACACAAAACAGCAATTTGGTAGAAAAATCTAAATCTGACCAATTTCCAGACTTGTTTTAGTTAATTGTTGGAATAATAATAAAAAAGAAAACATATTAGAAACTGTTTTATTACTACAAACTCTGTGTTTACATTAAGAATAAGAATTTGAAAACGTTTCGGATAATAAATCTGGATTAATTTTCATGCTGGTTTATTGACATCAGAGAAAAATGAAATCAGGAAGCTAAAAATTTCTCTCTTTTCAGCTTTTAGATGATGATCACAAATGTCATTAACACTATAATTATGACTGATAAAACTTTAATTTATCTTCTGAGCTAGAAAGTAAAGTTTGGTGTCATGACCTTTGACATGTTGGTTGAGCGTTTTGCTTTTTTTTTTTCTTTGGTATTCATGTTCCTGGTTCCTTTCAACTGTTTTTGGGTTCAACCCTTCATTATTTTGAGACAGTTTTCTATTCCAGTGGAAATTTACCAGGATAATCCACAACATGTGGATGTAAAGCACAGTTTCAGTCAAAGTCAACTCATCAGGCATGTCAAATTCATTTAAATTATCTGAACTGTCCCTTTTCCAGGGTGAATTAGGCTAACCAAAAAAACAGAATCATTTTCAATTCAATAATTGGGAGCATAACTTTGATTTTAGAGAAGTATACATGCTTGCCCATACATCCTAACGTTTGAACTAATAACTGCAGCCTGAAACAACAGAAGCTGAGCTCCAGCCTTACGTGTCGTAATCCTGTATGATTTGGCCAACAGCTAAAATGGCCGACAGATACTCGTTGCTGCCCAGCGGGTTGATGTAGTGGAGAGACGACGGCTCTCTGGGGTTCCCGTTAGACGCTGTGAAGTCTATCCCAACCTGAGGAACACAAAGTAGAGACAATTATCTTCAGATCTGCACAGTTAGTTTTACACGTGTAAAGTTGATGGGAAATGTTTGTGGGGTCAAATGTTAAAGTCAGCCTTATTTTGAAAAGCTTCACATGTGCGTCTGCTGTTGGAGATTTTCTTTCTCAGGTCAAAGAAAAGTTTTAAAAAGCAGCTTCTGCGTCATGTTCATGTTGACTGCTAACCTGAACTTTTTTATCACATTGATATACAGACGTGTTGTAAAAAATGGCATTCATTGCTACTTTTTGGTGGTTTATGAGCCACAAGGGAAGCTAAAGACCCCATCTGACTCCTGTTCTCAGTAGAGTGCAGCCCTGATTAGTATTTGTGCTCTTACTTTTGCTTTTTAGACTCTGTGCTGTAACCTGCAGCTTCTAAACTTCTTAAATCTCATTTAAACATTGGCCTGCTTCATTGACTTTAATCTGGCTGCATCTGGAACCAAAAGGAGTCATTTTGAAGCAACTAAAAAAAGAGCAAAGATGGAACATGTGAAAATAGAAGAGAGAAAGATTGGACTGGAGTCTATGTTAAAATATTTTCCCAATTCTAGTGTATTAACCATCAGCAGAATTGTCTTTTCTTTACCAGATTCTAAACCATCTAAATCTAGAACATCTTATTCCATTAAACATGTGATCCTCTAGGAACAATTCAAAAAGTAGTGATGTTATTCTTATAAAACAGAACAAAACAAAGAAAAACAAGGCATGAAATTTGACTCGATTCAAGTAGACATGAGAAGGGACAGGCCAAAATCAGTAATAAATAACGAACACATTGTATAGCTCGATAATGAGCCGAGCCAGGCTCTGGATCGTCAGCAACCCGAGGAAGAGTGAGCTCTGCAGCAGATGGTCTGATCTCTCACACTGAAGTTAAGATCTTGGCGTCGGCTGGAGAGTCTATGAAGAAACAAACTAAATCCACGAATCCATGGACAAACTTTAGAAACGTTTTCATGATAGTCATATTCAGTAAATCAGAACAGATGCCATGATGAGTCTTGTTTGTTAGATTAAAAGGTTTTTTTTAAATAACCTGTAAGCAGGAATTAAAGTTTCTGTTTACAAAAATAGTTATTTTCATTGGTCTGATATAATATTCTAATTTTAAATGCCATATTTTTATTTGCTGTTGGCAAAAAATATTGTGACTAAGAGAAATAAATGTGTTAAGACATCAATATGTATGTAATTAATCTATAATGTTCTTCACTTGGTGATGGAGTGTCCAAAATAAATGGACTTTTCAATCATTTATACTTTTGAATGGGAATAAAAAAAAAACAGCTGCTGCTACATGTTTAGCACTGAGTTGCTATTTCAGGAGAGGCTAACTGTTTTTAGCACAACTTGAACACAATAACAGTCTTTTGCAGCGTCCAATCAGATTCGATTTTCTATAAATTACATATGACAGACTTTCGAAGGTCCTCAAATAAAGTACTGATAATTATTTTGGGGTGTTGGGTAAGATTCCACCAAAAACTCAGAAATGTTTGGATTAATCTAAAAAAATTTATATTAAAAAACTTTTAACATTTTCGAGAATTTTGACTTGAAAACTTGTTTCTCCGTAAAAGAGAAATTTCTATCTTCTAGGTTTCTGAGATTTTTCTCAACCTTTTTGGCAGAAAGCTTACTCTTCCATTTTTAATTCTACTCTTTAAAACACAGTTGTAGTTTAGTCCCAGAAGGCTCGAAAAAAACACAAAACTTTCTGTAACATGACAGAAAGCTGAGTTTAGAAATGCGATATTAGAAATCTACAGTAATTTGAATGTTTACATGAGATATTCCTCCCTCTGAACTCATCGGCGTTGCCTCTCATCGTTTTACGCTGTACGTCTGTTTGGGTTTGCAATGCGCCTGAGCAAACTGACAGCTGATGGATCGTCTCCGAACTATTACAGCGCTCGTCCTCCGGTGCCCTCCACTGACAGATGTGACAGCTGTGAATGTGATGACGGATGAAGCCGTCCTGACTCGTTCTTTGCTTCAGGCTGGTTGTAGTTTTTAAACACGCAGAACTAATAAAACATGACAAACTGTTTCAACAGGAGAGCGTTCACTAAATAAAACAGACGCGTTTGATTACTGTATATTTTACAGCAGGGATTGTTTTGAGACTTTGACTACACTGACAGCTCATCCCACGACCACCAACTTCCCGTTGAGCAGCTGACATGCTGACATTCACACTGAAGTTTTATTATTGGCTTCCCTGTTGAATATTCGCCAGAATCTCTGACACGTTTGCAGCTGAACAGCCAGAGAGATGATGGAGGGGAGCGAGGATGGATGAAGGTGTCAGAGCGTTTGTGAACGCCTCACTCTTTCCTTCTGAGACGGTCAACAGCAACGGACAACATTTCAATACTTATTTATTCATATTCATGTGAGACATATTCTATTTAAATATAGAGTTGCAAAAACTACAACAGAGACGGAAAACTAACATAAGGTGAAAGCTTTTATTCCTAACAAGAAGGGGTTTTCACACAGCGTCAAATCCTCCAACGTCTCTCTTTACCAACATTTGACAATGAAACTATGAATGATACGAGGCATTCAAAATGAATAATATCCTCAGTCATTTGAAGTGAGCCTCTCTACCAAAGCAGGTTGTTTCTTTTTGTTGTCGCAGAGGAACGACGCGTTCTCCTCCGGCTCCCACCGCGCCGAGCAGGAGAGACGTTCCCCTCCTGCAGATTAGGATTAAAAACCTCGCTAAGATTGACTGAACGCTGCAGAACGGCTCGTCAACACAACAACTTCTGCGTGTGGCTGTAACATGGTAGTACCAAAAAGGATAGACGATGTCACTGATGACTGGGTGTCTGTGAGAGATTATTCACGGTGAATCAAAATTAGTGTCAGTTTGCATAAGCAGCTAGTGCAGAAAATATGTGTGAAGATATTCTGTGGACCTGAGCAGCTAAAACGCTCCAGGACTTTTGGTTTGTTTCTGAGCAGGAAAACTGAAATTTGGGGAACTGCATGTCAACAAAAGACAATAAAAACGTTCATTCAGAGGAGCATGTGTAAGTATTTCTATGAAATAGAAATATAAAATAATTAAAGTCCACAGTCTGAATGCTGCTGGATGTTTCTCCCGACTCCTGCAGGATTTATTCTCCTAATGGCTCTAAACCTCAGCGCTTAAGAAGCTGCAGGATTCACGGTTCCTCTTTCGGTTTTAATAGGTTATCAAACGCTGAGCGGAGCACAGAGAGAGTTTCCTGCTACTGAAACCATCTCATCAGTGAAAACTGGGAGATCAATGGAGAAGAGAGAATTAGCAACTGAATAAAAGCAACTGCAGTTGATGTTTTTACTGATTTTATAGTATTTCTTTGTAGGGTAACATGTTTAACAGCAATAGGTTTTACATCTAAATGTCATTTACACTGAATTGTGTGAATTTTTTCTAATAACAGAACAAAAGCATTTTCAAAAGTAAACCTGTGATTATAGCTTTAAATATATGTTTCCATATCAGATTTTTAAGTAGTATAAGTTTGTAAAATGAATAAACATTCTCAGCTCTTATGACTCAGAGCTCGTCTGTTGCTGCATATTTCTCATAAATAGCGACTGGGAGCTGGAAACAAGCCGCAGTCTGGTCACTCTGCTGACATAAAACTCAGTTTGTTTGTTTTTCTGATGATGGAAGTTCATGTAAACATTTCACTTGACATGAAAGCTGAAGAATTTGAATCATCTCTGAATCCACATAAAGTGACAATCTGAGAGATTATGGGAATCTTTAATATCTTTCATTCTGATCCAACAATATGAAAGATGAGCTGCAGAAATCTACAGTTATATTTAATAAATTAAAATAAATGCCCCAATGACTCTTATTTATCAGATTAAAAGCAGATATCAAACATAATTTACATTAAATCCATATTTGTATTTTGAGTTATTTGTTGTATATTTTTAGGTAATATTCCGATTTTAAATAACATGTTTTAATTAACTGCCAAACAAAAATAATCATAATAGAAATAGAGGCTTTCAAACATCCATCTGTGTGTAAATAAACTTTATAATGTGTTTCATTTTGTGATAAAGTTCCTAACATAAATGTCCTTTACAATAATATTCTGATTTATTCATTCTATTCAAAGTCCTGATCACATCAAGTGATTATTCTTAATATCAGAGCCCCATTTCTAATGGAGTCACTAAAATAAATAAAAGCTTTAAAATATGCTGGATAAACTTTTCTCTTTGTGATTTCTGAATCTGCATTTTATTGAGGGGTGTCGGAGTAAATTAGTTTAATACTTAAACACATTCAGAATCATATTAGGTAAAAATAACACTTTTATTTCAAAGTTGGAACTTTTAATGGACTTTTAATGCAACTTTTAGTCTAACTTTACCAAATGAAACATCTAAATAATCACCATTTTCCTGCATCATCTAAATTCACTTCTCTTTCGTTCTCGAAAAAGAAAAAGTCTTTAACGTTCATGAGCGGCGCAGAGAGTCACCATGGCAACAACAGCAACCTTCTTCCGACAACAAGGCGGCAAAAACAGGCGGCGCCAAAGAAAACGCAGCCGTTGTCTGAGCCGTAACGCTGCACCGAGAACGTCGCCAGCCCAGAAAGTCTGCACAGCGTGCTCTCTGTCAGAGTTCTGCTCAACCGGACCCAGAAGATCCACCAAGCAGCTGCTGCGAAGCGTCCGAGATCCAGACACACGAATCCTGCCTCAGAGAATCACAGCCGCAGGAAGAGCTGCGACTCACCATCAACTGATTCATCTGATGATTAAATCGCCACATTCTGCAGAGGTTTTATTAAACCACTTCAGCATTTTTATAAAATATTAAAAATACATTAAAATGCAAATAAAAAAAGTTGCTCACTTACTATGTTATGCATGAAAATAAACATTTTATTGTCTAAAATGCAATACTATCATTCCTTCAGTGAATGCTTGACCATTTGTAGCAAAGGATGCGTCATAAGCTAAAAAGCACAAGAGAAACTGAACAATTGGAAAGAAAAATGTGATCAATTGAATATTTTTTTTTATATAATTTGAACTTGGTGAAGCTAAAACTGCCACTTGAGAAGTTCTGGGTGGAACATATTTACATTTTCTGTACAGTTTTGGCTTAATTACTGCTGTGATTGAGTCTGTGTTACCGATTAATCAATTACTATATTAGTTGATTATCATTAATCAGATTAATTGTTTCAGTCCGACATGCATATATGAGTTCTATGAATTATTCCGGGTTTTAAAGGTTGTTTTTGAATAACAGGAAAAGGAGTTTTATGGCCTTATGTTCCCTCAGAAAATTAAATGAAAACCATCCTGGCAGCCTTGGATTGCATCGCCGAGTGATTTAAATGAAACGAAACTGTGACTTCACAGCCATGAGGGCCATGCAGACGTCTCTCACGGGAAGCCGTTTACTACTCCGCTGTGCTGCGTCTGCTCAGTGAACACATTACGAGTAAATTAAAGCTTGTGGATTCAGTTTGTGCCTTAAGAAAGAAAAGCTTCATAACTGGATAATAGATCCACGAGCAGATTATTCATCTGAACAATAATGTTATTCCAGTCATCTAAAATGAAATAAATAAAGGACATATTTTCATCTTGTTCCCCTGTTAATTCCTGTTTAACTTTAGAAGTTTAAAAAGAAATTAAAAGAAGAAATAAAAACTTGCAATAAAATATCATGATGAACAGTGTCATAAAACTGCACTGAGGTCCAGCAGAACCAGCACGGTGGTTCTGCCACAGTCTGGAGGAAGCAGACCTGCAGACTTTGACAAGGCCAGTCTCAGTACTGCGGTCGCCATGGAAACCAGACTGAAAGACCAGACTGAATAACAAACATTGTTGGAAAGCTAAAGCTTTCTGCAGTTAACGCTATTTAACTGCAGAAACCAAGTTTTTCAATGATTTGCTGATGAATGGGAGGCTGCAGATCGGCCTGCGGTTCTGATTGGTCCAGATTTTTCTTCTTCTATCAAAGGTTTGATAACTGATGTTTCTAAAGCCTGGAGGAAAACACCTGATGAGTTTCGTATTTGGATCAGATCAGACGGACTTTCTGAAGGAAAGCTTGAAGTTTTGAGTAACAGTCATGAATCCTGCACAGATCTGGGTCGTTGCGCATTAAAGCTAATCAAACCCCGCCATGTTTTTGTTTATTTCTGTGTACTTCAAGGCAGATGCTAACATTATCTCTGTCTTAGTGACATCTGCTGCCATTTTCCTTCAAAATGGATCCGGATGGCTCTGAGCCAAGCG
The DNA here is from genome assembly GCF_027474105.1 of Poeciliopsis prolifica. Classification (NCBI taxonomy): domain Eukaryota; kingdom Metazoa; phylum Chordata; class Actinopteri; order Cyprinodontiformes; family Poeciliidae; genus Poeciliopsis; species Poeciliopsis prolifica. The sequence goes on along the minus strand of NW_026562376.1, from coordinate 2,693,769 downwards.
CCGAAAAGGTACTTTGAAAAAAAAGAAAAAGCTGAGCAGCAATTTTTCTGTCCTTGAATCATCAACAAACTTACTTCCCTGGAGCCGTTTTCTTGTAGTTTAACTTCACTTGCATCTCAATCAAAACTCATCCTGACACCACTTGTGTATTTCAGTAATTCCAGAAAGAATTGTTTCATCCTATTTATTCAAGTTTTTTCCTCTCACTCTTATAGTTTATTTTTAAAGCTCTTAATACTTTGCCTCCATATCACTGGTTTATTTTATTTCAAATTTATGTCTTTAAATGTTATTTGTCAAGAGCTACAGTGTTTTGTAAAGCGCTACAGTACATAAATCAATAAAAGAATGAATGAAATGTGTTTCCAACCAGAAAAAAACATAGCAAACCAAATAATCTTTATCTGAACATAAAGATTTCTTTCGTTGAAAACTTTAAATGTATTTTAAGGGTCGGAGAAGGAAAAGGAAGCAAATTTGTTTCTTTGTGTCTGTTTTTATCCAGAATAATAATAAAAAAGCTTGGTGTGTTTGAGTGACTCTGGACGGCCGTTATAAAGGAGGGTTACACAAAAAGATGCGACATAATCAGAAAAAAAAAAACGTTTCTCCAGGCCAGAAATAATCCAGGGTTCCTCTCATCCATGTCTGGAATTCACAATGTCTCTCTGACCCCAATGTCAAACACATTTCTCCTTTTTTTAAATCACTTTTGTTTCAAAATTTACCTATTTTTCTGGCAGAATAACTCAATTTCCCCCTAGTGCTCTCATTTTTCCGCCACTCAGTGCCTCCTCCCTCTCTGCATGTAAATGCCTGCATTCCAGCTGAAGATGAAAATAGAAAATCCCAATGTTTTCCATCCATTTTCGAGAGCAGAACCAGCAGAAACATGTGTGTCTCATCATCACAACACTGCAGATGCTGAAAAGGCAACAAAAGCCAACAGGCATGCTGACATCATACTCACTGTAAACATGAGCTGGCATCCTCCCAGAATATAATCCAGAAAGGTGTAATTGTGTGCAATCTGAAATAACAAAAACAGCACATTTCACTCTTTTTCTACTTTCAATAAAAATGTTTGCTTCTTCATGTTATTTGAAATTTAGATTTTAAAAAAAACATTTTGTTTGAGGATAATTCCCTCTCCAGTTGCAACAAATGTTCAGTTTTAATCCCAGCTGCAAGCTAGCAAATAAAATTAATATATTAGCATTTTTCTTCATTTGTTCGTGCATGAAAACAGCCAGGATGAAGAAAACAATCAATTATAAGAGCCTGTCATGCACACAGCTTTAATGCTGTTTTAATAGGCAGCTAAGGACTCCATGTTTCAGCTTTATGCATCATCTGTGGCGCTCTGAGCTCCGGCTCTAATTAGTTTCTGGCGACCAGGTCTGATCGGATGTGTGTAAAATTCAGACAAGCTAATTCTGTTTCTTTCGGCTTCATTACTCCAGTTTATCTCATCTTAAAGCAGCAATCTCAGCTTCAAAGTAAAATACACAAAAACATTTAGATTTGGTTTTATTCGTTAAAGGTTAAATATTGTTTGCATCTGTCTAAATCGTATCTTAGTGCAAACCTGCATTTTTGCCACAGTGGAGGCTCAAAAGTGCAAAAGAATTGAACGATGTTTTAAATACTGATGGAAGGCATAAAGAAATGAGTTTCCATCTGAATCCACAGAGGGAGATTAAAGAATAACTAAAACCACAATGTTTTTTCATTAATAAATTCTCTATTGTTTATTTAAGGTTCTCTCTTTACGCTTCTTTGCTAATTTTTACATTTTTATGAAAATTTGTTTACTTTTGCCATATTTTATTAACCGCCTCAGTGCTGCCCTCTGTAGGTTGACCAGAGGCTACTGCAGTTTCATTTTTCTATTGGTTACACCAGTACAGTGCAGTATAACTACATGAAAGCTCCGCCCACTTTAGGGGATTTTTTTCTTTTGTCAAGGGGCAAAGTTCATCTTTCACAGTGAGATTCAAAGCAGCCAAAAGAACTGCAGGAAATTAATGTCCTCTTATCCATCCATCCATCCATCCATCCATCCATCCATCCATCCCTCCTTCCCTCCCTCCCTCCCTCCCTCCATCCATCCATCCATCCATCCATCCCTCCCTCCCTCCCTCCCTCCCTCCCTCCCTCCCTCCCTCCCTCCCTCCCTGTCCTCCCTCCTCCCTCCTCCCCTCCCTCCCTCCCTCCCTCCCTCCCTCCCTCCCTCCCTCCCTCCCTCCCTTCATCCATCCATCCATCCATCCTCACCTTGCAGGACTTGAGGATGATGACTCCTGAGTTTTTGTAGTTTTTCTTCTTTTTCTGTTTCTTGGGATTGATGCAGTCAAACTCCACCTGAGGAGTGGAAAAATGTGACAGAAGGTGTCAGAAAAGAAAAAAAAGAGTAGAAATGTAAAAAGAGAAAGAGGAGGGCTGAGAGCAGAGTTGAGAAGAGGCGACAGGGATCTGACTGCGGCTGTGTCTGGGTCTCCGCCTACGGTAACTCCAACTGGACTGACAAACGTTCAGTACTGAAGCCCAGCTGGGCTTCCTGATGGGACCATGAAGAAAAAAAAGTTAGTTAATGCGAGGAAGGTGAGCCGGAAACTGCAGAGACACGTTAAACTGGAGAGTCTTTGATCAAAAAAGATGTTTGCGACGCGAGCACACTTTAAGTCATGATTCATGTGACAGGTAAACGCTAAACGCCGTCACGCTCCTCCGGCTCGGCTAACGGCTGCTTCTCATTTCATCATCCTTCTTTACAGTCTCTGTTTCTTCCATCCGCCATCTCTCCATCCGGCCTGTGTCGCTGTTTGCTTGTTATTTAGCAAACCCCCACCCCCTCTTTACACACACATCATTATCACACATGAAGGGGAGTCAGTGGGAGGACACACACACAGGAAACACAGGGAGCTGCTAATGAATGAACTGCGCTCTGATCTGGACGTCTTTAAATCTTTGGCTGACCAGAAGCAGAAGGGAAAAAACCTCAGAGGAGAAAAACTTGCATCTGTGAGCAGGATTATTAGCAAAAGATGTGAATAAATTGATTTTTGATTTCATTTTGACATTTTGATGATGTCAGATAATGACTAAAGCTCACAACATAATCCATGCCAATTCGCTTACCAGGCAGTAATTCCTCATGTTTGAGTTGCTGAGTTTAATTATTTGTGTGAAAAGCATTGAGTTTAGAAAAGCATTCATACCAGTAAAACATTTCCAGAATTACAACCACAAAAGTGTTAGAAAGCTTAACTTTTCATCTCACTGTCAGCTTTAAGGTTCAAAAACAAGAAATTTAATTCATTTACTCTTAAATTAATCCTGGATATAATCAGACAAACTCCACTTGTTAGAAAAAATAACTTCTTAACTCTTTAGGAAGTTTATTTTTACCTGCCTCATAATTTATTGATTTTTGTTGCTTTACACACAGATATCATTCAGTTCACTCATTCATTAACCCAAAATACTTTTATCTTTTATTTCACTAATCTAATGTACTGTTGCTATGACTTTTGTACTGTAGTGTATAATTAATTTAATTTAAAAAATAAACTAACAATTAAGAAAACAACAAAGAAAGACTCTAACTCTCCTATTCTAATAATAAAAACACGCTGGTCCAACGCTTTTAAGTCGTTTTATTTCTTTATGTTTGAAGAAGTTTTCAATTCTGAAAAGATTTTCAAGATTTTATGATCTTTGATATTTTTTGTTTTCAAGTAAGTTTTTGCAGAAAACTTCTGATGATTAAATATGATAATGTTGTTTGCTTAATTGCTTGTAAACTGGACTGAAAAGTAATGAAATAATTTAACAATCACTCAGAATTGTAAAATGTCAGGGTGACTAAGGGATCAGAAAGTCTGAAGTGAAACCAAACAGATTTTAAAGACGCTGACACACATGCAACACAAACAGCCCAACAGTGACGTCAGTGTTTACCTCCACTGAGTTCTGCGCTTCGCTCATCTTGGACACTGTGGTCTGAAACTCTCCGATGAAGTCATGGCCGCCGTCGTTATCGTAATCATAACACAGCACCTGTCAGCGAGCAGAACGCAGCGGATCGGACGGTTTGTCTTTGTCCACACGAGAAGAAACTGCTCCACGACTTTCACTACTTCATTCAACGCCTCATTTTTAACGGCAGAAATGAGCAAAAGTTGATGTTCAGTGAGAGAAGGACCAACCTTGATGTTTCTCTCCACATCTCCATTGCAGAGAGAAATGAGAGGCACAGTGAAAGGTTTCCACACCGGGTCTAACGTGTTCTTTATCACCTGAAGTCACAGAAACGACATTGTTAAACCCGACAGCAGCAGATATTCAGCTGAGGTTCTAATCACTTTTAGAAATTTTATCCTGTCTTGTATCTTAATTTCTTCTGACTGCCAGGAATGATTCTCTGAAGAAATGAAAAATAAAGTAGCGTTTAGAGGTCAGAAGAAAAGTTGTATAGAACAAAAAAAAAGATTTAAAAAAGATTTCACATCTGTGCAACAACAGACAAGTAGAAAACAATATCCAGCCTAACAACCACAACCTGTTATAACTGAAACAACAAAACAAAACGGGAGACAGAAGAACCAATAATCTGTCATTGAATGCATCACCACTTCTAAACAGGCAACCAAAACCATCAATTAAGTTATTTCAATAAAGAAATCAGAGCCAAGGTTCAGTCCCATCAATAAACTCGTCTGTGCAGCTATTTTTTTGATTTGTGCTCAAAAATGATCAGAAGAGAAGAAATTCCTCATCTCCTTTATGAATCACTGAATCCCAAAATGAGCGTAAAAGTTTTAGCCTCTCCGTTCCTCATGTTTGACACATGAGCCACTGTCAATGTGTCCCTTTTTAAATTAATATGAAAGTCTAATGATGCTTCATTTCGGAGTCAAAATGTGCTGCTAAACTTTGCTCCGTTTCTTGCTCTTACAGAACAAACCCACTTTGCAAATGCTTGTGCACGATTTATCCGGCTAAGAGCACTTAGAGCTGGGTCGTCTCGTTTTCAGAATTCTGTGCACATTTTGGCAAAGTCAAGAGCAGAGTTTACACAGTTTCATCAAATTCTTTTTATGTTTGCAACTGTCAATAGTTGAGCAGATAAAGTGATTTAATTCACAGTAGTGACTAACCTCTGTCCTGTGCACCAGCATCCATTTACCATCTTCCCCCTGCTTGTGAAACTCCAGGTAGGGATCTGATTTACCAAAGAAATCCTGCAGAGAGCACAATTTAAAAAGTAATAAACTTTATTTCACTGCGTTCTTCCTTACCCTTAATTTCTCATAATAGCCTCAGCTGGAATGTTATGATAATTTAAACAGTGCCTTCGCCAAAAAGGCATTTCAGCAGCAGCAATTACTGTTTTTAATGCATCCTGGTGATTTAACAGGAGGGTGCACAGCAGGTACGCGCCCGGATGAGCTGAAAACAGCTCAGCAGCTGCTCCACTCTGTTTAAATTCTGCTAGATTCCAGCAGCTTCATTTTACTGATAGATGGAAGCAAAGAGAGAAGCTGTGAATGCAATCAAATGTGGCAAAAAAAAGAAAACAGGAAAAAAAAAACAATGAATGAGTCATGTTTAACCAGAATGTTTAAATGGTTCTGCTCAGCAGAGCCATTGTTAGACTCCTTTCCATTTTCACACAAGTGGCAAAAACAATGCGTCCTGCATTCTTTACACAGTTTTAAAAAACTGTTATTTTTGTTCCAGCCGCATTTCGCATTTTTAAAGAAGAAGGTGGTTAAAACATTTCTGTGTGGGCTCTGTTTCTGAATTAGTATGCACGGGTTAAGTGTATTCACATGTTTCTGTTTGCATCCTGACTTTCTGCATGTGTGTGTGTGTGTGTGTGTGTGTGTGTGTGTGTGTGTGTGTGTGTGTGTGTGTGTGTGTGTGTGTGTGTGTGTGTGTGTGTGTGTGTGTGTGTGTGTGTGTGTGCGTGTGTGGCTCTCACCGCCTACCTTCTTATCCAGTTTACGCCCACTCAGGGTCAAAGTGATGATTCTGTTGTCAGACAGCTCCTGCGCTGTTATCTGAAGCAAAGGCACAGAATAACACCAGATATAACTCAAACACAAACAACTCAGAAGAGTCAAAAATCATCCACCATTACAGTAAAACAGCAGCTTTATCAAAAAATAAACAACAATAACCTGACCATGTTGGACTAACAGAAGTGCCAATATTTTTCTCTAGTTAAAAAGTAAACCAAACAACTGGGTTTTACCATATGAGTTAAAAACTATAAGAAAAAACAAAGTATGAACTATTTAAAGTTGTTTTTCCATGTTGGGTCTCAAACTTCAATGTATTTTGCTGCTTTTTATATAATGAACCAACATAAAGACATGCATAATTGTAAACAAAAATGTTACATAGTCCTCAAACTGTTTACAACTAAAGTTCTGAAAAGTGTGGAGAACAATTATTTTCATTCCCTCTTTCACTTCTGATACCCCTGAATGAAATTCAGTGTAAAAGATTTTCTTCAGAAGTCGCGCTATTTGTAAACAGAATTCCATTTTGTACATTTTTTCTTCAAATCTCCTTTTCTGACCTTTGTTAGAGAACAAGCTTAAAGCAGAGTCAGGTTAGAAAACAATACCAAGCTTTGGATGTCAGAGCTGCCTCTGGAGGAGCTACAGACACTGACAGCTCAATAAAATTTACCTTTTATTTTCACCATAAAATTTGTGGCAATTTATGAAAAATCCCAACAAAATACAACAAAGTTTGTTTTTGAAATGTTAAAGTAGAAAAAGTGTAGAAAAGTACAAAGTGTAATTACACTGCAGGCATAATCAGGTTTCCAGTAAAAGGTGATTAGATATTCTGTCTAATGCAGTTATTTCTGAGAGTTTTATACATAAACGATTCATTTTTTATCAGGTTCCAAAATTTTAGTCCTTGTTTAAATGCAAGAAAACAGACACAGTGGATATTTCACTATTATTATTCCTCAGAGAAGCAGATAACCCGACAAATATATAAATAAATAAACTACTTTCTTACTTTTCTTTATTGTAGACGTAAAATATGTAGGCTACACCCCCTCAGGATATGAACATTTCTTATCAGGTCCAATAGACAGATCTAGAGTCTTAGAATCTGCATATCCGTTTCTGACTGCAGAAAACTTAGTGGATGACCTATTGATTTGTTCAGAGCCGATTCTGTTTTTCAGTCTCAGAGTTGAGCTGTGAGTTAAAACTTCTCCATTTAGTTTCTTCTTGCATTTTAGTTTCAGCAAGAAGAAACTAAATGTCAATAGAAGAGAGAAAGTTTTCTCGTCAAAGTGTTGGAGGACACAGTCAGGTAATGCAGGCATGTTTAAATGTGAACAGCGCGGCTCACAGTCTGACAGGCTTTAATTGAAACACATTATTTTATTCACCTTTATGCAGCAAAGGGTTTATTTGCTTTTCACACCTGGAGTAAAAATGCAACTTTTCACATTTTCAGCTGCTTTGATTCACTTTCACACTCGACCGTCTCAAACAAACCAAACCCTGTTCCCCTCCTCGCCTGCAGGGCAAACAACACAAAAACCTCAGAAGGACACTGAACACAGCTTCCTTCTTCACAAAATATTAACGAAATGGAGTAGCGTGAAATTTTATCTATTGGAGGATTTCTAATTTCTCCCACCAGCGCAAGTGTTTATTTTGGTTGTTTACCCAGAATACCCTGCACTGTAGTCCACTTCCTGCTTTTGGAGTGGTCTCCAGTCTGCTTGGCATTCACATATGCATTCAAAACCTCACCAGAGTTCACCTGAACCGAACCCAGGCTGAGGTTTTTAGGTGGGCCAGAGTTCACTTTTATGGTTCAATTACGCGTTCATACTTCCCTAAACAAACCGGACTTTCTGGGGAAACGGACTGGAGTTGGATTGACTGGATTAGACTGTAATTATTCTTACCGTGACAGAACCTTTGCCAGCTTGCTTCCCATTGGCTAATATCAGTGGTCTGTGAAGTTTCTTATTGGACACAATCTAGAAGAAAATTAAAAGCATCATCTGCGTTTGCTCTCAATAAAACAAACCCGGTTTTTAATATCAGGGTATTTTATTGCATTATCCTTCTTACTTTATCCTGAAACTAATCACTGGACGCATCTTCCTGCACCAACTGCTGAATTCAACAATTCCTCCAATAAAATAATCTGTTATGTTGCGAAAGTAGCAGAAGGACATGCAGTACCACTCCCAGTGTGCAGACGAACTCTCCCAGGAAGTCGTGTTCGTAAAGCTGTGTGGCACACTTGTCTTCATCGAACATGGCGAAGCGAAGCTTCTGGATCTCTTCGAAGTGATAGTCCACCTGGAACTTGACCCCAAACACCGGGTTCAGGTTGTTCACGGCCGTCTCAGTCCGTCCCAGCTGGAAGAGCAGAAGCAAAGGAATATAACAAGTTATTTCATCTTTCATTCAAACTCTGTTTTTTAAGGATAAGAACGAAAATGCGTCTGAGTTTAAGTGTAAACAAACAGTAGAGAGCAAATAATTCACCTTTTAACAGGGGCTGATCTTTGATTTTGCTTGTTTCTATTAAAAGGGGTCTGTTATGAAAAATTCATATTTTTATGCTTCCATTTGGGTCTCAACTGCTTTCAAAAAAAGTCCAAGTGCTTAAAGAAAAACACCCAGCTGTTTTTTGGCAATAAGTTAATATTTTTTTCCAGTGATTTGTTAATTATTTTTGGATTAACTGATCAATAACCAAATACCAAAAGGTGCTTAATATGAGGTCTTATTTTCAACCAGGTGAAGTTAAAACTGTCACTTGAGGAGTTCTGCAGAACATTTTTACATTTAGCTGTAAAGATCGTTTTATCTTTAAAGCTATATGTATTTATTTTGGCTTAGTTACTGATGTGTTCTTCTTTTAACAAGTGACCTATTTAGAGTCTCTATATAATAAAATATATGTAGTTACTCTATACATAGAGTAACTATAACTTAATTTCTATATTAATTATTTTAAAAATGTATTCCTCATGATTAATCCGATTAACTGTTTCAGCCAATTGTGCAGATTCACAGGATTAAATTAAAGAACTAGCTTTAGAGTCTACCTTTATTTATCTAGTAGAAAACAAACTGCCATTTGCACCTTATCTTCTGATGTTAACTGTTAATTAAAAGAGCCCAGTTAGCCTGGTGGAGTCACTTTTTGCCTAATTATAGCAAACAAAACCTGCCCAGACGGACGCAGACGTCCCAGCGCGTGTGGGAGTCTCTAAAAGGACAGCAGGAGTCGTGTTCTTACTGTGACTCCACTAACCAGCTTCTGACTCACAGCCTGTTTATCCACCGTTAGATGAGATCAGTGCATGTTTAGCCTGTCGCCACTTCTGAACTACGGCAAGCAGAAGCAGCAGTTTGATGCACTGATGTAGCAGAGATGACAACTGTGAAGCAGCAGCATCTCGTGAATGAATTACATCTGTGTTGTGCTTCAGCAAAACGCTTTACATTGTCACATGTCTTACTTCATTAATGTCTCTTTAGTTACAACTGATGCTCAGAAGACTGAGTTAAAAATAATCTGTTTTCTCTCAGGGTTTTGTTTTGTATCAAGTTTTAATCAGATCCTAAAGTTATTCAAGTCTCACCTTGAGTGTACAAAAATGCAACAGATTGAAAGTTTTTATTTGTTAAGCAAACAAATATTTGCATATAAAACAAGAAAAACAGTCAAATCAAATACTTTGATGACCAGCTTCTTATCAGTGTGAGAAAATCAATAAAAAAGTGTTCATTTCAGAATGACAACGTGGAAAACATCAACAATCACCTAGAAAAGTGATCTTTGCTCTCAGATTTCATTTTGTACCAGATCTGATTTTAAGCTCATCTGCCCAGGTTTACTATGATATGAGACAACAAATGACTGGAAAACACATAAACACATGCAGACGCAGGAATTCTGCTCTGGAGCAAAAACAACAACAAAATACATTTTTGTGACTCCATTACGAGCTGCAAGGAGACAAACAGAGGAGGAAAGAGTGTGATTACTTTATTCTGGGAGCTTAAATCTCCAATAAAAGGCTACATATGAACATATGAAATTGTGTTGAACTGAATATTTTCAATTATAAAAAAATTTTCATTTGAAATATTTTTCCTCTAATTAAATGAAAAAAAGTCTCCATCTGTGGGCCAAACAGAATCAGCCCAGGGGCCGCAAATGGCCCCCAGACCGCACTTTGGACACCTAAAGACGTAACTGAGAAAATGAGTTAAAATGTAGTCAACTCACATGAAGTTTATGGCATCAAATAATATTATATTTAATAATCTAAAACAAGCATAGCAGGCTGGAAAGTTTAACTCACACTCCTTAACAGTCACTGTCCTCGTTAAAAATGACTTTTGATACTTTAACTGTGGCACATCTCGCTAAAATGATGCTAATTAATTCATGCTAATTATTCAAATTCCAACCACTTGACTGGATGTGTGCTCTTCACTCAAAACATCAAATTAAAGAGAATCTGTGGCGCAAATTCATATTTTCAGGAAATATATTTAAATGGAGAAGAGTGTGCTTCTTTGTGAATTCCCTCAAATGACAGCATTTTATTAAAATCTACATATTTTGTTTACATTTTACTTCATTAGGTAATGCATTTAAGCTGTTTATATCTGTATTTTTACTGCACAGCTGAATATTTTTTAGTTTGTTTTTTTATTTATTACTATTATATGTATTGAAACAAACATTTATTTTAGATAGGTTTCCTTTTCTAATCATTTTGATATTATAGACTCAACTCTCCGGTGCCTCTTTGTAAAATATTACAATTGTGTGGTTCCTCAGTCAAATAATAATAAAGGAGTGCCAGTATTTTATTCTATTCTCATAAAAATGGATTCCAGGTAGAGTTTAACAACTCTACACGTGTTTCCGTGGAATATTATGATTGGAAAGGCGGCTCTCATAAGCTTTTGTATTTACTGTGTCCTTCTGCTTGCTGAAAAAATATCTGGTCAATTAAATCTACTTCCCCTCTGATCTTTCAGTTTCAGTAAGAATTAAAAACTCGGGGGGGAAATCGTGGGAGCATCGTGGTTATGGTACAGAAAGAGAGTAATGCAGTAAATGTTGGTTATTTCCAGTTAATACTGTAACATCGATTACTTTGTGTTTGTAAAACAAATGTAATTCAAAAAAAGGGAAATAAAGAGCAGGAAAAAATGACAGATAAGAGACACCAGAACCGGTGATGCAGAGGAGCTGAAGGTCGCTAATATTTACTCAAATACATTATGAATATGGAGCAAAAGTAAAACAAATAGTGAATGAAAAAGTTTCATAAAAATGAAGGGGTTTGTATCACTTCATGAGCCTGCAGCCATACACATGTAGAGTTAGGAGCTTCAACACTTTACCATAAAAATCTCTGTAACACTTTATTTGAATGGCTGTTCGTAGCACCTGAACATGAAGGAGTTTTTATGAATGTTGTCATGAATATGCAAATTATTTGGTAAATAATTATACTTTTATTGCAAAGTTACATTAAAACTTGTATTACAAATCTATTAAACGTATCAATGTTGCAGTAAAAGTGTCGTTATTTACCAAATGACACCTCATGACATCATGTCATAAACATTCATTTTTATGACAGGTGTTATGTCAGTGTTTGTCAAATAGTGTCACCAAAATCTCTTTTTGTTTTCGTTTCATCTCAGTCAGAAGATTTTGCTGTAGATCCCTGAACTGTGACCTACTTACGCTGAGTGGGCCATCTTGTGCTCTCTGGTGGACAAACCCAATTTGGTTTCAGTCACCAGCTGTCATTTAAATAGACGAAATGTGGAGTAACATCATTCTGACTGAGACTGATTTATTTCCAACACGATGGTGGAAGAAGAAGAAAAAATAAACTTGCTTCAATCTGCATCTTGGTGCAGAAAGGTTCAAAGAAGTTAAAGTTAACAGAACCACCAAATAAAGACTCCAGGCTACATAAGGCTGCACTTTGCAGGATAGTGAATGTGTGATTTAAACCTCAGTGACAGAACATCCCACTGCATGCGAGTTCTCACTTGCAGTGTTACAAGCTTAGATCTGTGCTCATAACACGTGTGGAGATTAGCATTAGGATTTGGAGTTTAGAGAGCAGAAAAAAGATCACAGGCTTTAGGAAATTGCTCGAGCAGACTGCTAACTGGGTGCTTTGTCATTTGCATAACTTAGATGAATATTTCCTCCAAGTTATCATCAAGCTCAGTTCGTTCACTTACTGTCATCTTCATCTTAATTTATATTGTCACTTCTCCGTCTTTCACCCCCGCTGTCTCTTTCCTCCTAACCCGCCTTGTCGCCCGGTTTTCCCTCCCTCTCTTGTCACACTTTTTCGTCCTCAGTTTACCCAGCTGCTTCTCGTGCCTCTATCTCCTAACGCAGACGGATATAGACGCAAAACGAAGACAGAATGAGACACGGAGAGGTGACGGGATTTGGGAAGGTGATGGGAAGAAAACAAAGCGAACAGGAGGCAGCCGGAGAAGGTGAGAAAGCTGCGAGTGTGAGAGAAACAGCGAGCTGCGGATAAAACCCGAGAAAAGGCGCAGGCCCCGCTTCGCCTCCTCCATCGCGCCCTCACTACAGGAGCACTAAGCTTTTTGTTTCCCTCGTCGTTACCTTGGTAACCGTTGGCAATTTCGCATTGGAGCCACATGCCCCGCTGACCGACAGCGCGCTGCAACCCAAGGCACACGCCCACACACACGCATGCATTCCCAAAAATCAGATTGCCCTGTTGACCAGCTGTTTGCTGCAGAGGTGCCTTGAAGCTGCAGCCCACACACACACACACACATTCACACGCACACACACACACACACACCACACACACACACACACACCCACACACACACACACACACACACACACACACACACGCACACGCACACGCACACATCATATCTAAACTGGTGCAATGGGGCATTCACATTTGCGTTTTTGACCATATAAAAAGAAAAACAGAAGACATTTCTAGCTTGGACGGCTAAAATCTCAATGTTGATCTGCTGACTGGCGCACAGCATCGCAGCATCAAGTACAGCTGATTAATCGATTATTGAAGAAATCATCAGCTACTTCCTTAATCAATTTATCACTAGCTGAAGTTTACAGGCTTTAAAACATTTGCTGGTTAAATCCAAAACAATCAGAGCAGTAATTAAGCCAAGACTGCACCAAAATATTTACATTTTGCATTTTAGTTGAAAAAACATTTTTATCTGTAAATATGTTCTACACAGACTCTTCAAGTGACAGTTTTAGCTTCATCTGGTTCAAATTCACTAAAGAAAATCAAATTAAGCACCTATTCCAGTCCATTTCTTAATTAGTTAAATGAAACAATAGCCTGCAGCCTGCTCTATTGATGTTTTCTTTTTACTACATGTTAATAAAGAACATAAACCCCAAATAATAAATAATAAGTAAATGTTAAAATGCATTGTTTTCATCCCAGTATTTATAATTTTATTGATGTAATTGTAGTTTTTTACCTGGCTGTCCTCACACACTGTGGAACCATTACTGCAATAATCATAACTTTGCCATATATTGAGTTCTTGTTGACTAATTGTATGCTTTAGTGTCTGTAAACCTTCAGATAAAAAAGAGAATTTAATGCATCAATTGATGCTTCTTCAGCTCAGGATGTATTGACTACAGAAAAAGTGAGGAAAGAAAAGAAAAACCATCAGCAAACAGGTTATTAATAGAAATAACACCATCTATGCAGAGCCTGAGGAGGAGAATGGCTCACAGCGTCTCTGCAAACAGATGTCTCCCTTCAGCATTTGGTTTTGTTTTAAGCTGCATTTGTGAAACTTTTCTCAAATCCCAGCTGGTATTTCTGACCTCTGAGAGGAGAACTTATACATTCAGGCTGGATTTATAAACAGCAGCAGGTGATAGAGAAGGGCTTGACCATGTTACTGAAGTCTCTGCAATCAGCTGTAAGCTGCATGAGTGACTGCAGCTCTATGTGGTGCGCTGACCTACATTCACTCCTATGGCAGAGAGACGAGTCACTTTTTACTAATATTGAAACTCTGTGGTTTCACTGTTTCTTGCTGGCTTTTACCAGGACAAGCTGATTGGTTTAGTTCACTTTTCTAACTAAACTGCAGAAACTCAGAGGTGCAAATGGAGCACATCATAAAACGCTGTCTGATTTAATGGTGGCTTCATTGCCGTTTAATATAAATAAAGTTTTTAAAACATAAGTCACATTTATTGCATCTGTCTGGTGGTGTTTAATCCATCAAACACCAAAAACCTTCAATTTAACCCGTTTCTACACTTGAAAATTTGAACATGAAAAATCCCACAAGTGGGCGGAGCCAATTTATGCAAAGGGGCGTGGCCAAGTGCAGGGCTAAGCCGAGGGGGTCACTGCACCAAATTAGCAACTTTGGGATGATATTTAGTGACACTCAAACTTCTCTTGAATAAAGAATTTTAAAAAGCTGGCGACAAGTCTCACAACTTTTCTTCTATGCTACTGCAGATTTATCTGGTGACAACATGCGACGCACCAATCAGCTCATTTTTCCAACTCCTGACCAGCAGGGGGCGTGTGTCGGACTGACATGGTTTTAAATCTCAAACAGGGCTGGTGACACGTGACCAAGCTGTAAGATTGTAAGCAATGGGTAAATTTAACTGCAATAGCCACTGAGACTGCAACAGCTGCAACAGCACTGAGACGGTTTTAGGCAAAATATTACAGAATTACACAAATGTAAAAGAAATTTTCACAATTTGAACAGCAACATAGACAGACATTCATATGGTTGATCTTAAAAACAAGTTTGGGGTTCAGTTAATCTTAATAAAGAACATTATATGTAAAATTATGCAGGAATCTGAGTAGTCAGTAATTCAGACGTCTTTAGCCAGTTTACAATTTTTTCATAATTAAGGTCATTTGCAGGGTCAAAGGGGAAAGAGTTGAGTAAAAACATATTGACTTCACTGATCTAATTACACCTTTAAGCACATATTCCACCCTTGTTTTCTATCGTAATAAAGCTCAGGAATCTGGCATCATTTCCCTGGACTCAGCATGCCATGACTGATGCCAGATGGTCAAAACCTCGTGTGTTTGGATCTCACCCTATAGGTCAGCAAACACAACCCGACTGTTTATTTTCAGTCAAATGGTTTAGCAATATTGATTCAGATCTTTTCAACTTTTTTGATCTGATCTGAAAAGTGTCGATGCATTTTGTACAAGTTCCTTGCAAAGGAACCGTCAGCTCCTCCCTGGTGACGTACCTCCACCCAGTTTCCATCCACTTCATGGAAGAGAACGCAAAACGGGTCCGATTTGGAGGCCACATCCCGATCCAGCAGGTTGGACGCAGTGACAGAGAGCTCGACTCGAGTGACGCAGTGCTGCGGTCCGACGGAGCGGGTCCGACCGTCTGGTGCCACGCCCAGTGTGTAGGCCATGATCTGAGGTCACAGGAGGGCAACCTGGACGACATTAGAATGTTCATTTGTTTTCGATTGAAACATACCAACATAATGAAAAATAAAACTTATGCACACATATGATGACTGTATTGGTATCAGTTCTTCTGTGTAAAAATATTTCTGAGTATCGCTGACGTCGATTCAGACCTTCAACTAAAAGATGCTGGACCACCGTGGTAGGCCAGGCTTTTGACCCCATGAGGCCTAAAGGTCATGAAAAGGTCCTAAAGAGGTACAACCACATAGACACACACAACCATTCAGTGCCAACCACCAAAACAAAGAAGTTTAATGTAAAAACGGAGAAACGCTTTTCTAGCATCTAAAAAAGTTCCTCTCATCAGAAATAGAAGTGACTGAATTCTGCCGCAGCTTTCTGAACAAACAGCTCCCTCTGTGTCCATGACGGCGGTTTTGTTCTCACGGCGGCACGCTGAAAAGATGCGGTCTGTTGCTAAGATACTAATGTGTCACAACCGGCGGTCCTCTGCCTCACTCCTGTGATGTCACACTGGAGGTTGTGATGATGAAGATGAAAATAACAGGGTCTTCACTCGCTCTACTCACTCACTCTTTGTTCAGGGCTTTAGTGGTTTGCATCTATCCACACCTGCTGCTTCCTTCTAGTGCTTTGACTCAGGAATATGAACCAAATCTGACTCCGCGCATCACATTGCTGTCAAAAGAAGCTGGGAAATCTGAAAATGTAGAGATTCTCGCCAAGTTTAGAGTCTCCTGAAAACATGAAGTTGTATTGCATCCCTCCAGTGGGAAGACACTCTCATCCCAGTCACACAGAAGGGGAAACCAGAGAGAGGGCAGGTTGTTACCCGCATCCAGCACAGTGACCTCTGCACACACTCATCAGGTCTAATTACATGTCCTGCCTGCTGCATTGGAGACACAGACAGATATAAACAATAATCATACACAGATGACTGCTGATCTAAACTCACATGAGGTTATAAAGGTTTCCCAGAAAAGCGTTTTTTTTTTTTTGTTTTTTTGTTTCTACATGCAAGATTTCCACCAGAATCTCACAGCTGCCCCCACATCCTTCCGCCTGTCACCTCTAACCCGCAGTCTGAAGCTGCAGGTCATTCTGCGCACACATCATGTGCGTTAAAACCAACCTGCTCTCAGATCAACGAAGAGACGCAAAAACAGACTCACCTCACAGAATGATGAGCAACTTCTCAGGCGTTTTCCACTCCACCGCTTTTTCTGACTATTTCTCCCAATGAGGAAGAAAAACAAACATCAAACTCGAAGTCACTTCTTCTTCTTCTTCTTCCTCTTCTTCTTTTTGTCTAGATAAGGGTGAAAACTGGAGTTGACATTTTGACCTGCGGTGGATTATCCGTGGAGGCGCAACAGTGTGTTCGCGGAAATCATCCTCGGAGCGCCGCTGACTGTTTCTGGCAGCGACGGACGGAGAACTTTCAAGTTGGCGGCAATAAGGTCAGACCGGATATACACTTGTTTCTCTTTCAAAATAAAAGGTCAGAGCCAGGAAGCACGCTGGAGTCAGTAAAATATTATGTCATTCGCACCTCAAAGCAAGTTTCGTATTGCTTTTTGTATGTGCTGTAGCACATATATGTAGTTCCTATAAAACGTATTCACCCTTTTGGACCCTTTATATTATTTTTATAAATCAATAGTGATCAACAAAATTTAGCTTTTCTTACCAGAAAAATTACAACAACAAAAAACACTTTTATATCAAGGGGAAAATTGATTTCTACAAAAGATTGGCAATTAAATACAAATATATATATCATCCCCTTTAAAGTGACAAACCTAAATCAACAGAGGTCCAATCAACTGACCTTTGTCCAGAAGTGCACTCCACTTTTCTGGAAGAACAGAACCTCATTGCTAACGTGCAACGGTTACAGAGATTTGGAGGAAGGGAACTGGTAGCAAATATCTATTCTTTTGTTATAACAACACTTATTGATAGTCAAATCAAAGACCAATAACTGAGGGTAGTAATGCTTTATTTTTTAATTCAAATTCCAATAGTAGCTGAAAACATGTGCAGCAGTAACTGCGGTATTTACATTTACTCACCTTTTTCTGCTAATGTTTATTTTTAAGCATTTTCTTGAAGGCAGATTTTTGGTGTGAATTTTATTCTTTAAGTTATTACTCACCCGTTTTGTACGTGCAAAAATGCGTCTGACACGTTTATTCAATTATTGTTCGTTGGGGTTTTGCTCCACTTCCGCTTTGGGGCGGAGCCTGCATCATGTGGTACAAGGAGTCTCCAGTGATTGTACCGCCTGATTCAAGATCCCATCCATTTTCACGTTGTTTCTTTCTTTTAGTCAAAGCTACATTTTGTTGATCATGCTTGATTTGTAAAAGTAAAGAGTAAAACATATAAGGGGTGAATCATTTCTATAGGGCTTTGGGACGTGACGTCACTGCTCTAGACGTTGGTCAACAACGAACCGAATTACGCATTAACCGGTTATGGAGAGAAACGTGCCCCTGGAAAGTGTCCTCAGATGCCCCTGTGGAGCTCGGGTAACTGTTGTTAACGTTCGTGTTAGTTCTCTAATAATCAGACCGCGTTTAGTTTGTGGCTGCAGCGAGTGAGTTTTGAACGGGCTCCCAAAACAAAAGTGGTAGTTTTCATTTAAAAAAGTTAGGCAAAAAAATCATTTAGCTACAAATTCTAAATTTGAAAAGGGAACCCAAACTGCTTTGTGTGCTCATTTCATTGCGAGGACAGAAAGCCAACGGAAGAAAACCCACAGCTGCGTCCGAAGCAGCTGAGTCAATGAAGGAGCTAACTATGCTAGTTAGCTACCCGCACTAACTATGCTAGTGCGGGTAGCTATCTATACCAGTGCGCGTAGCTAACTATACCAGTGTGGGTAGCTATCTATACCAGTGCGGGTAGCTATCTATACCAGTGCGCGTAGCTAACTATACCAGTGTGGGTAGCTATCTATACCAGTGCGCGTAGCTAACTATACCAGTGTGGGTAGCTATCTATACCAGTGCGGGTAGCTAACTATACCAGTGTGGGTAGCTATCTATACCAGTGCGGGTAGCTAACTATGCCAGTACATAGATTGATAGTGATATGTATAGATATATAGATATCTGTATAGAAATGTAAATATATTTATAGCAATACAGATGGAAATAGAGATAGAAAGATAGATTTATATATAGATAGATATCAATCGCTCTATATATATAAATTTAGATATTTATATCTTGCCCAGAAAGACAGTTTTCAAAATTTTTGCCAATTCGTACAGGTTTAGAGTTCTAAAAGGCTCGTTTAGTTCCACGTTGTTTACATTTTCTTTTCCACATCTCCCCTTAATTAATAACTGTGGTTGTATTATTTTCTGTTTAGAATTAGAAATAAAAATCTCAGAATGGATGAACATGAGCACTGATGTTGTTGAACGTGGGGGAAACCTGAGCACCCAGAGTGAACCCACACCTACACGGGGAGACATTTCCCACCGTGCAGTCCTGGCTTTTTAATATTCAAATGTCCAATTAACAACAACAGTAGCTCTTTTTCCAATTACTGCCAACTGGAAAAATTGGCAGTAATTGTGGGTGGGGCCAACTTACTCTTGGCCTCACCCGCTTTATGTCTCTAATATACTGGAGACATAAATTGATGTCTACGCTGGATGGTCTTTGCATCTGTCTTTGAACTGGCGCAGACAAATGGAGTCAAAGCCTTTTTGAAACGCCTCCACAGTGAAATCTTTTTCATGGGGCTCTCTTCTTGTTCAGAGATATCATTCAGAGATATCATTCTTTGCGCCCTTGCAAGGTTTTGTCTCTGTTTCTTCAAAAGCTGTCTGTTGGATTGCTGGTATTATTTCGAAATCAAATTTTGGTCCCTTAGTGTTTTGGATCACGTTTTTATCAGTCTCTATTGGGTTTATAACGATTTTCAGTTCAGCTTTTATTGCTGCCTTTCTCTTGATCTTACGTTTACGTTTCTTTGATGATCTTTTCTTCACTTCGTGAGCCCCATTTTGTTGCGTTTTGGAGATCATTACCTCTTCAGAGATTTGCTGGGGGCTAGAGATCATTGTTTCAACCATATGAATGTCATCTATGATGTCTGATCCCCAACTGTTTAGTTGGGTTTCAGAGGCAGTTTCTTCTTCAGTGACCTGCTGTATTTTAGCGATCACTGTTTTAACCATATGAATGTCATTTTTGATGGTAACTGTCTGATACCCAACTATTTCTGGTACAGAAACTTCTTCTTGTTCACTGTTTTTTCCAGAAACTTTATCGTTGAGGTTTTCCAATTCAGAGGCAGCTCTCATTGCTGCCTTTCTCTTGATCTTACGTTTAAATTTCTTCGATGGCTTTTTCTCATCTTGTTGATCCCTATTTCATTGGGTTTTAGAGACCACTTTTTCTTCAGTCGCCTGCTGCAGTTTACCAGTCAGTTTCATTTCTATGAACAGAAACCATTGAATTCTTGCTTTGTCTTCTCTCTGAGTACTTTCCTCACCAGAGCTTTCTGCTTTTTAAGTTTAGCATGTAGTTTCTTATTTATATTGAATATCTGATCAAGCTATTTCATTAAGTACTGCTGAACTTTGATATATTCCAACTCAAGACTCCTTAAATTTGGCAAGACATGCACACTGTGCTTGAGTTGTCTTTTTTGAAGAGTGGGGCAAATTCTGAATTCCAGTTAAACACTCTCCTTGAACATTTTATGTTGTTTAATTATTAGGAACTTGAGTTAAATTGTGTGTTTGGATATTGTCGTTGGGCCTACCCGTTAATGGACATTTCTCCCCGCTTTAATCCAGTGTCTCTGATGTAAGATGTTTCGTTGAGGATATTGAAACCCAAAATGTTTCAATGCCAGCACAAGAATGTGACGAGGCAGCTGCCTTGAAAAGGGAAAGTTATTCCACCAACACTGTGATTCCTACCACTCAGCTAGTCATCCAAAAGGAATCCATCTTCAAACCGCACGAATTATATCACGGCAGCGAGGCTATGGATGCATGCAGAAGAATTGTCCGCATGCGCGAAGCTTCCTTATGTAAACAATAACATGCAGGTGAACCACATTTGTATGTCTGATTAAGTCAGTGCCTCACTGCATGTCGCTGCTGTGAACAGTATAAAGTTACTCCATGTTTTACAGCACTAGTAGTTTCTGCTTCTTGTCAGCGGTTTGCTCCCTTGGAGGTTCACAGTTCTGCATCATCTAATTTTAGGTCTCGATGTGATTTCAGCCCCTAAAGCTCTTGGTCTCGATGCAATCTGATCTTGATTTGGGCTCAGGTTAGGTGGTTTTTACTGCAAAACTCAGCAGAAGCAGGGGCACTTTAATACGAATATCTCATTTATAGCTTTTGATTCAATTCCCAATGAAAGGACAATTTCAGGCTTTTATTTTAGGCCTCTGAACCTGAACAGCAATTATTTGAAATCATGAATTTTGACACTGAAAATAAATTTTTTAAAACACAATATGAAATCTTTATTTTGAGAAAAAACTATTTTCAAGGCTTTGACAAATTGAGACAAGAAAGAAAACCTCATATATGCAAGTCTTTGGTGCAGAAAACTGATTGGAAAGGAGACTGTTTTACAGAATATTCATGTTTGCCTGTGTAATATATTTAGGTGGACAAGTAATAGCAGAAGACGGAACAGCTGCACGTTTAAAAAAATGCTTACAGCATTATTGGTGCTTTTGGATCCTAATCAAAAGAATGTTAAACTTCAGATTTCTCATAAACATACAAATGAAGGCCTTATTGAAACCTTTTATTTTAGCAGGAAGACTTTCAGTATTCAAACTGGCACATAAACTGAAAACAAAATACATTATTATTGCGATCAATCGCAACATTGTGAAGGAATGCAATACAAAGAGAACTCTGTAGTACCTTTAGTTACCACATGAGGGAGCTATTTGCCCTTGAAGTTTTTCTTGAGCTACAGCAGTTCTTTTCTGTCATGTTTACAAAAACAATACATAAGAAAATCTTTATATCCATGAAGTTAAAATGAAGATGCTGGCAAGGAAAGAGACATTTTCTACAGCTTGCGTATCAGTTCTCATGTAAACAACAAATAAAAGTAAAGAAGAAGCACAAGGAAGACATTTTAAAAATTGTTGAGCTGCACTAAGATATTATCTTTAGTCTTTAAAGATGAAAGGAACGGTATAAAATGAAATTAAACCAGCACACAATTTTTAAGTTAAACAAAGAGGAGAATGAATAAACAGTGTTTTCACTGAGAATTTCAAGCAAAGAGGAAAATGTGTGAGAACTTAAATGTCAACCTGAATAGAAATCCTAAAAAGCATTTCAGTTTTCACAATAAGGTGCATTTATTCTGTGTCTTTTTATCAACAAGTTTCTGAATGGAAAGTAAAAGACTTTCTGTCTCTGCTTATGTTTGAAGCTGATTAAAATTCCTTCAAACATAAACAATAAAAAAAAACACTTTTCTTTCCATCAAAGAGCAAAAATAAATACGTATTCCGACAGAGACCACAACCTTTGATAATGACAAGAGGAACGACCTCCTGTTTACTGCAGATTCTTGGCTTATTGTGTTTTTTCACATATGTGGCCTCTGTATCAGTGCAAAGTGGCTCATTAAATCAGTCTGCAGAAATACAACGTATAAAAGGTGGCCTTTAGTTTCACGGCAGAAACTTGCAGCGAGGAACAAAAATAATGAGCTCATTAGAGTTTTACCCAACCCTGACTGAGACAGGAAGACACTTCATATCATCCATTTCCTAAACTATATTTCAATAAAAAGTCGGATTTTATGTCATTTTTGTTTAGTTTGGACCCACTTGTAGTTTTATCTTGTGAAACTAAGCTGAAAAACGCAGATGTTTCATTTTAAATAATGTACATTTCCCAATAAAACATCTGAAAAACATGATATTGCAAATAAATATACTTGTTTGCTAATCCCATTAGGTGGAGGAAAAGTTGAGCCTCCTCTCCATCTGGCTGAACCGCTCAGATTCACGCAAGGAGACTTTATTTTTCCACAACCTGGAGGAAAGAAAATATGTTGAAATGAATGTGCAGACATTCTCACACGAAGAGGAAATGCTTCCAGGTGAGGTAAAGATTTGTCGTGGGAACGTTTACCTGATGACCTGCAGAGCAGGGCAGCACCTTAGAGCTCTGACCAGAGCCTCCACGCCGGCAGCGCTCACACTGTTACACTCCAGGCTGCAGGAAACGCAAACAGAAAGTCTTCAAAACACCAACAGTTTTTCTGAACACAACCAAACACTAAGCAAAAACATAAACTATTTTAGGTCCAGTTTCTAACTTGAATTAGGGATGCAGCAATTCACATTTTTCACTTCTAATATCTGAGGTTTAATATCGACTGAAACTGATCCCATACAGAAAAACACCTGAATTGACTTTAAATGTTTATTTCTTAAACACAAACAAAAATGTCTTAATTTACAAATTTATTTAACAACTCTGCTCCAATACAGCTCTCTTAAATACAGCAGTAGCTTCACATGGTTTGTTCAGTGCAGTTAGGAGTAAAAAAAACAATGTAAAATAAATAATAAACTGAAACTAACAAAAACAAGTTTTTGCAGCAAATCTTTCAAAATGTTCAGAAAGTGAAATTAGGAATTCTAAATGTAAAATAAATGAATGAAGAACAGAATTAGACTGAATAGATCTGCCCTTATAAAGAACTTTTATTTATCAATGTTAAGCAATTACTGACCTAAAACAAGCTTCTTATCTTTCTGACAACTTAGTTGCAAGTTAGTTTTGTCTCATTTTAAGTGTACTGAGACACTTGCATTAGACACAAAATATTGCATATTGCACATTTACTTTAGACATGATGTGTATCTACTGTTTCCATATTTGTGTGTGTATTAAATTGAACTCACTCGATGCGAGTCAGATCGTGGAGAACAGGCAGAACGTTAGCCAGCTCCAGCGCCACAGCGTCGCCGCAGTTATTCCACCCCAGGCTGAAAAAAAGCAGGAAATGATCTGTGTGTCAGGTTATTGTCAGTCACACAGATAAATCAGCTTTGTAACGTAAAGAAGAATGAATCAGTTTCACTACAGCTTAGCTCTTTGGATCCCAGTGAGGAACTTCAGATCAAATCCAAACATTTTTACTGTAAATATTTCTGCTGAGTTAAACAGTTTCCTGTTAGTTCATTGGGGTAAATAGTTTCTTCTTTTACCCCACATCCTGTAACAGGGGACAGTGGCTCAAACTGGCAGCCACAGCGCTCAGCTCTGAATTCCCCACAGAGGTCAGGCTGCGTTAGAAAAAGAAAAAACAAAGAATCGATCAATGCCTCCTTCAATACAGCCGGAATCAGATTCCTGAACTTCCAGGACTTACTGGATCTTTCTGAGGTTCTTCAGGCTCATTATTGCTCTGGAAAGACTGAACAAGCCCTCGTTTCCGACACGGTTTTCTGAAATACTAAATAAGAAGCAGATTAAACCGATAGGATTGGAAGGAAGGAATTTATGTAAATATGTAGCAAAACAAATCTTACTCTAATACAGAGAGGCGCGACATTGATGGAAGAACAAGAGCCATTCTGGCAGCAGTGAGGTCACCAATATGGTTACTGGACAGACTGGAAGAGAAAGACAAGTAGATGGTGTCACCCTCACTTTCTATTATTGATCAGCTTAATTGTGACCAACTGATTGTTCAAACAATCAACTAATTTAGCAATTGATTAATCGCTATCTGGATTCCTCGAAAGAACAACAGTCAGAGCAGTAATTAAGCCAAAACTATAAAAAATATCCACATTTTGCCTTCAAGATTTAGACAAACTCTGTTGTCCATAAATATGTGTGATGCAGTGAAATCCAGTTTTACCTTCAGCTGGTTCAATGATTTTCACATTTTCATGTTAACGTTAGAGGTATTTATTTTTACAGATTCATCCTTTGCTACAAATGATCAAGCGTTCATAAAAAGAACAGTGTGTTACTGCATTTTAGGCAAAAACACGTTTATTTTCTCACAAAAATGATTTAGTTGCATTGCTTAACATTTCTAATATTGCATAAAAAAAGATTTAATAAATATCAGCTGAATGTGCCATTTTATTTAATCTGATTAGGAGATTAATCGATAACTAAGACAATCATTAGTTGCACTCATGTAGAAGTTCACCAATCCAGACTAATACTTAGTTAAGTGTCAGAGAAATCACTTCTAAACAAGAAGCAGATATGATAAGATTGAGGTTATTTTCTTACTGGAGCTCCTCCAGATCCCTGCAGCCACTCAAAGCCTCCAGCAGCTTCTCTCCTGAAGGATCACTCACAAGATTCTTGGAGAGACTGGAGGAGAAAAAAATGGGTAAAAACAATATTAAATCATTTTATCTGGTTTCAACATTTACAGAGCAAATGAGACAGGATTCACTTTTCTGACTCCACCAGCTGACATCTGGAAAAAGCGAACCAGATCTGATGACTTCAAAATGAAAATGTGAAATTTTTCCATGAATAAATTGGAGTTTTGCTCCACAAAACAATCGGTGAATATTGAACCGTGAATAGGTGAGGGTCACTGCAGTGGGCAAGAAAATCTTACCTAGTAATTCAGTTTCTAGTGAATACAGACAAATCTAACTTAAAAATAACTTTTCACCAAGAAACAAAAGCAATATTATGAAATCAATATTATTTCATAATATTGATGAAAAAGTTCTAGTCCCACTAGATTATTTCATGTATAACTAATTCTTTTATATCTTATATTAAGGAATAGAAGGTGTTTATATTCATTTTATATTACATAAAAGTCATATTTAATTTCAGGTTTACTACAATATTTGCACAACAAAGTCGACCAAAAATACTTTGTAGGATTTTGTTTTTGCAGTGCAGGAGGTTCTAAAAGAGACACAGACCTATTTCAAGGTGACAGATACAAAGTCAAATTTCTTTTAAGTTGTTTTTGAAATATGAAGCATTTTAATAACAACTGAAGGTAAGATAGTTACTTGGTTAAGTCACAAAATGGCGCTATGGTTTTGGAAAAATCTCCCTTTAAGACGATTTTGCACACTTGACTTTTTGTCAGGAATATGAGAAAATTTGAGATCTTTTTCTGAAACTGGCATCCAGAGTCAGAATCTGAGAGAAGAGCCTCGTTTCTTTTAATGAATGAACTTTACATTAAAAGTTCCCAGCGTTAGCTAAAACTGGTGCATATTGTTGAGAGGAGCGAAGCTGCATGGATGAGTGTGTGTAGATGGACGGTCGTTTCATTACCTGATCGCCCTGAGATCCTTCCAACCAGGAAGGATTCCCGTTAGCTTCTGTATCCCCCCATCCCCCAGCCTCCAGCCTCCCAAACTGAAAATAAAGATGAATTCAGCTTTTTTCCTGGAAGACAGACTTTTAATTAATCAAAACCAGTTTCTGTGAGGGAAACAAACTCACTGGATCTCCTGAATTCGTTTGAGTTCTTCCATCCCGGCCAGCAGGTCCAGAACAACGTCGGCTTCTGGATGTCCTGAACTTTTTACGATTTCATCCAGCCTTTTACAAACAGACACATTTATTTATTTCACCTGAAATTACTTTTCATCATCACAGCCTTTCAAATTACAGTTTCAGGCAGGTGATGTGAATGTAATTTGTTTGTCTTCTTATATAAAATCAAAAAGCTGAAACAATATTTTTTTATATTTTTACATGCTTTTATGTGCTACATTAGGGCTACATAATTTCAGCCAAACATTGATTAGCAATATCATAATTTAAATTATTATCTCTTCTTTCTCAACTCTTTTTCTTTTCCAGTTTTCTCTTCATTCACAGTGAGTTTTAGCATCAGCTTCAATGCTTGACTCTTAAAATATAACATTCTATTAAATGTGATTAGAATAATGCACACATATTTTGATGATGACTGTGATTTAGTTTTATCGTGCCACTTTATATTCGATGCACAGATCTTGCATCTGTTTGGAACGTGGGACACATGTCAGATGCTTAGTGTGACATCACACACTTGACCAAATACAAGATCCAACAAAAATGTCTGAAAGGTTTGTGAACAAGACCAAACTTTGCAGGATGTGATCAGTTTTATAACTGATAGATCAAAGATATTGAATAAAGATATAAAAGCATTTATTACAGAGTCACATAAAATGTTTCTGATCAGGAAAACTATTCTGTGATTTGGTGCATTTTATGTTGTTATTTTCACGGTATAGAGCTTTCACATTTTATCAAGTCAAAACTTTCTATGCTGGTTCTGGTCAGATAAAACGACTCAGATAGAAGAAACTGACTCACTTGAGAATCTGTAAAGATTTCATGTTCCTCAGAGTTTGTGCCAAACCTCTGCTGCAGTCTTCATTCAGCTGCATCGCCGCATCCAGACTACAAAACAATGAGTCAAAAACACTCACAAATACAAACATTTGACTTTTAAATGGAGTCAAGAACATCTGATAAACTGAGGTTTTACCAAAGTTCTTCCAAAGCGTTGCTCTCCCTCAAAGTTTCGATAAGCAGCAGCCGTCCAGCTGCTGACCAAACGCAATGCGACAAACTGCAGAGGAGAAGGAAAACAACAACGATGCTGCGTCGTTAATACGCCGATAAACTGCATGGAAGAACAGACTATTTTGAACTCTTCATATTAACTGATGAGCTTACGTGAACGATCGAAGGCGTGGCAACAGTCTGGTCAAAGTCTGAGCCGCCGCATCACTTATGATGACGCCACACAAGCTGGAGGAGAGAGAAAATGAGGTTAAAATAAAATGTACAGTCAGAATTAAAGGGAACGTTTTAGAGTTTAATGTGTTAAACGGGATGTCTTCTGCAAAATTTTTATTTTTTGTGCATTTATTCTTCCATTTGAGTCGCAACTGCTTCAAAGACCAACCCATAAGATTTACAGAAGGAACCAAACTGACCATGTTTGTAGAGGCTGCTTGAGACATTTAGGCAAATAAAAGCCTGCAAAGTGCAATGTCAATAAACTAAAACAACAATGAAAAGAAGACAAGATGTGAGGCTAAAAAAACAGCGAGAAATAAGAAAACAGTTTTTCAAAGATGTCATACGATTCATTTCCACTGTGTTGCTTCATTTATTTTCTCTTTTTTTAAATAATGTGACCTGATGAAAATATGTCGTGTTGCTGGTTTCCCACAGTTGCATTTATCTACATTTTCATCCTTTTTTAATGCAGGAAAGATAAAAAACTAAAAGGAAGCTGTATCTTTATCCTTACATAACTGGATGCAATGAGGAAATATTTAATAAAGAAATGAAACTTTTGTTGCTCACGTTAAACTCTGAATGGACGTGGAGCTCAGGATGACGTGTAAGAGCTCCTCAGGCACAAAGCTGTGTTTGACTCCAACACTGCAGAGGGAAACAGGAAGTGATCGTCACAGGAAAATCAAAACCCCTGATGTTAAAGAAAAAGGTGAAGATGTTCACCTGAGAGACGTGAGATTTGGCAACGGGGGCAGAAGAGAGCAGAGTAATTCAGCTCCTTCCACGCTGCTGCTGGAGACGCTAAAAAAGAGAACAAATATATTTTTAGGTAAAAACTAAAGAGAGGATGAAGATTTTAATGCTCTATGGCAAAAAAGTTCTGAAAAGATGCTTGAATCAAAATGTTAGGGGTCAGAACTATACTGTAAAAAAAACTACCAGCATTAACTGCCATTAATGTTAGTTTGTTTACAGTGTTTTCATCTCCAGCTGCAGGGTGAATATTGTAGCTTTAACTGATTTTAATTACATGAAGAATGAAATGGAGTTAAATGTGTGATATATGATGGTTCTTTTCTTGGTTGCACATTAATTGCAGGAATAATTTGCATTTCTGTCACTTACCTTATATTTTTAATCGCTGACTGAGCTGAAAATTCAACATCACTGGTGGAAAAAAAGGACAACTTAATTTCTCATGATAAATAAAACTTGATCAGAAGAATCAATCAGCACAACAAAAGAAAAATAAATGGATGTTGGTATTTATGTGACTTAAACTGAGATTTATTGTGTTAAAATTTCAGAAAATGATGCCTGAAGATATAAAATCGTTCCAAGTCTTTGATCTACTTTTCTCTTGAAATAAGTTAGAAGTGAAACATATGAGCTTGTTGTAAGTAAATACTTCCTGAATATTGATCAAAAAGTAAGAATTTCTAATTATGTTTTGTTATAAGATAATCTGCCAGTTGAACTAGTAGCTTAGCAAGGGTTTTCTCCTGAGTCAGCACCTTTCCATGTTGTCCGTCAGAACCAGCTGCAGTGTCGCGTCGCCCATCCTAAAAAACAAAATCACATTTATGACTTCGTCCCTGAACGTCCCGCGGTGAGTTCAGGGTTTGTCTGGAGGCTCTGTTCACCTGATGGTTCGGACGGGTTTGTGGAGCTGCAGACAGCGGCGCAGTAAAAACGCAGCATCATCGCCGCCGATCCAACTTTCTTCAACACTGATGAAGGACAGAGAAAAGGAGCAGCAGGTCAGTGGTTTCATGAAACCATTATTTGTTTAATGCCTCAACCAAACTGAGGAAAAAAGTATTTTATAAATTGGTTGATGTTGGTGCAATAAATAAATAATCTCACCTGATGGTACAGCCTCTCAGATTAACGTCTAAAGCTGACACAAAGTTTTCGATCCACTCAGGTTGCAGCATGTTGTTCTTTAATCTGCGCAACAATAAAAACACAACAATTCATTAATCAACTAAATCGATTTACTCAGCACAAAAAACACTTCACATTTATTACTAGAGCTTCAAAATGGTTAAGATTGAATCTTACTTACTCCACTTTGGTCAAACTCAGACAGTCTGAGACAATATTTGCTAATCTGAGCAGATTATCACAGTCCAAATTACTGTCTTTGACACTGGAAGACAGAAAAAAGAGCAAAGGAACAATATTTAACATCTAAACGCTAATAAACTAATGAGTATTTTTCTCAACTAATACAATTTGATTCTGTCTGCTATGTTTGCATCTGCTGCTGTTTAACCGTTTCCAATCTGTTCTCTGTTGCAATAATAACTGGATGATGAATTTAAAGTTTTCCTTGTTTTGTCTCTTTTCTCACCTCAGAGTTTTTTCTCCTCCTCCTTTTTGAGTAAACCAGATCAGACACCTTTCATCTTCTCCCAAACTAGCAGGAAACAGATCAACGTTACGGGACAAGAGGCAGGAAATGTTATTTTCTGCTGTGATTCTTTGGCAGATCAGTTTTTACCTGACTTCCACAGCAGAAACATTAGCGCAGGTGCAAAGTGTTGCGGCTACATGCAGCGCCCCCTGCTGGCTCAGCCCGTTCTTACTCAGACTGAAAATGAAGATTAAAGTTCGGAGAATTGAACACAACAGCTTGAAGCTGCAACAGAAAGACGAATGTTTCCTACTTGATGAAGCTGCTGACGCTGATATTTGGAAGAGACTCCAATAAACGTCTCACTCCTTCGTCTTCCAGCTGGTTTCCTGACAAACTGCAGCAGAAAAAGCATTAAGTCAGTTTATTTAAATGAGTAAGAAAGGTCAAAATGACATTGCAGTTTGGTGGTTGTGGTTTTGAGAGGAGTTGTGGTTCGTACTCGAGATAAAAGAGCTGCCGGTTCTGCTGCAGGATCTGGTTCAGTCTGTCCAATAAAACAAAGTTTTCTTCTTTGAAAGAAAAATCTGTTAATCTGAAAATAGAAACAGATTGATCAGTTTTTATCTGTCATCCAAATAATACATTACACCTCATAAGCCCCGCAGGGTTTTCTGAACTATGTTAAAAAAAATAAATCAAAAATAATTTTAAATAAAATACAGCAATTACAAGTTTTATTTCAGTAATCTTGATATCTCACAAAGGAGTCTTGATCTGCAGTGTAACTATCACAGCAGCTGCTATAGATTGAGAAAAATAGACTGGAACATGAAATAATTTAGATTTTTCTCTTTTTTTGTCCTTTACCAGAATGTTTTGCAATATGCAGAATATAAACCTCATAGAAATGTTATAAATGAGGCTGCAAGCTTTTGGTCCACATCATGTGTGCAAAGATCGATGTGGCTGAGTTAAAAAAAAAAAAAAAGTACATTTACAGGCGTCTAAGTAAAACATAAGCGTTTTCTCTTGGCCCAGACTGGAATCATTTACAAAACTGAAGATGTGTTTTTACTTACTAAACTTACTTTTACATGTCTAAAATTGCTTCTTCTGTTTTTACTTTTTAAAATACCCACAATTATTTTTATTTTTTTTTTATCTAATAAAAATATGTGAACACGGCAGGAAAGTATAAAACAGTAGACTAGATGGGTATGAAAGATAAAATAGAGTCACTAAAATATATACTTTTTTGGCACTACCGGAGTTCCATACTCTGTCTTTCTGTTTCCTGCCTGGTCACTGCCGTCTGTCCTGGAGCCCTGCAATGCTTCCTGCTCAACTCACACAAACTTTTTATCAGTTTCTAGCGTTTGGTGTTTTCATGGATACCAAACATGTTTAAATGACAGGAAGGTGCAGCGATGAGTGCAGGACTTTTAAAATGCACTGGTTACAATTTCCTGTTTGAAGCAAGTGAGTGCAGGAAAGTTTCACACAAAACAGCAGTAATAATGAGCTCATCATTTAGAGAGGTTTATGGTCAACACACCTGCAGTGGACTTGTTCTGCTTTAACTTCAGCAAAATGAATGAAGGATTCGCCCTGTGGGCTAAAGAGTCACAAGCAATAATTAACTAAACAGCATCAATGTCAACATTTTTGCAAAGTCCTTCAATATTATGCATAAAAATCTAAAAACACTTTCATGCATCGTCTGCTTGGAGACCTGTTGAAGCAATACCTGAGCTCCACGGATGAGACTCGATGGTTTTCAGGGAAACAGCTGATCAGAGTTAGGGCATCAAAAGTGGACAGGATGCTGTTACTAACACTAAGAACAAAGGAAGAACAATTATTTAGCCACAAAGCTACCTAACAGCTGAAGATACATTGATAAATATGAGATATTAACACACGTTTGAGCAGGTCAAAGGTCAGAAAAACATCATGATATTTTCACAGAACTTACTTTCCTGGGACTTGGAAGAAAATTTTAGCAACCAGAAGGATTGTAATCTGATACTTTCTTAAAATGTTAATTTTATGGTTACTTTAAAGACTTTTTTCAAAATTATTAGTGATTTTCTGCAACTTTCTGAAATATATGACTGTTTCTCTGGAACATTGCAAGTTGTTTTCCAGAATTCGGAGGTTCTCTTTCCTGGAAAACAAGTTATTTTTCAACACAAACGGTATTTTTTGGGGTCTGGGTTTCGATATGAGCTTGATTGTGACATGATACATTTCAGATCTTTACTTTATGAAACTTTGACAAACATTTTCAGAACATCGAATAAATTCTGGGACTTTCGAGTTGCTTTTGTGATTTGGCTAAATTAACTGTTGACTCTATTAACTGTTAATAAATAGAAGTTTAAACTTTTTGTGAAACATTCAATGAAAAGAAAAACATTTTTGGTTTCTGTGTGGATTCGGAAGTCTCACTTCAGTCTCTGCAGTGTCGACATCTTTGGCAAAACTCTCAGCAGATTTCCAACAGATTTCTCAGCAAATGAGCATTGAGTGAACCTAAAACACAGAAGGTCATCAATATGCACCTGCACACTCATGTTATGAATAAAATGCCCATGTATATGCAATCATTAAGCTCACTCTAACTCCAAACTGCTGCGACACTGGACCAGTTTCCTGCACACTTTGTTGACATCAGATGCTGTCAGGGATCTTCTGTTGATTCTGAAAAACACAAAAACAAACTTCAGTAATTTGTTCTTTTAAATGGTTGCAAAATGTGCTTCAGCTGACTGTACCTGAATGACTTTGTCTGTAGTTTGCCGTTACTGTAATGAGAGAAAAGTAAGTATAACATATTCACTTTAAACTGTAAACTTTTATGATAAATGTTAAAGTTTTACTGGAACATTTTTTCTACCTTGTGTCAGAGCTGAACTGCAGCATCACCTGGTCTTTTCCTCCATCACTGCAAGAGCAGAAAAACAAATGATGCAGCGATTTTATGTTATAAAACATACCAAACAACAGTTATTGAAAATGGTTAATAAAATAAAATGGAAACCCATTTTGTAAACTTCATGTTTTTGTACTTTCATTTGAGGCTTTACTGCTTCTAAAAACAGACAAAATGCTTTAAATAAAACTATGCAGCTGCTTTTTGGCATTTTTTAATGCCAGGTTGTTGTCATTAGACAATAACGTCAAAAAACATTAACCTTTGGTGCTTCAGATAAAAAATAAATTAATGGCTGAGACAAAAATTACCTGATAAAAACGTGCGTTAATCTGTTGTTGGAGCATAATCCATCCGCCAGCATCACCGCTCCGTCCACACCGACATCATTACCACTGAAACTGAAAAACACACAAGCACAGGAAATATGATGAGTCATGAAACCACAGAGGTCACAACATAAACCAGTTCAGAACCGGTTCGGTTGGACATCAGCCCTGCGGTTCCTTCCCATCGCTGATGCAGCAAAGTCACAAAAAATGAAGATTAAATGGAACTTGTGATAAAAAATACACATTTTTGTTCTTCCATTTGGGTTTTATTGCTTTTAAAAAGAATTTAAGCACTTAAAAAACTTCCAGCTGTTTTTTGGCAACAAGTTAATTATTTTTGGTGTCTGGAAAAAAAACCATTTCAAAAACTTTCCGAATGTAGGCACAGAGCTGTTACCTAGCAACCGATGCAAAACTCCAGCACATTGATTTGGTCCGGTGGTTTTACTGCTGGCTGTGCTGGAGGCTCCACTTCTGCTTTTCAAAGATTATGCAAAGTCAGTTGCATAATTGCAAATCTATTTGCAGTCATTTTCAGCAGCTTGTTGGATTTAAAGTGACAGAGCGCTAAAACTGTTCATCCTGAAAGGAGCTCAAAATAGCTACAACTGATCAGACTAAAATCTTATCTAAGAATTTTTAAGATTTTGTGCAAAAAAATGAAACAAACTTGTTTTATATAATTTATAAATCTATCCTAACCTTTTCAAGGAAGCACAGCAGGTCAATCTGAAGCAAAGATTAAACTTCCTTCATATGACAAATTCCTAGTATTTATATCCAGTTTACCATGAAGCTACCCAGCAGACCTCAGATTAGCTGATAAACTTACTCCACTCGTTGGATTTTGTTCAGACGAGGCAGGAAGTCCATCAACTTCTTCAGTCCTTTGTCGCCTAACTTGTTACAGGACAAGCTGAAAATAATGAACAGGATGCAGTAGTTATCTATGGTGTGCTGAGTGGAACCTTGTTGGTTTCTCTTTCTATGTGACCATTTTGAGTCTTACTCCAAATCAGAGAGGTCAGCGGACGCTCCCAAACTTCTCCAAACTCCTTCCAGGTCGATGGGATGAAGATTGCAGCGGCTGAGGCTGAAACAGGAAGCAGGTTCTTCAAGTTTTTATTGTCAATAGACAGTCACTTCCAACTCAAAGTCCAACACATCAAGACAATTTTTTGCTGAATGGGTGAAACAGCCTATAAGGTTAAATAGTCAATACTTAAATGATAATAAATGAATATTGTTCTGATATTAAATCTGGAAGGGTGAAAGTATCTCCATACGAACCAGAGTGTTTTAGAGGAAACATTTGCAGTTTTTTCTCTCCCTCCGGAAAACGCAACAGACACCTGGACTGGATCCTGCAGCCTGAGAGGTGAAGAACAGGAACGTTTGAGCAGCAACACCAGATTATGTGAAATTACTTCAGTTCTGTGATCAGATCACAGTTAGCTGCACTGAAACCTGTTTTTGGTTAACTCAAACACGATGTAATGTGATTCCACATTTAGTTGGTGCAATGTGTCAAAAATCATTTTCTGTACCTGATGTTCATCTCCGTGACAGACGGACAGTCAGAAAGCAAAGCGGTGAGAATCTTCACACTCTGAACCGATGAGCAGCTGTCATTCAATCTGACATGAAATAAAAAACAACAACAAAATGCTGCTATTTATTTCCATAATTAACATCTATGTTGTTCTTACTGAATGGAGTTTGACTTACATGATCCTCTCAGTGATGCTGAAGCTTGGCACAAACTGAATTAGCGTTTTTAAAGTCTCCTCATCCCACTCGCCTCCAGACAGACTGAAGAACACAGACAGACAGAAAGTCAAACACAACATGCATGAGCCGCATTGTTAACTGCAGACGTGACCTGATGGGCGAGTCAATCAGTCAAACCTCTCTAACTGCAGAGCAGGAGAGACACTGCTTGATTTTTTTGCCCTTCTTGAGGTAGACGAGATCGGCTTCATATGCAAGAATCGACCAACGACCGATCAACAAAAATTCAGAAAATCAGCGTCAATAAATCTGTGCACCACTAACACAGTGTGACAAATGCAAATATCTGATAAAGATGCATTTAATTTATCAATGAAAAACAGTCAGCAAAACCAACCCGGCTAAAAACAACCAGCATCAGAAATTGTGCCAACTGGCCCAATCTTCTTTGAATAATTGAGTTAAAACTGTCACCTGAGAGAGTTTTGCATCATTTAAATCAGATTCAGACTTTGAATCAAACCTCCTCAGGTCACATTTTCCTAATAAAAAAATCAGCAGCGTGTCTGAAGTTACTCACTCCAGCTCAGACAGGGAGGGACAGCGAGTCAGAGACCTGGCCAGGTTCTGCATGCCGGACTGAGTCCACTTCTGGTTCAACAACCTGATCAAGAAAAATCTGAGTTTAATGCAAATAAATGTTTAGGGTTGAACCAAAGTCAGACTCTCTGCTCCAGATTCACAAAGCAAATAGTGCCAAACATCGACCTGCACAAACATGCTGTCTAACTGCACCCGGTATGTAATTAGTACTTTTTATATGAACATTTTTCCTCACTACGTATCCAAAATATGACCTTCTGCATCAAACACAACAGGTAAAAAGTAACGGAAAGAAAAACTAAATATTTATTTAAGTTTCAGGTAATAATCTGCTTGTAAAGCAACATAAAGTTTTATATTCTAATGACAAACAGCATAAAAGCATTTTAACAAAAAGCACTGGGTTAAAAAAAATCTGATTATTTGACATAATTTCATTAATGACTAAAATACAACAACATTTTGAGAGGTTTTCAACCAAATCCATGCATAATGTATCATTAAGAGAAAAGTGAAGTGGATGGATGAACAAACTGGTTTGTTCCCGTCTGTTGTGTTGTTAGAATGGTAATAAATAAAATACGATTTTAAGTGTGATTTGTGATTTGTTATTGAAATTTGAATTTAAAAATAAAACAATTTTAGGAACAAAGTCTCATCAGGAAACTGGAAAAGCAAAAAAAGCTTATAAAGTGGTAAATATAATAAATACAAGCGTCATACCTCACTGTTGCTTCTGGCTTAATTTTACAGCTGCAAACAAAAAAACATTTTATAAAAGGTTAGAATTTCTTAAAGTTAATGTCATTATTAACTTTGCTGATTATGAAACTCACCTGTTTGATTCAGATTTTTGAGAAAATGTCAGTGTCAACTCTTTGATCCCACTACAAGAACAGAGACAAAAAAAATCTGTTGAGATGATTAATTGCTTTCTTTGAGGCTTAACGCTGCAGTATGTGACTTTAATAAATATGTTTTTTACATATATATTACATAAAAAAAACAGCATAACAAGAGACAAGATCCTCTGCCTTGTCCCTGTGGTCCTATTGCCATCTGCAGAATCCTTTGGGTATCAATACAAACGTGTGTGTTTTGTGTTTTTTCTTACTCAGCATGAAGCTGCTGGATGTTTGAGCAAGAAGACACATGTTTCACAAGACACTCTGCTGCTTCCAAAGAAGTGTTGTTTCGTCCCAGCCTGCACACACACACACACACACACACACACACACACACACACACACACACACACACACGAATATAAAAAAACACATAGAGTCTGCACTGTTATGTTAGAAAACATGAAGGTTTCTGTGCAGTTGACTTACTTTACAGATGTCAAGTTTTGTAGTTTGGCAAGAACGTCCACAATGCGTCGGATTCCTTCGTCTTGCAAATTGTTGTCACTAAAACTGAAACCAAAATGAAAGAAACATTCTTCTTATCATCTGTCATCTATGTGTAGCAGTAATACGAGATATTTTATCCAGTAAATTTACTTGAGCTCAGTGACGCTGGAGCAGTTCTGCAGACCAGATGCCAAACTCGCAGCTCCTGCAGAACTCAGACTGGCACCACAAAACCTGGTGAAGCAACAAATCAGATTTAAAAAGGAAAAACTATTTGGAATATTCTGAGTAAATTATGGAGCAAAAACCTACTCTAGCTTTCTCAGCGCTGTGAATCGAGGGAGAACGGAGGAAAGCTTCTCTGCAAACTTATCGCCATATTTGCGGCTCCGAAAACTGCAATGAAATAAAAGGGAAGTTTGAAAGTGTTACATAAAAATAGATAACAAACACTGTAATGTATGAAGTTGTATTGTGTTAAAGCAGTAGCGTCCAAACTTTATGCCTTTAAAATTTATTAAATTCATTAAATTAAATAATTTGTTTATTGTGATTTTTTAAATTTTTTGTACAGTTTTACCTGTTTTTTCTTAAATCATTATATTATTAAGAGGGTTTGACTTGTTAAAAGAAAATCTAAATTTCCAATTTTTAGGGTCATCAATTGTTTTCCATTTTTCTGGCCAAATTTTTATCCTTCTGTACTTGTGGTTAGGGCCAAACAAAATCATTTCAAGGGCTGCAAACGGCCCCTGGACCACACTTTGGACACCTCTGTGTAAGAGGCTTTCATAACATTTTCATAAGAAGTCAGCGTTGAAGGCTAAACCTGCCTGAAGGAAGCATGGCTGCATGGTTCTCATGTATCTATGATTTATTTCCCTTCAACATCTGCTTGAACTTGTCTCATTCACTATCTCAGGTCGTTTGAATTTGATTATTTAATTTTCTCAAACCTTGTGCGACAAACGTGTTGAAGCCAGTTCTGTAGAAAGCTGTTTCTGTTGGATCCTCATAACTCTAATCTATAAATTTGAACTATAGATTAGATGCTTTCCCTCTGCAGGACATTTCCATATGTGGAACTAATTCAGAAACGTATCTGATTGTTGTCAAAGTGTCTGAACGGATATGTTGCATTTTATTCGGCTTTTATATCCATAATGTGAGACATGCATCGTAATTCTGCTGCAGAATTATGAGCATGAGTTAGTTTAGTGTGAATGTGTTTTACTGTGTTTGTACCTGAGGTAATGAATATACTGACACCTGGACAGGGTGTCCAGACACTCCAGCTCCATCGAACAGGCGCCGAAGTCCAAACCAACACCTTTGGTACCGACTGAGTTGACCACAAACGCCAGCGCCTCGATGTCACTGGGTAGCAGCCAGAAGTTTCTGAGCTCCAGCGTGGGTCGCACACTCACCACCAGTTGAGCCAGCTGCTGGTTCTGGCTCTCCTGAACACAATGGCAAAGCTGCAAAATCTGTCGCAGCACAAGAGCAGAAAGTCAGAACAAGGAACAGAAATCTCAACTTCATGAATCAGGTTTTGGTTTTTTTTAAAAACCACCTTCGGTCCAGTCAGAGTGGCACTGCAGCACAGAGCTTTCAGCAGCTTTAGGACAAGGGCCTGGCGTTTCTGGACCCAGTTTAGGGCTCCTTTTAACCCCGCTGCCTTGGCAACGACCTCCAGAGCTGGAGTGCAGTCTGACGAAGCCAGACCACAAACGTACAGGTAGAGGGAATCAGTGAACACTGTCTTCTGGTCTGATTTAGTCGTCCAGCGAGTTTTCAGACTGAATCTGAGAGCAAACAGGGAATATAGTGAATATGTTTCTTTGGCTATCCAGGTCACAATGGCATAAAGACATAATGAACAAAAATTATAGGCAATCCTGCAGCTCAAAAATTGACATTAGTGGAAAACATTATTCATCTATTTTTTATTATTTTCATTTAATTTATTCTAACGAGCTTTTCACCACAGTCACTGCAGACATTCAGCATGCCAGTCTGCACCTGCTATTCAAATGAGCAAATTAAAACCACAGAAACAGCACCTGCTCCCTAATTCTGGCTTAATAAATCTCATTTCAGGTGATAAGTTATTACATCTGCATATCTTCCTCCAATTATGTTGAACTTTCTGATGATCAACATATATTTTGCATATTCATGAAGGCAAACATGCTGAATGGATTTGCATTTCCTATCTTAGTTCCACCTGGTCTGTAGATCAGATTTGTGCACGATACCAAATTTGCACCAGACGTTTAAAAAGCAAACTTTTTAAACGTCTTCATGCTCTTTATGTTTATGTTTGATGTTTGGCTCCAACGCGTGGCGGCACCGTTCCACAGGAACGTAGGGATGTAAGATCGATTTTTCGTACCTCTTCTTCAGGTCTGCATCACTGACAGCAGAGCTTGTCATGATCCTGAGTGCAGCCAAAAACTCCTGCACTGTGAGATGCAGGAAGCAGTAAGCGTTGACGACAGCGCCGTCACGACCTCTGACCTCCACCTGACAGGGAGCGTCACAAATATGTAGGTTTATGGTCTGAAACTTTGACACTGGAGTTAAAATGCATTAAAAATGATTTTTGACATGCTAAACACAATGTCTGCAAGAGTTTGAGCAGGAAGTTGTCTTTTTAATTAAAAGGTTTTTACCACCAACTCCAGTAACTGTAAATGTTAACATTTGCCTCTAGTTATAACCACCAACTGACTGGCAACACTGTTCACATGGTGAAAGAACAATGAAGCTAACAAAAAGAGTCATGAAAAATAATATGGATTTAGAAAGAGAAATTAACTCAATTAAATAAAAAACACAATTTTGCAATTGCTGTGTTAAATAAGAAATGAAATTAAGCACGTGAATGAGTGAATAAGTCATTAAAAACCACGACATCCTAACACTTCCTGTCTTCTTCTTCTTCTTTGTGGTTTTCACCAGTGGAAACATGTGACTCATGTGATGCAAAAAGTGTTTCCATTGATCTTTTGTTAAATAAACCAATTTTAATACAGCCAATAAAACCATATAAAACTTTTAAATAAGTCAAGTAAAATATATATAAAAACCAGATTTTTTTTGTTTTGTTTTGTTGGGGTTTTTTTTTTTTTCTTTCCATTAAGCAAATTTACTTTCAAAATGTCAAATTGTGCAATTTTATGGTCAATGGAAATGGAAAAGTTTTCACAATAAGGTTCCCCTTATTTATGGCTAATAAATAGTTCACATATGTGTTATTAATTAATCTCTAAGCACTTTGTAAATCATTAATAACTGCTTATTATGCATTCATTAAAGGTGAGAAGGATATTAAATCTACTGGTTTCTTGCCAAATAGTGAGTCTGTTCACCTCTATATTTTATCTAGAGTTTAATTTCAGATTACTTTGTAACCATAATAAACATTTGTAAATGTAATTTTTTAGCAAGCACTCTCTGTCTCCCCTTTAGTTAAAGTATAATAAACAGTTATCAGTCACTTGTACAGTGTTTATAGCGTAATTGATAACATATCTATAAACTATTTATTAGTCTGGTTGTAAAGTGGTTCCATTTGGAAAAGCTACAGAGAAGTGAAACCATGTCTGACCGGTGAGAAGAGTCCTGACTTGATTGAAGACGCTAAATTTTGTAGAGGAACATCTTCCTCCAAAAACAGAATCCTGCTCTCCTCCAAACCTCTCCATGCCAGCCGACTGAGCTCACAAAGCTCAGCAGCAGGAAGATTCACAGTTTTCCATGCAAACTTGGTTCTGCACAAAGAAACAAATACAAACTTGCTGACAATATAATACAGACCAAGTGTAGTTTTATAGAGTTTTTAACTAAAAACCTAGTGTTTTGTTTTAGTTTTTGTGTTGCTGTGTTTTCTAATCCTCACCTTTCAGAACATCCTGAGGTCTCTGCTGCCTCCGTTCCTCTGGGCCGTTCAGGGTGCCGGCTAAGAAATGTAGCAACAGCTGCGAGGTAGATCTGAGTCTGGGTTGCAGGGATTTGTGCTGATGTGAAAGAAAACGTGGTTCTGCTTTTTGCTCCGTCCATTAATGTCTCCTCACTGTTTTCCCCATGTTGTGCTTTTTGGGAGCGTCTGTCATTGTCACACATTCCATCAGCAGTTTGTGCGTCTTTTTTCTCAGTTTCTAGACGTTTTTTCTTTACTTCAACTCCTTTTTCTCCCAGCATCTTTATCTTTTCTGCATGTCGGTGCAGTAAATGCTGCAAAAAGACGCAGCAGATGTTGCAGAGGGCCGGGAGGGAAGACATGGCCAGCAGGTGTCGGCTGGAGAAGAGGATTTCTGTAGCATCGGCTGCAAGATTTCCATCTGAACATTAGAAACGAGAGGATAATAAGTTAAGCAGCAATAATGTTGACTGAATAAAACAGATATTAATGTGCTGGTACTTAAGAACTGATGAGGCATTTCAGATTCAAGGATATATTTGGAAAAAAAATTGTATCTCTGGAAAAAGATTTGAGCAAATTGATTTGCTTTGGAATGAGGTCAAGTTTCTGTAAATGATAAACAATCAATAACTAATTTGTGCAACAGAGAACACTTAATTCACTCAGTAATATGCAAAACTACTGTCAACTTTTATCCATTGCATTTTGTCCAATTATTTTCTTCAGACTTTTTATCTTTACATTTAAATGTTTTTAAAACATGTATACATTTATTTTAAAACTTTGCTGTTGATCAAATAATTAATTCTCTCACAAGAATAAAGAAAATAGGACATTTAGACAGTACTAATAGCTAACTCTTATTTTCTGAGTTCATTTCTCAAAATGTCAAGGATATCTAGTTTCTAGTATAAAAATCTTAGTACGCTTGAAGGAAGACAAACTAACTTTTAGCCATAAATAGCAGTTTGTTTTAAGCCAATAATTCCTTCCTGTTTATTGTAATTAGTACTATTTCCATTGGCAGATTATTAAACTTATAACAAGACATTTTTCATTTTATAAGTGAAATAATCAGCCAATGGATATAGAACATTTTCATCAATGTTAACAAATTATTGACTTAAAACAAACTGCTATAACTTACTGAAAAGCTCCCTGTAAGTTAGTTTTGTTATATAATTAGGGCACCTAGATATTTGCACTAGAACATAGAGGAAACATGGTTGGTAAGAGTTTGTGTTTTTGCAGTGCAGAATTACATCCCTCATCAGGTTTTCAACTCCAACAGAATGAAATAAATGAATGTCAACCTTTTGCACTAAAGAAGTTGTTGACACATTCTTTGATTTCACGCTGGTCCCACGGCAGCAGCTGCCCCACTTTGTCAGACAAACCGTCCAAATCGACGACGTCGCGAACTCGACTCGTGACCAACACGGTGCTGCCTGCAAAGAGCCGCC
Organism: Poeciliopsis prolifica; assembly: GCF_027474105.1. Lineage (NCBI taxonomy): Eukaryota > Metazoa > Chordata > Actinopteri > Cyprinodontiformes > Poeciliidae > Poeciliopsis > Poeciliopsis prolifica. Next base: position 2,651,725 of record NW_026562376.1, on the reverse strand, counting down.
GGCTCAGCAGCCCTGAGATGAGCTCTGCCACAGGCACAGGTTTCTCTGAGTCCAGCCGCTCGTTCTGAACTTTGTGTCTCTTTAGTTTTTTCTGGAACTCGTCGTAACCGTCCAGCACCCAGCAGCTCTGCTCTGGATTGGAAAGGAGGTAGTCCACAACGGCCTGCTGCTCCAACAAAGAAAAGACGGCCGTTTTTAAAACATTTAATCTGCTGTTTGCTACGTTTAAACGGTATTTGAGTTGCTGTGGCACCTTTGCTTCATTGTCTCCATTAGTTGGGAGGTAGTGGTGAAACAGCAGCTCAGAGAGGGAGAGAGGGGCTGACAGGAGGTCGAGCTGACGAAACTCCAGCAAGACAAACAGATGGGATGAAGGGATGGGGCCCTGGATGACACGAAAAACTAAAAATGTGAAAACTTCACAAAACGGATCAGGAAACAAACACTGGAACCCCGCAAAGCGATGCTTACTGAGTGAATTCAATTTAAACTTAGAAAACTTCAGTTGTTTTTTTGCTTGGATTCTGTTTTATCTTCACAAACTTGAAGCATCATCAAAACCTTTAGAATGAAAAACACAATGAAAATAACAACAGCAAGCCGAATTTAGTTTTACTTTCATTTCAGCAAAAGTTTACAGTTTACACACAAACAATCTGCAGACAGGCAGTTATATTCAAATGAATGTGTTCGCAGTTTTTATCCGGTACTTTCCCCAGGGGCAAGTTGGGCAACTTTTTCATTCTCCCTGCAGGACATTTGATCAGATTTATGGTTGGACTGGTTTCACAGAAAATACACAAATGGAAAGGAAAAATCCTGCTTTTTATTCCTGCAAATCATTTTTATTTAACATTACTGATGTCTTAATTATCATTATTAAGATTAGTCACTGAAAGAAAATGATTCTGAGTTTAATCTGAGATTTAAAAAATGTCAGAATTCAATTTTTGAACTCAGAATTTTGACATTAAACTTGGATTATTTTTACCTTAATCTCAAATTTCTGATATTTCTCATAACTCAGAAGATTAAAGTTAAAATTCTGAAGAAGAAAAAAGTCTAAATTCAGGTTTTTTGGCTCTAATCCTCTTCTTTTGCACTAATATTCCAGCATCTCAAGAAGAACTTCATTTTAAATGCACATTAGTCATTTATAGTAAGTAAAATGAGAAAATTGAACTTACTAATCCTTCAGTCCACTGTTGCCCAATAAAAGACATTAGCAGAGTTTTTCCTGAGCCAGGTGGGCCGGCCAGAACCGTCACTTTTCCTGTGCATCCCTGAAGAAAACTCTCCAGAGTCAGTCTGGATTCTGGCCACCCGTCGTCACCGTCAGGCTCTGAAGTTGGTGAAAAATTATTGAGGGATTATTTTTAATAATCCCTCAAATTATTTCCTCTCATTGATTAAGAAAGGAAGCAGGAAGTCAGTCCTGACCCGGTGTTCTGCCGCCTCTCTCTGCAGAGCTGGGAGTCTGATCCGGTCTGTCCCTGACTCTGTTTGCAGTTCTGATGCTGACCCAGATCTTGTCCGGCTGCACATCCGTCAGCAGGCCCTCTGACAGCCGCTTCCACCTCCTCTGCAGGGAACCTGCCGCTTCAGCCTTGTACTGCTCCCAATAATCTGCAGGTACATTTAATTTACAAAGAAAGCTGATCATTTAATAAACTGCAGGATGCAAACATATGACTGCAGTTTCAGGTCATTGGCCTTGAGACAGGCTGGATTCTCAAACGTCTCTGCTTGAAATCTGATATTTTTAGTGAGGATTTGAGTTTTTCTGTGTGTTCATTGAGTCTCGTGTTGCCCTGTTGACCCCTTGATTGTTCCCAGCAGTGTGTTGTTCCCTGATTACCCTCTGTGTATTTAATCCCTCATGTTCCTCCTCGGGTCCTTGTCTAATCGGTCTGGTTGAACAAAAATATGAGAATCAAACAGGATTTAAAGCAGCATCATCCAAGAGAAAGGCGTCCAACTACTGCGTGAAACCTTAGTGATAAAGTTAGTTTCTGAATGTGACAGCAGCATATGTTTTAAGATCTAGTGTGTGTGTGTGTGTGTGTGTGTGTGTGTGTGTGTGTGTGTGTGTGTGTGTGTGTGTGTGTGTGTGTGTGTGTGTGTGTGTGTGTGTGTGTGTGTGTGTGTGTGTGTTATACCAATCCGTGGGCGTTTGGTGAGCTGCTCCTCTGCAGGCGGTGTTAGCGGCTGCTGATCCGTCACCCTGGATGCTGCGTCTTCATGAAGAAGAATACAGAAGATGCATGAAGCAAAATCAACACAGACAGTCAGAGGTGCTATAACAATAACAACGGGTCTGCAAGCGCCTGCAGAACATGGACCTACATCCCTTAGTTATTAGTTTAAGGTTTTAAATGAGAGGACATTTCTGACATTAAACAAAAGCCTTCAAACATCCTGAATGTGTGCAGCTCCGTCCAAAAACAAACACTGCTTTCATTTTCAATTGTCATACGTTTTAATCGGTGTGAGTTCAGTAATATGAAACTTAATCCATTCAACAGAACTAGATAAGTTCTGTTTCCTTTCAAAATATCCTCTCAGAATAGCTGAGTATTAAAAAGAGCTACGTTTGCAGAAAGATTATAAAGTATACAATGTAGAAATTTAAATAAATAATACAAAGTATTATTGATCTGTATTTTATATATGACCAAAAATACAGATCAGGTTTAGTTTAATTTCTGTTGCTTTGACATTTGGACATTTTTGATGTTTGCTGCACCGATTCCAGTTAAACTTGTTTTTAACTGAAAACTTAACTATGATCACCATTTGGCATTATCAATTACCTTCATTTTCCAAACATGATGTTCCAGTTGATAGATCATTCAAATCATCGCCTGAACAAGCAGAAAGAGAAGAATTAATCAACAACTAAATCATTAAATTTGAATTAATCTTTGGTAAAACTGTTCATATTTGCCTTTACAAAAACAATTCAGCTCTAATTTAGCACCCAAAAAGTCAAATTTGGATGTGAATTAGTCCATGTGCAGAAATCAGATCTTCTGCAAAGGGAATCGGAGGAAATAAATGTTGGCATTACAAACTGATGAATTTTTATGACGATACGTTTACTTCGCAAAATGAGATGGGAAGCAGCTTGTTTTAAAGAAATACAGTGTTAAAATTCACAGTCTTGATTCCATTGCAGATGCACTATTCAGAATGGGAATGTTTTAAAAGTTACTTCAAACATCTGACAGGATTTAATGTTCCACACAAACCAACTGGATTGTCTGATGCTGAGACCAACATAAGACTTAATACAACTGTCATGAAATTGAGTAGTAGATGGTGCTGTAGACACAGTGAATCCAGATTTGGTGAGAGAAATGATGATGATTTAATGATCAAAATTAAAGGCACAATAATCCAGGCAGCATACCAGTTGGCAGCAATTGGTATAAATAAATAACTGATAGCAGACGAGACGAGATGGCTTGACAAGGACCCCCAACACAGAACAAGGAACACAGGTGAGTTTAAATACGCAGAGAGACAATCAGGGGAAACAAGGAACAGGTGTAACTAATCAGTGGGCAGACGGGACAACAGAGACGCCTCAGAACACAGAAACTGAAAGAAACACAGAAAAACTTAAATCCTCACAACATGAACACCGTGCATTAAATGGCCCAACATAAAACAACATAATTTTATGTTACCAAACATAAAATTGGTTGCTGTCATGGTATCTGATGACACTTCAACCCCTCACCGGGTTGAGGATACGTCACTGTTGAGGATACAGTGACTTTAGCTAAAATAACATCACTGTTGGACAATGTCTCCCCCTCATCCATGAAGCTGCATTGTCTCAGTTCAAAACTGCTTCATTCTTGATGCATGAGAAAATGTTATTGCAGATCCTTCCTCCCATCAACTGATATATTTTATGACCATCACTGCTCCCAACAAACCCAAGTTCATCAAATGTTTACATCCCTGATATTATTTGTACAGTTTCTCTCATTTTTTTATATATCTACACATTTGTACATTGTTTAAATCATCCTACTCATTTGCCCGTCTCTTTGAATGTAAGTAAGCAAGTTTTAATCTCTGTACATAATTTGTTTGATGTGCTGTAAATCTTTCTGTAGAGCCTCATAATCTTACTTTCTGTTTTTAGATCTTCAACCTAGTGCAAATCTGCATGCTTCAACTTGTCCATCGTGTTTCTGCTGGCAACCTGAACTTCCCCTGCTGAAGGACAATAAAGGCTCTTTCTAGTGTTTCTATTCTGAACTGAGAATAGAATACTTCTTGAACAATGGCACTAGGTGTTGTTTCAAGACCACCTAGTATTAATAGGTGGTACAGTCATACTGTACTATTATGTTAATGATACTGAGGGTATCATGACTGGTCTCAGATCCACCGCTCCACAGAGCCACAATATGCTCACACAACAATCATCTCCACATCCAACGCGAACATGAAGCAAAACCACTCGCCATCTGGTGAGTTTACAGACTTCAACCAGTAATATCAGAGATCAATGATATCAGAGATCAATAATATCAGAGGCCCACCACCCACCACACCACAAAAACACAAAAATTGACCAAGTATTTTTGTCTAGTTTCCAGTGTAAGTATCTTATTACACTTGTAATAAGATAAAACTAATTTAAAAGTACATTTTCAGGAAGATATAGCAAGAAGCTCTTTAATGAGAAGCAAACTGAAGCTGATAATCTGTCATTTCAAAAGTGACAGACAAGTCAAAGATCAGCTTTATAAAAGATTGGCAGCAAAGGGGAATTTCACTGAGCCAGGCTCTCTTGCCACTCCTTAATCGGTTTAGCCAGAAACAAAAACACTTCCGTGTCAAAGAAGCATGAAGCTTTGCAACATATCTTTCACTGTGGTTTCCTTTCATGTTTTTATTTTTTTGCAGACTGAAAGGCTGAGTTCAGATCTTTCATTCAGACAGCAACATTTAAACTAACCACTGATTATGCAAATTGTCATCTAAAAGTTACTATTTTATACTCACAGAGGTGGTAGAAAAAACAAGTGTTCAAGTCAGAGTAGCACTACTTCAAAATATTTTTACTCAAGTGAAAGTAAAAAGTAGCCGTCCAAGAAATCACTCAAGTAGAAGCAAAACGTCTCTTCAAGTAGTCAGTAACTCATCAAATTATTTATAATTTAATACTTAAATATTACATCATCAGACAGACCAAACTATGAAGTTACGTGAAAATTTTGGGATTTTAAGAATCGAAACTACAATAATTCATATAAAATAAAAACCCAACAAAATCAGACAAAATATTTTTTTCCAAATCAAAAAAAACTTTATAAAAACTGCAGGTGTGTGTTTGTGTTTGGTGAATTTTTGGTTAAAATTATGTTTTTCATTCAGTGGGTAGAAAATCCAGAAATTTTATTCAAGTCAGAGTAGAGACACTTCATAATGAAAGTAGGGAAAAGTATGAAGTGCAGCATAGTAAAAGTACTCCTAAAAATATAAAAAGTTACTCAAGTAAATGTAACTATACTCACTGCATGTCAGTGGCTCATGTCCAGCCACTGACATGAGCTTCGACTCCAGATGCATGGGGATGCCGTCGCACAGCAGGCAAACCCTCTGGAGGAAGTTGCTGCATTCTGCAGAGTTGGCGCGTCTGAAGTGCTGCAGCATGGCTTCGATGTGGTCTGGTGGTGCAGCAGAACCGCCGCTTGTTTGTCTGTTCAGCCAGACGGCACTGCCCGGCACCGTTTGGATAAGCTGCATTATGACCGAGTCCGACTGACAGCGCAGGATGGCGACCAGCTCCGAGTATTCCTGATCCAAGACGGAGTTTGGATTTTCATCATCAGGGTCGAGCTCCTCATCCATGATCAGACTCCATCAGCTGAAGCACAAAGTCACACATGGAATAATCATAAGAAGAAGAAAAGACACAAATCCATGTTTTCCAACCAGCCATTGCACCTTACAAACTGTAATTGCAACAAATGTTCCCAAACAGCAACACTCTTTAGTGAGGAAGTTGATACTGAGGAGACTAAAAAAAACAGATTTTAGTGTCTCAAATTTACCAAAAATGAGGTCAGAGGAAGAAAAAGATGTAAAACTATTCAAGAAGGGAAACTGTCCTCAAAAGAGAGATTGGGTGACAGTACAGAAAACGTTACAAAGGTAAAGTTTTTCAGTTTTATTTTCTTTAGAATAATCCAGTTCAGTTACAGATTATCTTGGATCAGAAAATGTCTGCAGAAATCTCACTGTTATGGACGCAATAAACGACATGTAGATTTATAGTGTCATGAATTAAAGTGTTTGAGAAATAATTGATAGAATAAGCAACTTTATGAAAATAAATGTTTTGCTAAAGGATCTGATTTTAAACATTTTCTTAGGGATTTTTCTTGCAAACTGTTTAAATCAGCAGGTCAGAAATTAACCACAAAAAATGTTATTAGTGCACTTCTGATCATATTACTGTCATAATAATAATACCCATTTTAGTTAAAACAACTAACAACGACACTGTAATATAACCCGCTTGTTTGTCAAAAAAGTTTTCAGTTAAATGATCTGACCTTATTAAGGATCCGGAAGCAGACCACGTGACTGTCTTTGTTTGAAATAGTCAAATTAATCTGCAGTCAGGAAGTTTCGGGTCTGTTTTTATTGCTGGTTTATAGTCAAACTCGGTGAATATTGTGGTCGTTAACAGTTTGTGCTAAATAAGTTCAGTTTGATTATATTTATCGGGCGCGGCGGGTTTGCGCGCTGCGTCATGCGTGTTAATGCGTGAAGCTGCATAAAACGCTCTAATATCAATTAGAAATACTCGTGTTTGTCTCTGAGACATATAATCCAGGGAGATGTAACGGAGCCGGTCGGATCTGTTCAGGAACTCGTGCAGATTCAACAGACAGATTCTGTCCGTGTCCCCAAATAACTCGCTCAGAGGTCGACTGAGGTAAAGATCCGCAGAGTTCTGCGTCATCTCCACGCAGCGCATGGAAACTGCTGCGGCTCAAACCGCCTGAGACTGAAGCTGCTTCTCCACATTTCACCTGCTGGGAGGAAAACTGGGAATCAGGAGAAAACGACTTACCACCGGATCGAGGCGCAGACCGCTCTTCCCTGCAGTCAGGCTCTCGGTTTTTTGAAAACGAAACCACGCAAATCCTGAGGATGGCATCGTTTTTGGTTTCGTTTCTGAACGGGGCAGAACTTAGGCAAATATCTGAGTTTTCAGGAGACATGAGGGGCAGATCGGCTCTGGACTGGGATATACTCTTCATGCTCCAGCTCTTCTGATCCAGCTGGGTGGTTCTGGACGTGAACCCGGTCTGGGCCAGGGTTCTGATGGTTCTGATGGTGCTGATGGTTCTGTGACGCAGCTCTGACTTTCTCTGCGGTGGGTGAGCTTCTTTTTGTCCACAGTGAAGCTTTGGACAATAATTTCATTGTTCAATATTAAAACTTTGGATTCTATGGAGGAACTTCCCCAAATTGTTTTTAAAGGTTTTTTTGTGGGCCTTTTATTTATTAGTTAAGAGGAATCAAACCAGTCACCTCCTCTAACACTGAGATGTATGGCAAGACCTTTTCCAACTTATTTACTATGCAGTGGGACAGAAATACAGCCTGATGCAATAAGAAAAGAATCAATCATAAATCGATCAATTGAAATGATAAACTCCATTCTGGTGACTAATATGTTTTGAAGGACAATTTTGTTTACAGAGACTTCATAACCCAATTAATTTATTGTGCTGGTTGTAAATTGTGTTTTTTTCCATTTTCATATTTGTGGTTGTTGAAATAAAAATTTTAAAGTAGCACAATAGTACATAAGTTAACTTTTAGGTTCAGATAAACTTAGATACAGATCCAAACTGGGACAGCTGGTGACTCTCTGAACTTACATAAATTCCTAATCAGAAAGCAGTCTTATACTCCTTAAGGAACATTTCAGACAGGGAGTGTATTGGCTATCAGGGCAATAAATTCTTTACTCAGGGTTGAATAGTTCAGGCAAACACTAAAAACTATAGAAGTCTGTTACAACATATAATCAAACATATTGGTATATTTCTTTAAGCATTAAAAAGCATTTAGTTAGTTTTAGACCCAACTTATAGTCATTATTTAGCATTACATTTTGTGCAAGCTTGGTTAAAAATACAAACTACTTTCTTGTGGAATCATTTGAGGCAGAAAACTAAAACAGACAGAGGTCGTAAATTTAGCTCAGGGAGAGTTGCAGGAGACGCCTGGTACGGCAGAGACCCAGTTTGACAATCCATATATCTGCCTTTGGGCTCTTTAGCAGGAGGTAATAAAATTAACATTTAAGACAGCCCACACAAAGGAAAAAACACACCTCCTAATGCATATATTTAAATGAGGAGAATACACATTCTTATAAATGGTTTGTTTCACAGCAGAAGTTCGAATCTCTTTGTGCTGAGTGAGAGTTTCCCGGAAGATGCATCTTTTGTCTTTTGTTTTTCCTTTTTTACTCAGTTCTTTGTCTCTGTTTTGTCATGTCTTGGACTTTTGATAATCTAGGTGAGATGCTTGCTGTAACATTCTGTATTGCATTGAATTCTTTGGATAAAACTCTGAATATCTGAAGTCTGATGTCGTATGATTGGTCTTTCTCGCTCGACACTTACACAGACGCAAGAACCTAGGACAGAGGAATAAATTAACGAGCTAAATCAAGTTATTCCTCTTTTTAATTCTTAACAGTGGTTGTTGTGTTTTACTTTGGATATTAAAAATATTTTCCACTTTAAATGTTGTGGTCTGTATAGAAACATTTTTATTGGTCTTTGACAGGACAGATTTGTATGATCATGTCATTAACAATATATTACTTGATACTTGTATTACTGGGTATTTTTTATTCTAAATGGTTCTGAAGGGAAGATATACAACAGTACAATGAACTTGTCAATATTTAGCAGGTTAGCATACAGGTCCAACTTCAGAAGTATCTTAAACAAAATAGCAGGTGGCAGCAGAGATCACTCATAAGGTCAGATCCTCGCAAAGGTTTGGACAATTGAACGCTGAGTCATCAGGATCATTTTTATTGTTTTATTGCATACAAATGTTAGGATCCTCTAAATAAACATTCTTTTAGTGGCTATAAAGGTACCAGGTAGCAGGCATGTAATGTATTAATTAATAGAATTTAAACATTTAATTTTAGGAAAAATAAAAAATAAATTTAATGCTAATTTGTCAAATGTGGAAAGAGATAAAATTCTTCAGAGGTTTTATTAGAAGTAGATTTTCAGATAGAGACAAGGTAAAACAGCTGTGGTTCCAGTAACCATAAAATTGCACAAATTGAAAGAACAAAAATAAATTTGCTTGATGGAAACGGGCCAATTTGAAAAACTCAAGTTTTTCTACAAAAAGCTGTGTGAGGATGAGGTGACGTCAAATTGAAATAGAAACATTCCACAAAACTGCAATGGAAACATTTCTTTCACATCAAACAAAACACATGATCAGCAGGTGGATGTTACTACTGACAAAACCACAAAGAAGCAGACGACAGGAAGCAGGAGGAGGACAGTGGCTTTTTTTGGATAACGTACAGCTGGCTCCACCAGAGCTCTCACAGCATCGCAGTACAAAGATAGTTGTGTCATTTCAACATGTTGAATTTGTCGCACTTCTGTAAACTATTATTTCCCCAAAACTCTGCATACACAGCCAGGAAGGCGGAGCTTGTCACTCCGATGTCTGAATAAGATCCAACATCTCTGACTGACTGAATTATGAATATTATCTCATGAAACTGTTTACATCCATGCTGCAATGATTTTTAGTAACTTATCATGGGACTAGTCTTATTCCCAAGTGACTTTAATTTAATTTCTCATTTAATGGAAACACTGTTGTTGCAAAATAGTTTTTTTTTTCAATATTAGCAGAATATCAATAAAGATTTGTGAATCTTTGTGATGAAAAGGCAGCAATAATAAAAATGATTGTTCTCATGTTTACATGTCTGAGTGTAACTCCATCCAGTGGCGTTTCATCACAGTCCCTGCATGATGAGGTGAAGCGACTCAAACAGCAGGAAAGGGGTCCAGATGTTTCTGTCCTGCAGCTTAAAGCAGCAGGCCATGCCACCTTGCTACAGGCTGCCGAACCGAGCGCACCATCAAGGTCCAGTGCTCGTCCTCTGAGCTCCTGTCCTTCCCCACATTCAGCTGTCCCAGCAGACACTTGTTGGACCTCCCAGTCGATTGCATCTCATATACCGAGACTAAGATTTTACACTGCTCCAGTGGGACGTCTGGCAGGGAGAACATGAGGACCTCATTGAAGACGGTCACTGGGCAGCGGGGGACAGCAGAGGTCTTCTGGTACCTCAACTTCCTCTGGTTGCACTGAATGCTGATCCTGGCATACATGACTGAGGGAAAGTAAAGTGAGTCAATGTGGATATGTGTGAAATGTATGTTTGGATTTAGGTTTGTGAATCACCTGCATCAGAGGACGGCTCAGCGACGGCTGTTCTGACCTTCAACAGGCCGACCTCCAACCTCTGAGAGGTTGGAAGATACTTTAACGTCAGCAGCACTTCTCCAACCAAATCCTGCACACAGAGAGACAGAACAGTAGATAAATACTTTATTCATAAGGGAAATTCAAGGATCCAGAAGTCCAAAAAGTGCAACAAAAATAAAATAAGTTAAACAATAGTTTAAATAATATATTGCAATATAAATGTTGGAGCTGAAATGATTGATCAAATTAACTGTGATTAATTGTGATTAATCCATTTTTGAAACAATCGTCAACTAATTTATTAATCATTAGCTGGAGTATACAGACAACAACACACCCAAAGCAGTAATTAAACCAAAAATATTGAAAAATAGAAACATTTCGCATTTAAGATGAAAAATCTTCTTTGTCTGTAAATATGTTCTGCCCAGAACTTCTCAAGTGGCAGTTTTATGATAAAATTCTGCAAAAATATTCCCTTATTAAGTACCATTTGGTCTCCAGTTACTAATTAAAAAATAAACACATTAGTAATTTTTTCTAGCTTTTTTCAAGCTCCAGATGCATCCTGTGCTACAAATGATCAAGCGTTCACTAAACGAAAACTGTTATAGCATTTTAGGCAATAAAATGTTTATTTTCTTATTCAAAAAAGTAACTGAATTAAATACTTATTTAATGTACAAAACTAGGCATAAGTGGTCTGCAGAATATGCCAATTTGTTTAGGATTAATTGATTATTCGTGGATTACCAAAGTAAGATATTAGCAAACTAATGATTATTGCAGTATAATAATCATTACTACGCTGAAAAGCATTATTGCAGTTTTATTAAAAATAATATGGCCTTTTTTTACTGGCTTTACTCTGAAGTGATCATGTTTCCACAAATTTAAATCTCAGTTTGCACAGGAGTTACAGTTTTTGATCAACTTGCTCAGCTTTAACTTTACCTTCTGTGGAGTCTGCAGATCTTCTTGAAGCTCCAGAGGAAAAGAGATGTTGAGCTTCCCCAGAGGAACCCTGACCTCTCCCAGCACCGAGTGTCTGGAGAATTTATCAAAGTTCCTCACCTGACACACACAAACCATGAAAATCATTCTCTGATCCACATGTTTAGGTTAAATCTACTGCAGTCAGTCTCTCTTCTGTCTGGTAAAATTATAGATTATGTAATGCAAGTCATTTTCAGGTGGAGCGGTACCTCCATCCTCAGAGTGATGCGATTCATCATGTCCTGCTTGTCTTGCAGAATACAGCTGAACTGGTCTCCATATGAAGGGTTACAGCTGCCTTTTACGACGCGGGTGCGCCACTCCTGCAGCACCGTCCACAGCACAGATGGCGTCGCTTGACCCTAACAGGATCATCGTAGACACAGTTAACATGTCAGCATATATTTGCCACGTTTCTTTGACTTACAAGCAAATTTAGATCACAGAAGACATTTAAACTATCTCAAATTTAGGGTGTTTTCAAACCTGATAGTCTGATTCGGTTTGACAGGGGCTCAAAATTGCAACATTTATTGCATTTTTAACTGCTGTGGTTCTCTTTTACACTGCACTGTGACAAACGATCCAAACCCTTTGAAAAAACTTTTCCCCTCCTCGCCTGTGGGGGCGCTGCACCAGCAACCACTATAGGAAACAATGCAAAACCTCTGAAGACGATACTGAACACAACTTTCTTCTTCACAATATATAGACAAAAATAGACTAACGTCAGATTGCAGAAGTTGTAGGATTTCTCTTTTGCTGCTGGTAAAAGACTACAAGCCATTTCTCCTGCTAGCGCTTAACTCTTGCGTTTGTTTTGATTGTTTTTACCCAGGATGCCCTGTGCTAGAGTCTACTTCCTGCTTTTGGAGCGGTGTCCAGTCCACTTGGTATTCATATATGCATTCAAACTGCACAGAGTTAATTTCAAATGCATATGTGAAAGCCATGTGCAGTGCAGACGTCTTCAAAACCAGGAAACAGACTACAGCACACGGCATTCTGGGTAAAGACAACCAAAAGAAATGCATCACTCTAATGCTTGCGGGACAAATGGCTCATGGTCATAACAAGGCCAAAAAAGAAATCTGACAGTGTTATTTGTTTACATTTTAGGAAGAAAAAAGTTTCTTCTTCAGAAGTTTCTGTGTTGTTTCCTTCAGTGTTTCTTGGTGCAGCGCCCCCACAGGAGAGGAGGGGAACAGGTTTATGTAAGGGTTTGTTTTGTTTGACAGTGCAGTGTGAAAGCAAACCACAGCACTTGAAAACGGTACAAATGTTGCAATTTTGGTCCCACATCAAACCGAGTCTAACAGACTGTCAGGCGTGAAAAACACCTGAGGATTTTAGTTGGGCTTTTCTAGTCCAGTGTCCCCATCAGTGCTTCCCCACAGAGCACAAACATTTCATGCTGGGGTTCAGGAATAAAACAAACACATTCACAGCTTTACCTCCTGGCTTCCCAGCTCAGTTCCCTCTGATCCGGCCCACATGAGACGAATCTTCACAAACGGTTGCAAGCCTGACGTCTGTCTGCTGCCCACCAGCCCCTCCACCTGCAACACGGTCACCACCAGAAGCGCCTGCAGCTGGTCGTAGTAGACGGAGAAACGCAGCGAGCCGTGAACCTGGTGGAGGAAGTTTAAGCTGAATTTGATTACCTGATTGGTTTTTCTTGATGCATCTCCTCCATGGAAGTTTATGAAGATGTGCTTGAGATCTCCAATAAATTACGGGGGGAAAAAAGTTTTGGACCCGTTCACACTGCTGACTGTCATTTTATCTGTTCATATCATCTATCAATGATTATGGATTTAGTTTTCCACACAGTGTTACTTCATTTTCACTTATCGGTTGCTCAGTCAGTGTAAAACAGTGAAATCGTGAAATATACCTTGTTTATTTGAGGTTTTATTCATATAGTTTTAAGTCCAATGATTTACACATCACTTTTCTTTTTTTACAAAGAAAAAACACAATTTGTTTACTTAAAATATTGCATACTTAGTTGATTGTTGGGTAGGTAACAAAAAAAAATAGATAAATAAAATAAATGCAATATGTATTATGTTTTTTTCTGTCCAACAACGTTACTGTATGGAATTAAGAAAAACATAATAACTTAAAAAGGATATAAAGCCAATTGAGACCATCTGCAAACTGTTAATCCTTATAAAGAAATGTATTTTATAGCACAGAGGGAGTAAAAAAATTAAGAATAATTGTTATTTTTCAGTATGTTACCGTGTTAATGGTTTGGTATTTTTCAGTATGTTACTGTGTTAATGGTTTGGTATTTTTCAGTATGTTACTGTGTTAATGGTTTGGTATTTTTCAGTATGTTACTGTGTTAATGGTTTGGTATTTTTCAGTATGTTACCGTGTTAATGGTTTGGTATTTTTCAGTATGTTACCGTGTTAATGGTTTGGTATTTTTCAGTATGTTACCGTGTTAATGGTTTGGTATTTTTCAGTATGTTACTGTGTTAATGGTTTGGTATTTTTCAGTATGTTACCGTGTTAATGGTTTGGTATTTTCCAGTATGTTACCGTGTTAATGGTTTGGTGTTCCCCCATGTCGCTCTCTGTGTAGTTGGACTGTGACGGAAACGAAGCTTGGGACAAACATCGAGTCAGTCGGCGCGCTTCAGAACGCACATCCTCCACCTGCAGGCAAGAGTTTCGATTAAAATACTGACTCCAACTTTGGTTTGTTTCTCACCAACACTTCCTTGCAAAAGTCTAATAATTTCTTATGCCAAAACTACAATCACTGGGTTATTTTATTGAGGCTTTCAGGTGATAATCTGGTGTTAGGCTGACCTAGTCAAAGTCCAGATATAAATCCAATGGAGAATTTGTGTCAATTCCTGAAAACTGGTGTTCATAGACTTTCTTCATTCAATCTGGAATATTTGAGAAGAAGAACTGAAGGAAAATGTGGGGAAAATTGTGGAAACATTCCTGAAAACAGTAGTGGCTGCTGGATCCATAAAGTAAAATTAGGGCTTAGAATGAGTCCATCTCTTGCTTAAAGTCCAGATAAAAATACACCAAGATTTGTGGTTCCAACATGAGAAAATGTGAAAAAGGTAACGAAGTGTGAATGCTTTGATTTCCATCTTACTTGAAATAAATCCATTTTAAATTCTGTATTTTATTAAACTTTCTGTGTTTCACCTTCAGAATTTATTTCAATTTTAAAAAATATAACCAGAATCTGACAGCAGAGTTACTCCTAACCTGTAAGGATATCAGCAGACTATCCAAATAACTGGATGAGTAAAAGTCAAACACATTCACCATGTAAGAGATCAGAAGACAAACACCACACCCATCATGTGCTTCACCACATTCATGCAGCCCGCTTCTCCTGCTGATATGCCAAACTAAAATATGTCTTCAGACAAATTACTCTTGACATAAATATGATATTCTGGTATTTATAATAACTTTAGATCTAAGTTACTCTTGGGTTTCCAGATCATGCTCTGAATCCTTCAATACATTCATATTCAACAAATTAATAAATCTTCTGATGAGGATTGAAAATAACAAATTTTATCTGATCTTAAACGTCCTTTTCATTGAACCCAAATTTCTGTTTTAAAGATAGTTTATTTTAAGGGTCTTTTATAGTCATCTAATGTTAAATGTTGAAAATCATAATAATTAACAAAAATAAATGCCTTTTAACGTCTGTGTGTGGAATTCATCTATCTAATGTGTTTCACTTAAACATGTTATAAACATTATTAAACAAATAAACTGTTCAATTCTATTATTTTTTTAACATGACTGTATTTTTATGTTGCAGCATGAATTCTGTAAAGCTGTGCAATGAACATGGAAAGAACATATTGTGTATTTAATTATTTGGTTATTAAATCTCCTGTATATTCAGGTTCTTATTTAACTTCAATTAAAATTTTATTTTATTACTTTGTTAATAAAGAGTTGAGTCTATTGTTTTAAGATTTTGTTTCATTTATTTTTGGATTGATGCCATTATTTTCTATTTTCAGATGAAATTTCTTTAATTATTTCTCTCTTTTTTTGTAAGTTTGAAGCTTAGAAAATATTTAGGATTTAGAAAACATTGATCCAGGATGACATTAACGTTGTGTTATTTAAACTTAGAGAAGCATTATGTTACAAAATATGATTCTGTGCCCTGAGTATTGACTGAAAGGCAGCAGGTTGGTTTTTTAATCTCATCATCTAAACTCTTTGATTTGATTATGAACAGTTTATAATTACTTTAGTACTTGGAGGAGAAGCGTAGTTTTCAGCTCCTGATGGTTTTTCCTCTGAATACAGCAGGTCAGTGTTCACTACGACAAAAAGCATAAAAATCCATGAATCAATTCATCTGTTTCCTGACTGAACACCAGTTCTCATCAGATTAAGCTGCTCTGTGTGGCAGCGTGACCTCTGACCTGTGTCCTGATGCGGGTACGATGTGTGCGTCTCAGAGAAGCATCTGAAGATCTGCCAGATTAAGATTGCCAGCGCCAGCAGGAGGAGAAGGATGGAAATTCCCAGAATGTAGTACTTGACTGCGTCTGAGAACGGCATCCTCAGCTCCCCGGTGGACAGCAGCTCCACACTGGCTGGAAACTCCACAAAGCTCAGCATGTCGCTCCACCGTCATGCAGCCGCGACAAGCTCTGCAACATGATCAGACATGTAAAGTTTTAGAAATACATACGTTTGTTTCTTCTTAAAAAGAGACACTACTTGGTTTGTAGGCATGCAGAAAGGGAACGTGACATTTAAATACTTTTTTATTAATAATTCATATAGAGTATTGGTATAAAATAGCCAAGGACAAACTGTGTCAAACTGAAGGCCTGGGTGACAACCCAGGTCCACCATTAATTTTATAGTTAACTATGAATGAACACAAAGTCATCTTATGTACACAAACACAACCTGCTTGTCTGTACAGACACATGTATTTTTGTTTGTTTCTTCCTTTTCCTGCTTTCTGCACCAATCAGATTTGAGTTTTTATCTTATAAGTTTCCAACACAACATTCCTCTGATTTCCTTTGTATTCAGTCAGACTCTGTTTTTCTCCTTGTTTTGGAGATTTTGTCTTTTTAAGTTTGGTTCTGGTTTTAATTCGCTTTTGAATGGCATTCCAGATTGTATTACTGTTATTTCAGTTATTAAAAATGAAGAAGTTAAGTTGCTACATCCCTTCTTATTGATTCACACTCTGTGTCTAGTTTCCTACAGTTACAGGAAGAATATATTTCAAAATG
Source organism: Poeciliopsis prolifica (assembly GCF_027474105.1). Taxonomy (NCBI): domain Eukaryota; kingdom Metazoa; phylum Chordata; class Actinopteri; order Cyprinodontiformes; family Poeciliidae; genus Poeciliopsis; species Poeciliopsis prolifica. The sequence goes on along the minus strand of NW_026562376.1, from coordinate 2,634,920 downwards.
AATGGTTGATATGATTTATACTTTTCAAGAAAAAGCTACATTTTTAAAAAAGGAATGGACTTTCAATATAAGCAATTTACTAAGTAAAAGTTAAGGCAAATTAATATGTAATCAGTCCAGCTAGATTAATAGGTTTAATGCTGAAAGACAAAATATCCATTTCTGAAGACAAATTAAGATAAATTTAAGCTTTGGAGAGTTAAAATGCCTTAAAAAACTAATTTACAACAAATAATCTGTAATGATCATAAATGTAGAGACAATGCCGTATTGATACTGTAATTTTTTTATTTTTTTTTATTTAATGTCAGAAATTAGGAAAAAGAGCAAAATGCCTCCTTTAAGACAGAGACATTCAGGATGTTCTTGTGGGATAAAATAAAATGATTATGGCTTCTGCTTGGTTGTAGGCAGACAATATTATCTCCTATCAGATCAGCCTTAGTCAAATAACACAACCTGCTCACTCACCATGCAAATTATAATGAATGTTAGCAGGAAAGTGAACAGGTGGTATTCCCAATTAAATAATATAAAACCTACATTTTTTTCCACACAGACTGTACAAATTCACGATGAGCATTTCCTAAAATGAAGAAAAGTATTGTATACCTTTTGGTAAACCTAGCAGCTCCCACCGGTAACAACTCAAATCACATAAAAAAACACACATTACCTACTGAAATGTTTACAATCTCACTTCTTTTCTTCCAAAAATTCGTATTCCAATGCTGCAGATCCATATTCAGACCCATTCAGTGGTCAGAGAAACAGGAGATGTTTCCCTCTGAGAGCAATTCATATCATATCATTGAACTGTTCCTCCTGCTTTGCAAACTCCAGACACACTATGACACTCCCTCTCCCTGCTTTCTGCCTCCTCACACACTCAACACATGACCTCCTGCAGGGCATTCTGGGGAAACAGGTTGGAGAAGATTTCAGGGATGTTTTAGGAAACTTATTACCTGCCGTACGTTCCTCTGCAGAAAAACAATAGACAAGATGTAGTCATTTGAACCAAGGGATTATTTGGGTAATATTTTTTTTAATATTTTGGTATCAAATATCAGTGAGGGTATGTTCACACTGCAGCTGGAAGTGACCCAAATAAAACTTTTTTCCTTAATGTGATTTTTACCTGATCTTTTCATGGCAGCCGGAACAACACAAATCAGTTGGGGGTTTTTCATGCAACCAATGCCACTTTGATTATATGTGTCTGATATTTTCAAATATGACTTGAATCTGAACAGCCTTTCATCCCATAGACCTGAACGTCTCTATTCTGCGACCTGAAAGCGGGAAGAAAAACAGCAACACATAAACACAAAGACAATGCTACAAAATATGTAAAGAAACAACAACCTTTAGGATGTTTTTTATTCATTATTGTATAATAATTACATTTATTTAGCATAATTGCTGCCTCAAACTATTAATCAGATGATATATTCTGACTTTATTACCAGATGATACAAATTTTCTCCACAATCCTCTCTTTTCTATAAGAAAATTATAGAAAATATGAAATATTTTATATTAAACACATAAAATTGTAGCTTGATGAATTTGACTGGCAGACAATTAGAAAATGAGCATCAGAAATAATATTTTTATAAACTATTTTAACTTGTATTTTATTAAAAACAGATTCTCTTTCACTTTCAGAGGCGTCCACAGCGCCCTCTGGCGGCCGACACTTGGGAAAACAGCGGGATGTAGCATTTCTCCTGCTGTCGGCAGTCAGTCACACTAAGAAAGGCATTTTTAATGACTGCCAGTGACTGACAGTTTAAGTTTCTCTCTCTCTCTTTTAATCAGTCAAAAGCACTAAAAACTCATCTGTGACTCGGTCACAGATGAGTTCTTTTCTGAAGTTCAGTGTATTTGAGTTGAAGAAGCAGCAGTCATACTTGAAAGCTGGCTGGAAAGAGTTTATGCATCTTGTGGATATAAAATACCATATTGAATGTGTTGTATAGAAATGGGGGTAGGCTCTAGTTTGAGCCACAATAAATTATTTCATTGTTTTCAAGTTCTGTTTTGAAGAATATGACTTTTTTTCTTGCTTGTGTTACACAGCAAGAAAAAAATGTAACTGAACTCGAAAAGATTTGAAGATCCAAACACTCGTTTGGTGTTTTTTTTTTTTACTGTTGTTTTGTTGTTGCTGATGATTTTCTGGGAGTTAGGGCTCCTTTTGTTTTATAAACAGCACAAAATAATTATTTGTCGTTTCTTTTTGAAGAACATAGCTGGAAAAGTCAAATATTGTTGTTTTGTATTGAATTGTAACATCGTGGCAGTAATGACCATCTGTTGTTGCAGTTTGACCCACGAAGAAGAATCAAGCCGGCGGTGGGCGGGGCGATGAAGAACGAGAGTAGCTAGCTGTTAGCCGCTAACCACCCGGTGCTGCTTGCAGGATTTGCTCTGACGTGCATCATTATGGTCCAACTAGTGGGTTCCCTCCGAAAAGAGCTGGCTGACTCTTTGTCCAGCTGCAAGGTTCTGGTGGTGGGAGCGGGAGGTATCGGCTGTGAGCTGCTAAAAAACTTGGTCCTCACCGGCTTCAAGAACATTGATGTGGTTCGTTCCGTTTCTGCTTGATGCTAGCAGTTAGCTCGGTCTTTGTGTTGCTGGGGGGCGGGTAGGGTTAGGAGTAATTTCAGAGTCGCGAATTTCAGGGCTAAAATGTTCATAGAGAGTGTTTGCTTTGCTATATGTTAAGACCGAGGGTTTGAGTTTTTTAAAATATGAGCGGAGCTTCAGTGTTTTATTCAGTATTTGGCGCCATTATTGATGCTAACTTAGCCAGGCTTTCGTACAGAGCCTCACTGACCGGTGGTTTAATTTCAGGGAGGACAAATATGTCCACAACACCGGGGCTCTAACTGTTCTGTTAGACTGGTGCTGAAAAGCTGGTATTTTATAAACTAGTGTTACTGTAATAATGAGGGGAACCTTGAATGACAGCCAAGCAGCTGAGCCAGAATCATAAACAATTGAACAGCTTGAATAAAGAGACAGAAAAGATAAATTTCTTGTTTCAAACGGTTTAATAATTTAGAGAAAGACTAAATATCCATGTCGCTTTTGAAACTGAAATTAATCAGTTCACCAATTCCAGAGGAGAGCATCAATAATAAACTGGAATATCAATGAAAGTTTCAATTATTTCAATAATTGAATTCAAAAGTAAAACATGATGCACTTTGATCAGAGGTCCCACAAGCATTGTTTCCATCAGAAGAAAAAACAGCTAATCATTAACTGGAATATGCAAAATCAAAAAAGAAAGAAACATTAATTACTTAAGTTTTCTTATTACTTAAGTAGTAATTAAGTAAAAAAGAAAATGTTGACATTTTACATGGAAGATAAAAAACAAAATGTTCAATTCCAGGAAATTGATGTAAAGTTGATCTTTTGACAATTTTTTATTGAATGGAATGCTGTTTTTGAGTTTTGGGCAATAAAAACTTCTTATTTTAAAATGCATTGAACTATTTATTTACACATTTTATTTCTAATATTGTTGTTCAATAAAAAAAAATCTGCAGGGTGTGCTATTTGTTTTGATCCAGATAGCACACTAGTTTAATCGATAGAACAATTGAATACTAAAATAATCATTAGCTGACTTATTAGTTGACATGTTAGGCCACATTAATGGAGCTTGTTGGAGTTGCAGTTTCCAGGTGTTTTAACTTGGTGTCGGTGAAAATAGCTCATCACAGATTTTGCCAGGTTTTCCTGTAACTCAGGGGTCTCAAACCATAGTCTTCAAAGGCAGCTTTTGCAACTTTGAGACACGTCTGAAATGGCAATTAAATCATTAGAGTCAGACGTGCTGGTCATGGCTAAAGGTTGCAGGACACCTGCTGTAATGGACGAGAGTTTGAGATGCTGCTGTAGATGCTACAAGGCGAACAAAATGGAACAAAACCCACTAAGATTTCCACTTTAGTTCTCTTTCTGGGATGTGTTAAACTTACTGATTTCTGCAGATTGACTTGGACACAATCGATGTGAGCAACCTCAACCGTCAGTTCCTGTTTCAGAAGAAACATGTCGGCAAATCCAAAGCACAGGTGTGTAAACTCCAAACAGCCAAGTTAACGTTATATTCAGTAGCATTTTTAACTCTGATGTCTTTGGTTGGGTTGCTTCTCCAGGTGGCTAAGGAGAGCGCCCTGCAGTTCTGCCCCAGCGCAAACATCACAGCCTACCATGACAGCATCATGAAGTGAGTCTCCCTTTTTTACAGGAAATAAAAGTGTAATTTATTTTCCATTTGATCATACAGATAATTAATCAGATTGTAAAATTGTCACATTCTGCAGATTTTTTGTTTTGTTTGCCCACTTGAGCCTTTTTTAATATATTAGAAATACAGTAAGAGGTGGAAATAAACAACTAAATTCCTGTTTAAATGAGAAAATAAAAATGTAACAGCTTAAAACTCAACAACAACTTAAAGTAAAACTTAAAGATAAAGTTTGTGACGAGTTGTGTTTTTCTCAACAGCCCTGATTACAATGTGGAGTTCTTCAGAAAGTTCATGTTGGTGATGAATGCTCTGGACAACAGAGGTAAGCGAACATGGGATTATTTTTCATTTATCCCTCCCTTTGTTCTGAGTCCAGATGATGAAAGTATCGGTATTCTTCCTCTAGCTGCCCGCAACCACGTCAACAGGATGTGCCTGGCAGCTGATATTCCTCTGATAGAGAGCGGCACTGCAGGGTATCTGGGACAGGTCACCGTCATCAAAAAGGTAAATGTCCACACCTTCATTTGGCCAAAACCCCCTCAAAACTTTCATTTTTAGTTCCTCCTGCTCTTTATCTCTGTCTCTGTTGACATCAGGGAATGACGGAGTGCTATGAGTGCCAGCCAAAGCCGGCCCAGAAAACTTTCCCAGGATGCACCATCAGAAACACACCGTCCGAGCCCATTCACTGCATCGTCTGGGCCAAGTATCTCTTCAAGTAAGATTCTCGTTTTACAACGACCATAAAATTGTTTTCCTTCTATTTTGAAAACACTTTTCGATTATTTGGGGTTTACATGTTCAGTCAGTTAGTTGGTTGTGATTTTAGCGTTTGGTTTCTAGCCAGCTGTTTGGAGAGGAAGACGCAGACCAAGAAGTTTCACCAGACACGGCCGACCCGGAAGCTGCATGTGAGTCGGATGCATTTTTCCTCGGCTGTTCAGAGTTTTAAACGAGAACTGCAGCTAACGGCTATTTCAGTAAATTCACAATAAAAAGTTAAGCTAACAATAACTTTGTGTACAGGGTTTCCCTCTGTGTATTATAAGTCTGGCGGCCTGCCATGCCAGACTTCAGGGCTAAAATGTTCATAGCCCTGAAGTCTGGGCTATGACTTCAGGGCTAAGCAATGCCTTGCTTAGCAAGGCTAAGCATTGCTTGTTTTTATTTTTAGAAAAATTTATAATTAGTAGACAATTATTTCGATCATTGATTCATCATGATTAATTGTTTCAGCTCTGTTTTAAGCAACAGTGATTCTGAAAGCATGCAGGTGATTCTCTGTAGTGAACTGAGAGAACTGTTCGTGTGAACAGGGAACCCTGAAGACACGGCAGCCCGCGCCACGGCCTCGGAGCAGGACGGCGACATCAGGCGCGTTTCCACCAAAGAGTGGGCCCGGTCCACCGGTTACGACCCTGTCAAGCTCTTCAACAAGGTGACAGCAGAACTAAACCCAGCAGTTTGATGCTGCATCACTTCACTTTGCTTTAGTTATCAAACCAGTGGAAAGAAAAAATGATTTCTTATTTCAATATAAAGATTCGAGCTCAAGTGCAGATCTTTGCTCCAGTGTTATTTTGTGTTTTTATTGTTATTCCTTTTCCACTTTTTAAGCATCATTAAACGTTTTTGTCATTAATTTTGGTTTTTGTCTATTATTTTCTCCTTTTTTCTCTTCAACTGAGCCTCATAACTTCATAGAGCTTTAATGTTGGGATCACAGTTCAAAGAAACAAATTATTGATCCTTTTTTTGACTGTACACTCCAGTTAGTGATTAATCAATCACAAAATTAGTTGACAATTATTTCAGTAATCAATTCATCGCGATTAATCGTTTCAGCTCTAGTAAAACTACAAATCTACTGCTGGGTTTCTGTTTCTGCTGCAGAAACTAAACCTTTCTCACCAGACAGGTGGAACTTTGTTTGATGGTTTACCAGAAACTTTGGCGGCGTTCAGATCGTGTTTCTCTGTGACATTATCAGATCTGACTTGCAGTAACAATCTCTGCTCTGATTGGCTCTCCAAAGCTCTTCAAAGATGACATCATGTACCTGCTGACCATGGACAAGCTGTGGAAAAAGAGGAAAGCTCCTGTTCCTCTGGACTGGCAGCAGCTGGAGAACAGCGGTGAGTTCCTGAGATCCAACATAAGTCAGTTTTCTGGCTTATGCAGGATGAAGAAAATTTGGGGTTTTATTGGTTTGTTTTTATGAATGACCTGAGTTTCTGCTGTCTGGGTGATTAATTCATCTGTCATGGTCTCAGCCCATCCTCAGGAGGAGAGTCCAGTGACGTCCGGGCTGAAGGACCAGCAGGTTCTGGATGTCTGGGGCTACTGCCGGCTGTTCCGGCACAGCGTGGAAACGCTGCGCACACAGCTGCAGGAGAAGGGCGAGGGCGCCGAGCTCGTCTGGGACAAGGTTCGCTCCAGAGGAAACGCGCTTATATATATATATATATACCCAAATGACAACCAGGCCTCCTCGGCGCCAATTACAACGTCTGAGTGAAGTACCATCTGAAAGTCTCATTGAGAATGTGAATGCAGCATTGAGAACGATCCCTACCAACACCATAACAGAAACCAATGAGCTGATCTACAACTCAGCATCAGTGATCCTTGAGATACTTGGCTATAAGAGCAACCATGAGACCCAATACCCACCATGGAAAAGACGTTAGAGGCTAAAATCAAGGTAACAAGGAGGGAAGTGAGCCAACTGTCAGAGCTCCACAAGGGTACAATGAAAAGACCAGTACCCAGAAAGTACAGTCAGATGCCCAAATCAAGAAAGAGTCTCAGGCATGAAAAACTGGACAGCACCAGGGCCTGACATGATCCATGCCTACTGGCTAAAGAAACTCACTGCTCTCCATGAGCGACTGGCAGCCCAAATGAACCAGCTGCTACAAAGTGGGACTCACCCTGAATGGTTAACTGAAGGGCGGACAATCCTAATCCAGAAGGATCCATCAAAGGGTCCAGTCCCACCCAACTACCGACCAATAACCTGCCTCTCCACAACCTGGAAGCTCATGTCAGGCATCATAGCGGCCAAGATAAGCAAACACATGGATAAACACATGAGCACGGCACAGAAGGGTATCGGTGTAAATACCAGAGGCCAAACACCAACTCCTCGTAGACCGCACAGTTGCCCGAGACTGCAAAACCCGACACACCAACCTGTGCATGGCTTGGATCGATTACAAGAAAGCCTATGACTCAATGCCGCATACTTGGATCATTGAATGCCTAGAGATGTATAACATCAACAGGATTCTGAGAGCCTTCATTGCAAACTCGATGAAGCTGTGGAAAACCACCCTTGAAGCAACTGCAAACCACTTGCACAAGTGTCCATCAAATGTGGCATATACCAAGGAGATGCTCTGTCCCCGCTACTGTTCTGCATAGGCCTGAACCCCCTCAGCCAAATTATCAACAAGACTGGCTACGGATACCGACTCAAAAATGGGGCCAACATCAGTCACCTCCTCTACATGGATGACATCAAGCTGTACGCCAAGTGTGAGCGAGACATCGACTCACTGATCCACACCACCAGGATCTACAGCACTGACATTGGGATGCCATTCGGACTAGAGAAGTGTGGTCGGCTGATCACAAAGAGGGGGAAGGTGATCCGCACAGAAGGAGTCTCACTCCCACAAGGAACAATAGCAGACATAGAGGACAGTTACAAGTACCTAGGTATACCACAAGCAAATGGCAACCTCGATGAGGCCACAAGGAAAGGAGCCACAGCTAAATACCTCCAACAAATAAGGCAAGTCCTGAGAAGCCAGCTCAATGGCAAGAACAAAATTCGTGCGATAAACAGCTATGCCCTGCCAGTAATCAGATACCCTGCTGGAATAATTAGCTGGCCAAAGGAGGAGATAAAAGCCACAGATATTAAGACTAGAAAGCTACTAACCATGCATGGAGGGTTCCATCCCAAATCCAGCACCCTGAGACTGTACACGAGCCACAAGGAAGGAGGCAGAGGACTAGTGAGTGTGAGAACCACTGTCCAGGACGAAACAACTAAAATCCATAAATACATCAGGGACAAAGCCTCAACAGACAATGTGCTCAGTGAATGTCTCAGACAACAGGGAACGGAGGTTGAGGTGCCAGAGATACCATCATGGGAGGACAAGCCCCTACATGGGATGTACCACCAGCAAATAACCCAAGTGGCTGATATCAGTAAATCCTACCAATGGCTGGAAAAAGCTGGACTCAAGGACAGCACAGAGGCCCTCCTGGCCCCCCAGGAACAGGCCCTAAACACCAGAGCAATAGAGGCCCAGATCTACCACACCAGACAAGACCCAAGGTGTAGGTTGTGCAAGGAGGCCCCTGAGACAGTCCAGCACATCATAGCAGGGTGCAAGATACTGGCAGGGAAAGCGTACATGGAACGACATAACCAAGTGGCAGGCATAGTGTACAGAAACATCTGTGCAGAATATGGACTGGAAACCCCGAGATCAAAGTGGGAAACACCCCCAAAGGTGGTGGAGAACGCCAGAGCTAAGATCCTGTGGACTTCCAGATCCAGACAGACAAAATGGTAATGGCGAACCAACCAGACATTGTCGTAGTGGATAAACATCAGAGGAAAGCCGTTGTGGTTGATGTAGCAATACCAAGTGATTGCAACATCAGGAAAAAGGAGCACGAGAACCTGGAGAAATACCAGGGCCTCAGGGAAGAACTGGAGAGGGCCTGGAAGGTGAAGACCACAGTGGTGCCTGTGGTCATCGGGGCCCTCGGGGCAGTAACCCCCAAACTGGAGCAGTGGCTACAACAGATCCCAGGAACAACATCAGACATCTCAGTCCAGAAATGTGCAGTCCTTGGCACAGCCAAGATACTGCGCAGGACCCTCAAGCTCCCAGGCCTCTGGTAGAGGACCCGAGCTCAGAGGATAAGAACCACCCGCGGTGGGTGAGAAGGGAATTTTTTATATATATATATATATATATATATATATATATATATATATATATATATATATATATATATATATATATATTATATATATATATATATCTCAGGGAAGAACTGGAGAGGGCCTGGAAGGTGAAGACCACAGTGGTCCCTGTGGTCATCGGGGCCCTCGGGGCACTAACCCCCAAACTGGAGCAGTGGCTACAACAGATCCCAGGAACAACATCAGACATCTCAGTCCAGAAATGTGCAGTCCTTGGCACAGCCAAGATACTGCGCAGAACCCTCAAGCTCCCAGGCCTCTGGTAGAGGACCCGAGCTCAGAGGATAAGAACCACCCGCGGTAGGTGGGAAGGGAATTTATATATATATATATATATATATATATATATATATATATATATATATATATATATATATATATATATATATATAGCTGTCTGGATAGCTCAATACATAAGGCATCAGTATATCACCCGAGAGGGCAGGGTTCGAATCCAGTCTGGGTCCTTAGGCAAGACCCTTCAAGCTACTGCCTACCTCATACCATGAGAGATACTAAGTTGCGTAACATGCCGGCTCAGACGTCGCCCGGCCAAACAAGGTCTGCGTCAGGTGTTGGGGAACCAGAGCACCTTGATGACAAATGGGCTACTGGAACAAGACGGAAATGGGCGAGAGATGAAAATGTGGATCTGTTGGAATGCTACTACTCAAGTAACCCTAGTCAGAGAGGTTACATGCAAAGACTGGGGAAGGAATGGTTACTTCGACATCCCCAGTCAACACTAAGCGCTAAACAACTAGTAGCTCAGTGTTCCAACATCCGCAAACGGCAACTGCTATCACAACTTGAGATTGACGAGATACAACACAAATGCTACGGCAAAAGGGAGGAACCCGGATGTCAGGACTGTGGGGACTTAACTACAAGTCCCCACCCAGTGAGGCTGCTGACCTGAGAGAGAGAATCATGACCCGAATGACAACCAGGCCTCCTCGGCGCCAATTACAACGGCTGAGTGAAGTACCATCAGAAAGTCTCATTGAGAATGTGAATGCAGCATTGAGAACGATCCCTACCAACACCATAACAGAAACCAATGAGCTGATCTACAACTCAGCATCAGTGATCCTTGAGATACTTGGCTATAAGAGCAACCATGAGATGCAACCAATACCCACCATGGAAAAGACGGTTAGAGGCTAAAATCAAGATAACAAGGAGGGAAGTGAGCCAACTGTCAGAGCTCCACAAGGGTACAATGAAAAGACCAGTACCCAGAAAGTACAGGCAGATGCCCATACCTGAAGCACTTGAAACTGCCAAACAGAGGCTCCAAGACTTGGCCAGCCGCCTAAAGAGATACACAAGGGAGAATGAATCCAGAAGGATTAACCGGCTCTTCTCCACTCAACCAGCTAAGGTGTACTCTCAATGGCAGGGTAATAAGAACAGAGCAGACCCACCAAGGCTGGAGACTGAACAATACTGGAAAGGCATATGGGAAAGGGAGGCGTCCCACAACAGCAATGCACAGTGGCTGATCTCTCTACGAGAGACCACAGCAACCTCCCTGAGCACTGTGACAGATGTTCAAGAAAGAGTCTCAGGTATGAAAAACTGGACAGCCTGACATGATCCATGCCTACTGGCTAAAGAAACTCACTGCTCTCCATGAGCGACTGGCAGCCCAAATGAACCAGCTGCTACAAAGTGGGACTCACCCTGAATGGTTAACTGAAGGGCGGACAATCCTAATCCAGAAGGATCCATCAAAGGGTCCAGTCCCACCCAACTACCGACCAATAACCTGCCTCTCCACAACCTGGAAGCTCATGTCAGGCATCATAGCGGCCAAGATAAGCAAACACATGGATAAACACATGAGCACGGCACAGAAGGGTATCCAGAGGAGCCAAACACCAACTCCTCGTAGACCGCACAGTTGCCCGAGACTGCAAAACCCGACACACCAACCTGTGCATGGCTTGGATCGATTACAAGAAAGCCTATGACTCAATGCCGCATACTTGGATCATTGAATGCCTAGAGATGTATAACATCAACAGGATTCTGAGAGCCTTCATTGCAAACTCGATGAAGCTGTGGAAAACCACCCTTGAAGCCAACTGCAAACCACTTGCACAAGTGTCCATCAAATGTGGCATATACCAAAGAGATGCTCTGTTCCCGCTACTGTTCTGCATGAACCCCCTCAGCCAAATTATCAACAAGACTGGCTACGGATACCGACTCAAAAATGGGGCCAACATCAGTCACCTCCTCTACATGGATGACATCAAGCTGTATGCCAAGAGTGAGCGAGACATCGACTCACTGATCTACACCACCAGGATCATTGGGATGTCATTCGGACTAGAGAAGTGTGGTCGGCTGGTCCAAAGAGGGGGAAGGTGATCCGCACAGAAGGAGTCTCACTCCCACAAGGAACAATAGCAGACATAGAGGACAGTTACAAGTACCTAGGTTTACCACAAGCAAATGGCAACCTCGATGAGGCCACAAGGAAAGGAGCCACAGCTAAATACCTCCAACGAATAAGGCAAGTCCTGAGAAGCCAGCTCAATGGCAAGAACAAAATCCGTGCGATAAACAGCTATGCCCTGCCAGTAATCAGATACCCTGCTGGAATAATCAGCTGGCCAAAGGAGGAGATAAAAGCCACAGATATTAAGACTAGAAAGCTACTAACCATGCATGGAGGGTTCCATCCCAAATCCAGCACCCTGAGACTGTACACGAGCCGCAAGGACGGAGGCAGAGGACTAGTGAGTGTGAGAACCACTGTCCAGGACGAAACAACTAAGATCCATAAATACATCAGGACAAAGGCTTTGTCTGTTGAGGACAAAGCCTCAACAGACAATGTGCTCAGTGAATATCTCAGAAAACAGGGAACGGAGGTTGAGGTGCCAGAGATACCATCATGGGAGGACAAGCCCCTACATGGGATGTACCACCAGCAAATAACCCAAGTGGCTGATATCAGTAAATCCTACCAATGGCTGGAAAAAGCTGGACTCAAGGACAGCACAGAGGCCCTCATCCTGGCCGCCCAGGAACAGGCCCTAAACACCAGAGCAATAGAGGCCCAGATCTACCACACCAGACAAGACCCAAGGTGTAGGTTGTGCAAGGAGGCCCCTGAGACAGTCCAGCACATCACAGCAGGGTGCAAGATACTGGCAGGTAAAGCGTACATGGAGCGACATAACCAAGTGGCAGGCATAGTGTACAGAAACATCTGTGCAGAATATGGACTGGAAACCCCGAGATCAAAGTGGGAAACACCCCCAAGGTGGTGGAGAACGCCAGAGCTAAGATCCTGTGGGACTTCCAGATCCAGACAGACAAAATGGTAATGGCGAACCAACCAGACATTGTCGTAGTGGATAAACATCAGAGGAAAGCCGTTGTGGTTGATGTAGCAATACCAAGTGATTGCAACATCAGGAAAAAGGAGAAACTGGAGAAATACCAGGGCCTCAGGGAAGAACTGGAGAGGGCCTGGAAGGTGAAGACCACAGTGGTCCCTGTGGTCATCGGGGACCTCGGGGCAGTAACCCCCAAACTGGAGCAGTGGCTACAACAGATCCCAGGAACAACATCAGACATCTCAGTCCAGAAATGTGCAGCAGTCCTTGGCACAGCCAAGATACTGCGCAGGACCCTCAAGCTCCCAGGCCTCTGGTAGAGGACCCGAGCTCAGAGGATAAGAACCACCCGCGGTGGTTGAGAAGGGAATATATATATATATATATATATATATATATATATATATATATATATATATATATATATATATATATAGCACCTTTATTTCTTATCCCATTTCTATAAAATATGACTGAGTTGCTTTAATACTGCGTGTTTTTTATTTTCTGTTTTGCCTTGATGCCACACAAAGACCTGTTGCTAATGCAACTAACGGACAACAGCTCCACCAGCCCATAGAGCAGAAATTAAGTTAAATGTTTCAGTAATCAACTCCAAAAACACGCCATCCAAAAAAAAGCGCATAAAAATCCCAAACCGGAGCATTCAGTCCATCACAGATTTATGTTTTCATGATATTAGTAAGTTTAACGATTATTAGTAAGTGGTAACTTAAACACATACTCTACTGATTGATCTGTCAGAGTGTGTGTGTGTTGCTTTTTATTTTTTTTACTGAATCTAAACACACTGCAGCACATCTACATGTTAAGGTTGTCAAAGTTAAGCTAGTATAACTGACCCACCTCCCACTTTATTCTTTATATATATTTAGCAGGCCACTTGACTTGCTTTAACTCATTTCCATCTTCTTGCTGTCAGGATGACCCACCTGCCATGGACTTTGTTACTGCAGCAGCAAACCTGCGTATGAACATCTTCAGCATGAACATGAAGAGCCGCTTCGATGTAAAATGTAAGTTTTTATTTTTGGATGCTTGAAACAGCTTCTAGAAATCTTTTTTGAAAGATTCATGAGCCGGATCTCAGCTTGAAGATCCTGAAACAACCCTGGTTCGGAGTTTCAGTAAAACGTTTTTTATTTTCTTCCAGCCATGGCAGGAAACATCATCCCCGCCATCGCCACGACCAACGCTGTTATTGCTGGACTCATTGTGCTGGAAGGACTGAAGATCCTGTCTGGAGAGCTGGAGTCCTGCCGCACGGTGAGTCCAGCAGGCCTCTGTTTGCAGACATGATGATATGTTAACAAAAATGTTTGTTATCTCTGTGTTGAGCTTTTAGAAATCAACAACTCAAGATTCCATCTGATAAAAAAATGTGTTCCTCTGTTCCAGAACCAAAACGCGTTCTTTCCTATCTCCCTCAAACTTGTCATGTTTGTTGACCTGCTGTGTTTCTCCTCTGATAAGGAGTTTTAAAGCTTTGGTCGGGGGGTAGAGTTCAAGGACGAAAACTCTGACTTCTCCTCTGCTAACCCTGGTGTCCATTCATTCCAGATCTTCCTGAATAAATGTCCGAACCTCAGAAAGAAGCTGCTGGTGCCCTGTATTCTGGACAAACCCAGTCCAAACTGTTACGTCTGCGCCAGCAAACCAGAAGTCACAGTCAAAGTCAACGTGCAGAAAACGACGGTTCTGTGTCTGCAGGACAAGGTAAACCCAAACTGGAGCCAGTTGTCACTGAGCGATGGAGCGAAATGATATAACGTTGCTCTGATTTCTGTTCAGATCCTGAAGGAGCGGTTCGGCATGGTCGCTCCGGATGTTCAGATAGAAGACGGCAAAGGAACCATCCTCATTTCCTCAGAGGAAGGAGAGACGGAAAGTAATTTAAGACTTTTAAGCCATTTCTTCTGACTCTTACATATTTAAGGCAGATTTCTATTTGAGGTTTATTCTGAAAACAGCAAAGTAACAGAGGCTGACTATTGGTTTCCTAAAGTTTGTTAAAAGCAGGCTTATGTAGTAACTAGTTACATTTAATTAGTTACATTTACTTGAGTGCCTTTTTTGAAAACATATATTTTTAGTATTTTTACTACGCTGTACTTTTTACATTTTTTGAGTAATTTTATTCTGACGTATCGTTACTTCGACTGGAGAAAAGATTCTGTATTTTCTACCCTCTGAATGAATAACAAACATGTTTTAACCAAAAATTCACCAGACACAGACACACACCTGTTTTTGTTAGTTTAAGTTTTTATTGAATGAAACTGATTTGGAAAGTTTAATTTTTTTGTTACTGATATAAATTTTTTTTTTGTCCTTTATATTTTAGTCCATCTGATGATGTAATTTTAAAATTTGAAATGGTTGATAATTTGATCAGTTAGTCAGTTATTGTATAGTAGACGTCTTACTAGATTATTTTTTACTCGAGTAATTTCTTAGATGAGTAAAAATATCTTGACGTAAAACTACTTTTAAGTGAGTACAATTATTGGGTGCTCTGCTTATCGCTTATTAAGAATAATTAGTTTTGAACAAACTGTTAATTTAACTGCATATGACTTAGTTTGGTGCATCTTTAATTAGATTTCTTTGGTTCATGTTTGGTTTAAGATAATAGTGATTTGAGAAAAAGCAACATCTCATCTTCTGAGAATAGAAAAGGTGGCAGACTTGGCCACGCCCCTCAATATTTTGGCTCTTCCCACTTTTTTTTTTTATTTTTATAAGAATTTGTCTATTGGGTGTTAATTCAATTTTAAGGACCACAACAAGCCTCATTCACTGAGTCCCAGCTGCTGATCACAGTTTTGGATCTGTGATTTCTAATCTGCATTTTTTTTTCCTTCCCAGCCAACAACAACAAATTCCTCTCTGACTTTGGGATTCGTAACGGCAGCCGTCTACAGTCTGACGACTTCCTTCAGGACTACACGCTCCTCATCAACGTCCTGCACACGTGTGTGGCCGTCAGATCCAACTTTACCCCCTTCTGTTGATTCTTATGAGCAAACAGAAAATATAGATATGAAATATAATATCATTTGTTTTTGTTGGCAGTGAGGAGCTTGAGCGAGACGTGGAGTTTGAGGTGGTGGGCGAGGCGCCGGATAAAGCTCCGCCCCCTCAGACCAACCAGGAGGAAGTCAACAGCATCACCAATGGCAACAAAGACTCCGCCCAACCGTCCACGTCTTCGAAAGGTCGGCATCAAAACATCATTTTCATTTTATATTTTATTTTAAAGATGGAAATGTCTTCATTGAGTTTCTGGCCTGATGATTTGGCTTGTTTTTATGCTTCCATGTTTCAACTGCTTCTAAAAACAGACCAAGTCCTTAGAGCTGTGAGCTGTGTTTTTTATGTTGTTGTTTTTTATTAATCTGAAATGTTATCAAAAATTAGAATTTTGAGCTTGGAGTCAGAATTCAGATAATTCTGAATTGCACAGAACTCTGATCTCAAAAGATTAAAGTCAGAATTCTGATTCTGATTTTTGTTCAAACATACAGAAGAAATAAAAAAAAAAAGACTTACTTTCCTGGAAAAACTTCTCCAAATCCCAACTTAATTTTGCCAGATATAATGGGACATCATGAAATAATCCCGTAATATTTATGTGAAGCTAAATATGTGTGAGTAAATCTGCCATTTCAAAATACTCCTTATTAAGTCACATTCAATGGGCAGTGTGCTGTTACCCAGAAACCTAAATTAAGCACCAGCACATTTGGTCAGCTAGTTTTACTTTTGTATGTGCTATACAATGGCTGCTGGAAAAGGCAAGTGTTTTGTTGTTGACTTACCATCCAGAAACCACTTGCTGTAATGTTGTTGGTTGTGCAGGAGGCTCTACTAATGCCTTTCAAAGATGTACTGTTGAGTAGTTGTACATCTGTTTGCAGCCATTTCTATGAGTGTAAACGTTGAGTTGGGGGCGTGACCAGAAGCAGTTTGTTTGGATTTAAAGTGACGGGAGGCCCTAAAACAGCTCAACACAGGCAGAACTGAGTTCTGCTGAGGCCTCATTATCTGAGAATGATTTTGCGCAAAAATTTTTTTAAAGATGTTTTGTTTAGGCCATATCTCCATCCTAACTTGTTCAAAGAAGTATCATAAGTCATCCTTAATTGTGTTGAATTTCAGCTGCAGCAGCCGATGATGACATCATGATAGTGGACTCTGATGAGGAAGTGGGATCACCGTCCTGCTCTGCGGCGCCGCCAACCGCCACCAAGAGGAAGCACCAAGAGGACTCAGAGACCGGCGAAACCTCCACCAAGCGCCCACGAACGGACCAATCAGCTGCAGACAATGACGACGACGATGACATCATCGCTTTGGACTAAAGCTCTGAAGGACTCTGATGAAATCATTATGTTTTCAAAGACAGTAGGCTGAAATCAATAAAACCACCAGTTCAATGAAGAACTTTCATCTTTTAGTCCCCGCTCCTTTTCCTGCTTTCATGCCGACTTTCAGACATGACTGTAAATAGATTCAATATTTTAAACAAACTTTTGAAAATGCAGTAAAGTTTGCATATTTTTATTCATTTAAGGTCTTGCACTGCTTCTCTTGATGGTTTTAAAAAGGCTTTTTTTGTTGTTTTTTTTTAAATAAATGTACTGTACTCCTCATGCAACACGAGTCAGGATGTCAGTGGAGGTGTTTGGAAACAAAAACAAAAAAAAGGTGAAAGAGGTCAACAGTCGTTGATGTCTTAGGGTTCCAGTCATGCACACACACAGAGAGGTTCTGGCCAGTTTGTGCCATAAGAGTGTTAGTTTGCTACCTCTATTTCACGATTAGACAAGTTTTTCTGCAAACAGAACCCTCATAAGTTATACCAGAGAGGAGCCAACATGGCCACCAGGGAAACTGCAGCCGCTCAGTTTCCTGAAGCTTACGGTTACTGTGTCAGTGTCAAAGGTTAACTTGATAGAGTCGGCCTTCAGAACCACAAGTGCGGTTATTTTCTGTTTAAAGCTGAATATCTCTGATTCCTGTGTGTCCATTATTTCATACTGGTTTTCTGTTTATGAACCTTTTGGACCAATTTAATGAAAATAATAAATACAACAGTTTATGACTTTTTTTCTGTCAAGTTTCTTTTTGGTTTTTGTGGTTCTGTTAACCTGAAATGGTCAAACAAAATCTCAGACTGAATTTTAATGTTTTACTGAAATTGTAAACCAGATTAATCAAAATCAGTAGAAATTAATACTGAGAATATACAGCTCTGCAAAATGAATCAACGAGTTTCTTTGCAAAGCGCATTTCAAAAACAAGGCAGCTCATAGTGCTCTATGTTATAAAATAAACATTTTAATGTTTAGGTTAAAATGTTTGACCTGTAAACATAAAACAAATCAACTGAACTGAGTTTATCATTCCTGTTTCATCATTCCTGCCACTTTGCTTTAATCCTGGCCGTATCATTATGGCAACCATCATAGTGTAAACACTTTGCCTGCTGAGCATAACTCAAAGGATTACTAAACTAAAAATGACGGTTAAAGGTCACAATGTAAAATGTTCTTATCTAAAGGAACATACAGTCCTGGAACATTTATTAGCACACTGCTAACAGGTTTAGAAAAGGCTGCGAAAGAAAATATTTGTATTATAGCAATATAATTGTGCCAAGTTGCTATTATTATACAGCAACTTGGTACAAAAACATTAAATCTCACCAAGTTTTTCTAGCGCAAATATCTCAATATACTTGAAATACAATAAAACTAGCTCACAAGTAACTTTTTGATAAAATATATCAATATTCAATTATTGAATATTGATTTTAAAAAGTACTAGTTCCACTTGCAGATTTTTTTCACTTATGGCAAAAATGCTTTGTTATAAGTAAAAATAAAGGCAGTGGTGCGTCCAACTGCTCCACAAGAACCAAATGGACCGAAATCATTCTCAGTAAAATATAAAGTGAAATATGAGAGCCAGAGGTCTAAATATTTGTTATTGAAGTATTTTCTGTTCATGATCTTGTCTGAAAACAGGCAACAGCTGCTCATTAAGATGTTTGTGAAGAATGTCAGAAGGAGCTGGGAACAGGCTGGTTCACCTGGGACGTGTGCTGAAAAGAGAAGCCCCAGATTCATGTTTACCTTCAGTTCCCACAGCTGAGTACAGTACACACCTGATGAATTTTTGTAAACAAAGTTACTGGTTACGTCAGAGGTGACGTTCATGATAAGCAGTAATATTTGAGGTTCATAAACAAGCTGAAGAAAATTGTTTGTTTTAATTGGTCCAAAAGTCACTGGGTCTGATAGAGATGATATGTCTGGAGATTTATAACAAATTTAAATAAGATTAATATAAATACAACTTTCCTTATCACAAATATGGAAAGTTTGTTCTATATTTTCCAATTATACACTTTAACAGCCGTCCCAATATTACGCTGCTGTTGGAACAAATGTTGGAATAATGATGTTTTAAGCCTATTTGCAGGTTTTTAAAAGGGTATTTAATAATGACAGTGACACCTCGTGGCAGTGTTGATGGCTTCCTTTCCGTTGTTATGGCTGTTGCTGACGCCCCTCACAGGACTTCTCTGATTGGTCAGAACCGCAGCCCCTCCCCCTTGCATCGATCGTTCTCGTGAGCCACCGAGGGTCTTTTTCAACCGTTCACGGTCCCAGCAGCGCATTTTAACGGCTTAAAGGAATGTAGACAGCCGCTGTAGCTTCACTGTAAGCGGTGGTTTTCCTCTGCGGTGAAAGTGTGAAGGTTTTTCCTCCGCCTCCAGATGCGCAGGACGAGGATACAGAGGAAGAAGTAGCAGCCAGCCGATACATTGTTTTGAACAGGCGGCTAACTTCAGTTCAGTGTGGAGTTTTAACAGCTAGCTGCGCGCGCCTCTAGCCGAGAAGCCCTCATAATTCACGGGGTAACCGTTTTAGGCGAAGCAGGTGCAGTCAGTTGGAGGAACATGGTGACTTTCTTTGCAGCCGTTAGACCTTTGGTCTCTCACCTCCAGCGACAACTCGTCAGACACGCCATAGGTCCCAGGATGACGCCTGTCCGACGGTGCAACCTCACGGCGTGTTCCAGCAAATATGTCCTGTCCCAGAGTGAGTACAGCTGATGCTAGCTGCATGTTTTCATGTTTCACTTTGGTTCAGCTGTGACATCAGAACATTTTATTGTGAGGCAGTGAACGAGGAAATGGGTGCATGCCTCCTTTAAAAAAAAAAAGAAAAAAAAGCAAATCAATAGTTCGAGCTTTGCCAAATTACTGACTCCTGGCGATGCTGTCTAGTTAAAGCCCTTTGCCCCACATAACTGCATGCTGGAGCTATTGTCATCCAACAAAAGAGTTTACACAACCTCCATTTATCTGTTTCACACCTTACGATCAGATTTCAGCATCAGAAAGAACTATATGACTATATGACTGCTTAAATTTGATCTAGTTTGATTGTGGATTTAGTTTCTATTTTCTCTAATCCACCTCTGAGTCATCACATGTCACATGTATTTTTAATTACCAAAAAGGTTTAAACACACCCATTCCAGTCTGTCAGGTTCTTACAACGCCCTGTTACATAAAGTTTGCCTGTCCCGCTATAGACCACAAATAAAACATGCAGAAAACATGTAGAAATGGAAAATAATAACAACATTACAACATCTGAATCAATCAAAAGGAGAAGTTCATATTTGGTTTGTTTTTATGTTATTTAGGAGATGTTTATCTGAAACATCAGCCTTCATAATGATCACTTTTAAATCATGTGTCAAACTCAAGGCCATAAGTTTTTATGTGGCCCTCTTGTGTGATTAAATATTGTTTTACCAATAAAATAAAATAAATTTTATCAGTATAATGCCAAATTACATTAATGTACAAAGGAGTTTCACATTATTGAATTTCAAGAAATGCATCAAATTAAGACATCAAATTATTAACAGCTTGTTAATAATAATTGTTAATGGGTAGTTTTATCAGTACAATTTGCCACATCCTGCCCTCTGAAGATATTTGTGATCATGATATGGCCCAAAATTGAATATTTTGACATCACCGCTGTAAATTTTCCAAGAAAGACCAGCATTTTTTCTTTTCAGTTGATTCAGGTTGTAATGATGATCAAATCTTCTAAAGCTTGGATGGAAAAAGTTTCATTTCTTCTGTCTTTTTGGTGGCATCTTGTGGCCAAAAGGGTAAAGTGTAGCTTAAGTCTGCTTTAAATTAATTGCTCGTCTATATCCCGTCATTCAATGGACAGATTCTGTAGGATTATCTTTTGACAATAATGTCTGACATCAGACTGTCATTTAATATTTTTTTGTGGGTGGAAAAGTAATAATCTGTGTGCTGTAGTTTCCCTCTGACGTCTTGACATTTTTAAACAAGCAAAAAAAAACAGCAAGAGTCAGTTGGTTCCACCTGGACAAGACAACACAAACACACACAAGGGAAATTTAGATACTGTAGATCATTAACCCAAAGATCATGCTTGTGGACTATAGGAAGCCAGAACTGTTTCATTCCAATAAGTTTGATTCACTCAATGCATAACGGGCTATAAAACCAGGATTATGATCATAATGTCTGATGGCTACTAAACCAGCAGCTTTACACGTCATACTCTTGTAATTCTCCGCCAGTGATATACGACTTTAATCAAACAACCAAAGTGGTGACAGAATTGTGATCATGGAAATCTGGTCCTACTGTGTTATTGTTTTCTGGGACACATGGCCGATCTTCAGCTTCAAACTGCAAAATATTCTCGTAACAAGTAAAAAAATACATATAGAAATCTGTACTAGATGTTTTTCCATTGTTGCTTGTAAAATATAACAAAACAGAAGTCTCTCAGGATGCAGTACAGTAAAAAAAAAGAACAGAATAAAATATGTGATACATTTATTTCGCCATTAATAGAGACGTTCATACAGAAATACGGTCTGTGGTCGCTCTTAAAGGAATTTAAAAGCTTCGCTCTGTAAAGTGCATTAACTCACACCCTTAAAATCAACCCTGCTTATTGCTGTCATGATTTTTTTTATCATGTTACAATTTTTCTGAGTTATCTCCTCTGCCTTCTTGCTCTTCTAGACTTTGTAGCAGATCAGTCATTTTTTAATGACAAGTTGACTCAGCTCCACAATTCAGCTCAGCTGAATGAGCGACATTGTTGAGAAACTTAAGGAGTTTCTCAATAATGTTGGGTGTTTAAGTGGTTCTGTTTAGAGAGCATTTTGCATCTCAGACTGGACTCTGTCTGGGCTGTTTCTCTTTTCTGTTCAGATATTGCCCCTCCATCTTCATTTCAGCTCAGCTTAAGAAGGGGCAGCGGCGCCCTCTGCAGGATAGAGGTCAAACTACAAGACTATGAACGTCTAATCAGCTGTTATTTAATCAATTGGCACCAATTTAAATCTAATAAACTTTACTGATTAATTGGAAACCAATTTTCATGATTTTAATTACTTCATTGCATTTGTGGTATATATTTCCCAGCTTCCAGAGGGTA
Source organism: Poeciliopsis prolifica (assembly GCF_027474105.1). NCBI lineage: Eukaryota > Metazoa > Chordata > Actinopteri > Cyprinodontiformes > Poeciliidae > Poeciliopsis > Poeciliopsis prolifica. Next base: position 2,612,726 of record NW_026562376.1, on the reverse strand, counting down.
AAAATGCCGCTGCACATCTTTTAACAGGTACATGAAAATTTGACCATATTTCCCTTATTTTAGCTTCCTTGCCAGTACATTTTTAGGATTTATTTTAAAATCCTTTTATTGTATTTAATGCTCTTAATGGCCTTGCCCCTCCCTATCTGTCTGAGCTATAAAGTGCTTTATAAATAAAGTTGGTATGGTATTTGAAGTAGAAGTTGAAATACAATATTTAAACAGTACCAACATCTGTTGTTAGCTGTTTCTACACATCTTCATTTTTGCTTTGTGAATTGTCGGTTCAGCTAATTTATAAATCTAGTGTAATCTTAACACACAGGCCAAAAGGTGGATTACCAAACAGCTCAGAGTAGCGCAATGTGCTTCAGCTTGGTAAGCGGTTATTGTGTGAAAAGGCAACAACAGGAGGAGCTACTGCAGTCTGATGAAGGTCAACTCCCAGTCAGACCTGTTCAAGAGCCAGAAGAGGAGCAGACCATTCTGCCTTTCTGTTTGTATCAAGAAGGATGAAATAGATTTTTATAACTTTTTGACAGTTTTTCTGGTGATTCTCTGGTCGCCAAGCTGAGTTTTTAGAAGTCAGAAGAGCGCGAGCCGGCGTTCTGACCCGCCAGAGGTCCTGGTCTGCTGGTCCTGCTGTGGAGCAGAGCTGGGGGAATGCCAGGACATTCCGAGTGTCACTCTCTCTACAGCCGGCCCACTTCTCTCTTTTTACTTGTTTCCTTTAAAGAAAAAAAACTTCCTTCTGCTCCTCTCTGACTCATTTTCTCCCTTTAGTTCGTCCTCAGTGGACAGAGGAGTTTGTGTCCCTGTAGGACTGAGTGTAGTTGATAGATGTTTTAAAATGGACTGTTTGAAAAAGAAAGAGGCAGCTGAGCACAATTGGGAAAGTAGGTGTCAGCATTTGTGTTTTTGTTATTTCTATTGATTGAAACAGCATCAGCTTCATGAAATCTGATGTTCCTTTTTTATTTTTCCCCCCTCTGCTTCTTCTTCTCTTCTTCCTGGCCTGGTCTCCAGTGCACCCCATGTGGCAGGGGCCCCTGGAGGTGCCAGGTGGAGATAATCAGTCTCCCATCGACATCGCCGCGAAAAAAGCCGTCTTCGACTCGGATCTGAAGCCGCTGGAGTCCAGCTACGACCCGCAGACCTGCCAGCAGATCTGGAATAACGGTTACTCCTTTCTGGTTGAGTATGACGACACTACTGACAAGAACAGTGAGTAACATTTTAAACGTTTAATGAAAACTCCTTCAGAAATGACCCCAAAGAAACCTGCTTTATACGAAGTGGATCTATTGTTTATTCAGCCTCCTTTTCTTGCAGTTCCTTGTGTAATTTCCCTTTAAATCCTGAGAAAGCTCAGCAGGGTGAATGCATGTTTTGATCTACATAAGAGGATTATCTCCACCCCCGTTCCCTCTTAAAGAACCCCCTCCATATATGTCTAAAATGCCAGAAATCAGTTGAAACGCCACGTGCAACTGCTGACCTTCATGTGACTTGTGTGTTTATGTTGAGCTTCATCTCACTTATAATTGCTACCTTTTCTGTTTTAACTACCAGGCTTTCCCAACATGCAATAACTCCAAATATATGAGGCTCATTTCAGAAGAATTAAAAATGTTCAAAAGAAACGTAAGAAAGTGTTCCATTTTTTAGCAACATAAACAGTAGAGCAGGTAATTTAAATTGTCTCTAGTGTTTAACTTTCTATGATGACAAGTTTATGACCACAGTAAAAAGTAACGACTTTAAAAGGGATTGTAGTCTCTGCCTTTAGGTTTCCTGGAAGGTTCCTGGTCAGTGTTTTGCCTGAACAACCTGTTCCTCAAAGTCCCTTTAGGGGAAATGAATCAGCATTTTCCACGAAAGGCTGAATCACACAAAGAAGCAACTCTTAATCTTTTTCACTTTGTTGCAACATTTTGGGCTGGGCAATAAAACAATAGACACTTGATCAATAACGATAGAAAAAAAATGTCTGATAGAATTTCTATTATTTCACTGAGATTCCACCCTGAAACCCTAAATCAGAGAAAAGTGGAGTGGTCAAGTTGGCTACATTTGTGCACCAACATTTTTTGTTTGTGCTTTTGCTTTGATGATATTAATGAAAGTTTAAAGCTCAAAAGGTCAACCAGCTCCTTTCTCCCACTCCACTATACCAAAATCTAGCAAAATTGTTGTCCATGAACTGAAACGCTTGTGCTGGTTTGTGCAGCAAAGATTTTTTTTTTTTGTGTCACCATCATTTTAAAGATATTAATAAAAACATCTGGTCACCTGCTGCACAAACATAACACTGTTGATTGACACCAAATTTGTTAAATTTTGGAAATACAAGCAGGGTGAGTGGTTTTTGTCAATATCTTTAAAAACTAAAATCTTTGCTGCACAAACATTTGACACCAATTTTGTTAAATTTGAAGAATGTGGGAGGCCAACGTAAGGTTGATGACATCAACTCACTCTTTGGTTACCTAGCAACAACCTGTTCAGTAGCATGCGCAGCAGCAGTTTCATGTTGCCCCCAACATAATCTGGCTGCCCTGAAAGAGAAAAATGGGCTCACTAGCAAACTTTCTAGTATCCATTAGGATTGTGGGAAATGAGGGAATTTATCACGAGAAATGTAAGCAGTCAGTATCCTTCACTATGAACAAAATGCACACAATGACGATGTGGGAGGAGCTTAAAGTTGTAGCAATCACCCTGTTCAGGAGTGAGCAGGAATGAGACTGCTTTTTTTATTCCAGACAATGTACAACTGAGTCATTGTTTTCAAGTGGATATCAAATCCCTGATCTCAGGGAAATCTGAGAGTAGAGCTGAACAAGTGAGAGCAAGGAGGCCAACAAACCTGACCCAGTTCTTCAAGTTCTATTAGAACGAATGGAGCAAAATCCCAAAACACTAACTGTGAGAAGCTTATGGAAGGAAATCCAAAAGCCATAAAGTGGTCATAAAGTTTAAAGCCAGTTCTGCCAAATACTAAAGGAAATGTCCAAATTAGAAGAAAATTAAACAAAATCTTTTTGTCCTGGAAGTTGGCAAATTAATAAATGAGTTTGGTGAATGAGTTTTGATGGACCTAAAATGGGATGGGTTCAGCCCAATTTAATGTCAGACAGACAGAAAACCCGATTTTCTTTTTTTCCGTGACTCTAGTTGTTTAAATGCAGCATGAAGAGTTTTTAAAAACTAAACTGTTGATACACTTGTTTGAAGTCATTTTAATAAGGTGTTTCCAAGGTTTGGAAAGTGCTTGATTTCTGTGTAAAGTCTTTAAAAGTGCTTACTATTCAAATAGCACAGTTTTGTTTATTACAAAACTGCATTTTATTACAGTTTTGTAATAAAATAAAATCTAACATTTGATAAAAAGCCTAAATACAGAACATGTAAACAGACATTTAAAGACGACAAGAAGACATAATAGATTTTTCTTCTCACTGTCTGGAGTTAAATCAGATCAAATTTTTTGTTTTAGATCAGTTAGAATTAGTAAAATAATTTATATTTGTAAATATCAGAAAACTTGGCAAGAACAATTTTTAGAGATTTATCTTTTTCAGACCAGTCAGATGTAAGAGACATTTCAAAACATAAAACAGCCTTTTCCATGCTGTAGGAGGTAGGATACTATTACAGGTTATTATTAATAACAGTAATAAGTTATATCATATAATTGTGAAATGAAGCGGTCTCTTTTAGTTTCACTAGGATTGTTTTTATCTCCAATGTTTGAAAACCTAAATGGAAAGTGTTTAAATTTCACTGTGAGAAAAGTAAAACTTCATTAAAACTCACCACTATCATTGCATTTGGCCTGCTTTCCTGAAGTCCTGACATCTTCTGTATGTTTCTTGTGCAGTACTGAAGGGTGGCCCACTACAGGACAAATACAGGCTGTGTCAATTCCACTTCCACTGGGGTGAGAGCAACGACTGGGGCTCAGAGCACACTGTGGACCGAAGGCTGTTTCCTGCAGAGGTACAGTCAGCACTGAAACGTTCTCCACTAACACAGACATAAACACAGAAAAAACATAAATTTTCTTTTACTTATGAAACATACTGCAAGCAGAACATATACTAAAAGCATCATAATTAGTCCTTTATGAGCAACTACTCTGACTTTAATAAAGGCCTGAATTATTTTAGGACTCCTGAAGTAAAAACATTTTCTCCTTTTATCAGGTTCCAGTCATGGTTTTACTTTAAGACTGGAAAAAGGCGGTCCCAGTCTAAACAGAGCCTTGCTTTATTTAGCTCTGCTGCTTCTCCTACATCGGCTCGGAACTTTTTTAATTTGCATTAAATAAACATTTGTTTCTTTCCTCTAAGTTTGGTTTCCATGCCAGTTCCATGTCCCTAGACTCGAACATTTATTTGTTTTTATATTATTCCTTTTCGATTTCATAACAAGATGTTTCAGTGACGTTGTCCTTTGACCTCTGGTGCTCACAGCACAGTTTTCAGCAGTCTGAGTTTGTGTGAAAACAGGCAGGCATCAGGTTTCAGTTTACAGAAACTCATTGCGATGTGTGTGTGTGTGTTTTTCAGCTCCACTTGGTCCACTGGAACTCTGACAGGTACACTCTGTTCGAGGAGGCGGTGATGGAAGAAAACGGACTCGCCGTTATTGGAATTTTTCTGAAGGTACAAACTGTGTACACACAACCACATACACTCAGCACCTTTGGTCATGAATCTGCTGATTTCTGTTGAGCTGTTTATGAAGACATGAACTGTGACTTTAATTCAGATTAATGTTGAATCCCGATGCAGGTGGGAAAGAGACATGAGGGGCTGCAGAAGCTGGTTGACGCTCTGCCTGCTATCAGACACAAGGTCAGTCACACGTTTTGGAAAACGTGTCCAAGCTTCAGATCACAAAACCTTCCGACTAAAATCTGTTTTTGAAGTAGCGCCCTCTGCTGGCGTTACATCCCATCTACACTGAATTCCTCAGGAAGCTGTTTTAAGGTCTTCTTTCTGTCTGTCTGTCTGCAGGACAGCGTGGTGGAGTTCACCCGCTTTGATCCAGCTTGTCTGCTTCCCTCCAACATCAATGATTACTGGACGTACCACGGCTCTCTGACCACGCCTCCTCTCACAGAGTCCGTCACCTGGATTGTTATGAAGCAGCATATTGAAGTCAGCCATGACCAGGTATGTGTCTGACTAAAACCTGATGAGTATTTTAGTACAGAATGATCATTTTTGTCTCTTTACCATAGATGGCGTGCTGCATGTTTGAAAAAGTTGCTAGATGTTTTTTCTGGTGTTTATAAACATGTTTAGGCTCCTCTGCTGAAGGAAAATGTAATTTTCACCAGATATTTGGGGAAGTTTTTATACACTGTTTAGATACTTCAGGGCCACTCAGTAGGGAATCAAAGCTCCTCTACTGCCCCCAAGTGGCCAAATATAGTCAGTTCTTTCAGTTTTAACAAAGTAGAAGGAAGAAAAACTTTGCTATTCAGAACTCGGTTTCAGTGCATCAGCTTGTAATTTTAACCCATAAATATGCCACAACAGTAAATACATATGTTAGAAAAATACTTCTAACATCAAAAAAAGTTTTCTGCTTAATTTTTCATCAGTATATTGAAGGCCGGTCTGTTATTGTTATTATTAACTGATTTAATAATTAGGTGGCAAAAGGTGCTTAAAACAAGATTTGTTTTACCGAATTTCAACCTGGTCAAACTCAAACTGAAGGTAGAACATATTTACAAATTTTACTTTATCTTAAATGCAAAATGTATATATTATTTCAATAATTGATTCATCACAAAAAATTTGACTAAATAATTTCAGTCCTAATTAACTCCGAGCTCCAGCCAGAGGGTGGCGCTCCACTCCATCTCTCTAAGGCAGATTCTGTTGCAGTCAATAACTCTAAACTGTAGATAAAAAATGTTAGTGGACCAGTAAATTCAGAACATTTACCCAAATTAAATGTTATTTTAAAAAACATGTCTGATCAAGACTGTGAAGCTGTTGGTCCAGAGTTACCAAATAAATTTATAATTCAGGATATTTGTCTGTTTTTTTTTTTTTTTAACAGACATGAACATAGTGGATCAGTACATCCCTAACAACAACCAAGGCTAAAAAAAAGTTAATCAAGTTATTTGCACTGCACATTTCAGCAACAAGGCAGTTCAAAATGCTTTACATCATAAAAACCCCAAAATACAAACTCATAGAACACAGTCAATGAATGAAGCAACACATTTTGTCGTCTTCTCAGGCTGCTGTTTGTTTTACTGAATCAGAAAATTCATTGTTTCCAAAGTAGCTCTAACCTGGTGAGGTTTAAGTGTAGATTTAAAATAACTGTGTTTCGACTGTTTTCCAGTTTTCTAGAAGTTTGTTCCAGATTTGTGGTGCATAGAAGCTGAACATTTGCATGAAATAATAAACTGAGAATGACAAAAACAATAGGTTGACTATCTTGATCAAAAATGTAAAAACCAAACGCAACAAAGCTTCTTTCAAATGGTTCAGAAAGTGCAACTAGAAATTATTAAGATATTGCTAAGCAAGACATCATTCAGAGCACATTGTCACCGAGACCCGATCTAGGAATTTGATCAATACCAGGACCAATACTGATATCATTGGATTGTAAAGTCTGAACATTTTTATCAGTGCTTCCCGCCTTTCCTTCCAGCTGGCGGTCTTCCGGAGCCTCCTGTTCACCTCTGCCGAGGAGGAAGTCCAGAAGAGCATGGTGAACAACTTCCGGGTGCAGCAGCCTCTGCAGGGTCGCACCGTCCGCTCCTCCTTCACTCCCTTCCTGCAGGAGGCGCCGTAGAGGTGACAAGCAAAGTGGCATGCCCTGCTGGACTCAATAACAACACAACACTGTTCGTCGAAGCAGAACAACTGTTTTTATGATCGGTTTCCTCTGGGGAGCTTCATCCAGTACAATCACTTCCTGTTTTACGGAGGATGGAAGAAAACTTGAGCTTTTACTCAGATTTTGGTTTGACTGTTTCAGACCAGTTATCAATAAGGGAATAAGGGTAACTGAGGGGGATTTTATTTGATTTTAATGATTATATTATCATAAATCATATTTATTCTACATTACGGAGTTCAGTTGCATTGAGCTTCAGGTTTAGTAAAAACCCAACAAATCAGATTTCTGTCTAATGTCTGTTTACAGCAAGATTCTCCTTTAAATTTTCAAAAGAAATCCCACAAAATCACACCTAATTTTTCAGTCGGTCTTCTCAGGCTGCTGTTTGTTTTACTGAATATTTTCTTATCTGTTACAAAGAGATTCCTCTGAATACGTCTGACATTCAGAGCTGTGTTTCACTCATTTTTTATCTTTTAAACTGAGTTTTTTTTTTTTTACTCGGCCTTTGTTACTAAGACACACAAACATGCAATGTTAGAGCAGCACAGAGCGTGGTAATGAAAGTATAAGATTCAATGAACCCTAGTGCCTTTACATGTTCCGATTTCTCTTTTATGTTAGTTTAATTCTCACCTGATTTGTCTTTTCTTTCACTTTACAGAATTAAAAGAAATGTCAGTCGTTTCAGATTTTCAGTCAGTCTTGTTAGAATTACATCATCTGATTGAATCAGGTTGATCTCATTAGTCTGCTTTAATCAGAATTATTCAGTTAGCTAAAACTAATCAGATTGTATCTCTGAAAGCTGAGAAAATGCGGCTTTCGAAGCTACTGTTGTGGCTCTCACCCAGGGTGATAGCCTAGGGGCGGCACAAAAACTGAATCGGTTTTTCTCAGTGTGCATCATGTAAGTTCTGTAGGAAAATATTGTTGAACACTTGCTAATAAACACTTCCTGTTCCTGAACAGGTAGTTGTTGAAAGTGAGAACTTGTTCTCAACCAACTTACCTGGTAAAAAAAGAGTAAATTTATGTTTAAGTTGATTAGTAATAATTTTCTTTTTCTTAACGGATTCTCGATTACATCTAATTACATCCAATCCCAAATACTTAGACTGGTGGAATTGTGTGAGTGGCAAAAATGCACTAAAATCAGAGTATAAAATAAATAATGATGTAAATAAATATAGACTGAGTGAGCCCAGGGTGCCATTCACTGCAAGCTGATTTATTTTAAATCAAAGTAAAAGAGCACAAAAATGCCTAATTTGAGCGCCAGCAGATATTAAACTTGTTTTTTCTTCTACACCCAGTGCATTTTGCAACAGATTCTACTGAGAGAAGAATTTTGCAATCTGCTCAGTTTAAGCAATATTCAGTTATCTGAGGAGTCCAGCCTCCTTTCTGCTTGGCGTCACGCCCGCCAGCGCTGCTCTGCCAGAAAGATAAACTTGAAGCTCGAGGTGAAGAGACTCATCACATCAGTTTTTTTATTTCTGATTTACGGTCCAGTTGAGGCGAGAGGCCACCATCCCCGTAATCCCTCTTTCACAATGCAGCTATCCAAACTCGCAGCGGTGACCCGGGGCTTGTGAGCTCCCCGCGCCGGAGCAGACAGAGCGGGACGCAGCGCGATGAAATGCACCGAGTGATGGCGACCTGTTCTGAAAGCTTCAGAATAGTTAGATAAACACCACAGGGGCCACAGCAGGCGCCAAACGTTGCTGCTTGGTTTGGGTTTTCTTTGGGTGTCAAACTCTTTTTCAGTTTTGGGCCACATAAATGTTCTTAAAGGACCAGTTGTGTCAGAATGTATGTTGAAATCTGCTATAAAACTGTCAAAATATCGAATGCAGAGACAGCCATTTATTAATAAGTCAGTATTCACACTGTTGACCTACAATCAGAAACATTGGGTTTTAATGTGAAAGACCAACTCAAAGTGGAATACATTTATGAAATGGAAAGAAAGTCTTTTTACGTTGATCAGTCCTGCCAGGATTTTGCGATCGTTTTTCAGATTCCAGATTTTGTGGTGCAAATTTTGAAATATTTACAAGAAATTTTGCAAACTTAAGGCCAGATGTGACTTTTTATCACGTGTAATATTGATCACAAACTATGATTTCACTTCAAGTAAGGCAAACAAAAGTTATTAGTTGTTTTCTATTTCATTGGCCAAATTTTTAATGCTCTTGACTTATGGTCAGGGGCCAGTCAAAATCATTTTGAGGGCCACAAATGGCCCGCAGGCCACACTTTGGACACCTAATGTTTTTTGACTATTTCTGCGGAAAATCTGTAAGAAACTCATAATTATGCTGTAGGACTTTTTGAATTTGCGATGGTGAAAAACTGTAGGGACTGATTTATGTAACTCGGAGCATTGAGGGCCACATGAAGAGCTCCAGTGGGCTGGATTTGGCCCCGTGGCCTTGAGTTTGACACAGGTGGCGTAAAACATTAAATATGGGCAACAACAGCATAAAAGAGCTGCTTTTATGCTCCAACTGTGCATTAAGTTACTTTTTTGCCTTTTTTTGTTGCAATGTTGTTACTTTAAAATATTTGAATGCCTTTTTCTGTCTGTAGAAATACGTTTACTTCACAATATCTTCATTACTATAATTTCTGAAGATGTTTTAACAACATCCCTGATTTTTGATCTGAGGTATAACTGAATGTGTAGCATCACCTGGAGCTCAGTGGGATGTTTAAGCAGCTGTACGTTGTTTTTATTGTAACTGTACGCAGTGCATATTGCTGCTTATTTGTCCAATGCTCGGCCTACATTCCTGCCCCCTCCGGTGTCATGCTGGGCTACTCCCAGCATGCTTTGCTCCACCTGTGTGGCTTTGTTAAGATTGCCATCCAGCTGAGAGCGATTCCTGCTCCTCATGAAGAGAGGGAAATTGTAAACCACTGATGTACGTTTTGATTTTTAAAGAAACTAACTGTAATGTTTAACAATAAAGTAATATATCAAAATGATCATTTCTGTCATTTTCTTTGCTACAAGCTTTGATTAAACTCAGTTTTTATATGTAAACACCAGCTACACACTAACAGTCAAACACGGTGGTGGTGGAGTGATGATCTGAAGTTGCTTTACTGTTTCCGGATTAATTCTTCTAACTGATAAAACCATGGAGGAGAATTTAACAATTTTGACCCAAAACCTCCTGGTTCCTAGAACACTGAGGACATATTTAATTTTTCAACAACGCTTTGAATCTAAATCAACGAAATCATGGTTTCACCAGATGAAGAGTGTTCATTCAGTTTATTACTGCTTTTATTTTTTATTTAATGGATTTGTTGTCAAGTTTGACTTTTAGTACTATGCATGTTGCATTAAATGTTCGAAATGATCCCAGATGTATTCATGTTTAACATCTGAATCCTTTTCAGTGCCATGTCCAAAAAAGCTTCTGGGCAGAGAGCCCCACTAAAACCCTGCAACATGTCCAAAGAAACATCAACATTATCCATGTTTGTTAAAATCAACTCATTTTTGAATGTTCAGCATCGATGCTGCCTCTCACCTTCTCACTTTGTTGTTTTTGCAGCAGTGTCATCCACATGTTAATATTACAGGTTTAATCTAAAGAAACTTACAAATCTAGACCTTTTTTGCTTCTTCTGACTCAAACTTAAGAATATCTGCACATCTTTAAATTCATGTATACACACCTAAGGCTTTAAAATGCATTAAAATTATTAGAAAATATTCAAGTTGGCCGTAAATACATTAATGAAGGGTCTTGCATTTTGTTGTGTCAGGACTGTTTAATGTCATTCTACCGAGTTTATTTTTTACTACGAGTGGAAAACACAAAGATGGCAGGAAGTGGTAGGATGAAGCATGTTTTTAATGACTTACCTCATTAACAAGCATATTTACATGATTTTAATTGCATTTTTTCATTTAATAGAAACACCGCAATTGTGTTTTTTCTACACTAGTAGAATGGTGATAAAGTTTTGTGGATGTTTCTAAAGGAAATAATGTTACTGTGAAGTTTTTTCACCTGGTGGTTGTTAAATTAAAACCGACTCTGTTCCCATCTGAGCCAAATCCTCCTATAAACCCGATCCGGATCGTTTTCCAAAATAAAAACCGCTTCCAGCTGCCTCAGTCTGACTCGGTCCTGTGCTTTGAAGCACTGCTGGCTCTATGAAGGGATGTTCAGCACAAACCAGTTGGCCAGGCACCTCCGGGTGGGCTGGGTGTGACCCACAGTCCAGCCACAGAGCAGGCGATTGAAGCCGACCGTCAGTGGCTGTTTGTTGTGTTTGGCTGCAGGAGACTGAAAGCTCAGGTTCTGCTCAGACACTCCGGTACCGGGTTTCCCCTGATTGTACGGATGAGGACAAACAATTGTTTTCAACAAAATCATGGCTGAAATTATTGATTCGCTTCAAGTGGGCAGAGTAGTGATGCTTTAACATATTTTTACTCAAGTTAAAGTGAAAAGTAGTCAGAAATGCTCAAGTAAGAGCAAAAAAAGTATTTGGAAGAACAGCAATTCAAGGAATAACTGATCAAATAATCAATCATTTAATATTTAAAAATCACATTATCAGAAAGACAACTAAAGCATAGCAAAAATATTCCTGAAAGTACATTCTTTCAAAAAAGTTACTGAAAATGTAATTGAGAAAATGTAACCAGTTACTGCCTAACTGCTCTCAGTCCAATTGAAAATCAATGTAGCTGAAGGTTTATTGTCATTATTGTTCAAGTAGTTTTGAGAAGAAAACCCTGGCTTGTTGATAAAAAGTTTTGGTATTTTTATTTGGACATATTGAAATGGGTCAGGATGTTGCCATTGGCGATGAAGACGACGACAGAAAGTAATTGGAGGATCATGGTGCAAAATGTTTCTATGTGAGCAAACGTATTCATGTGATTTTAATCATGTTTCTTATTGAATGGAAACACTGCAATTGTGAAATAGTTTTCTTGACATTAGAGGAATATTGGAAACAGTTAGAATTAAAACAATTCTGCAGAGCAGAGTGGGTTCATGAACCCAGGATAATTTAAAAGACACTTGATTGGCTGTTGGTGCTAAGAGTGGAAACCAGTTATTATTTGGAAGGAGCAGAGAAATCAAAATGTGCCAACATGCCTTTGTATTGATCTTTATGACAAAAGAAGACAAAATCTGATCGAGAGAAAATGTTTTTTCATGGCTCTGTATCAATAAGTGAAATGTATATTTTATGATTTTACATTTGGTTTGCACTGCAGAGCCTCTGTCCGGCTGCCATCATCAATGAGGAGAGATGAAAAGCAGAAAACAATCCAGATTCTGCTCAGTATAAACAGGAACATGAACGGAGAGGCCCTTCTCCCTCTGAACTCCAGGCCAGCTGCTCTTCCTCCTCGTCTTCCTCCTGCTTCTGCAGCAGCTCCTCTGATCTGATTGTTTGGCGTTTCGGAGATTTGAGACAAAAGCTTTTCCTTTGTGGGATTCCTGTTTGAATTTGAATGCAGCCTTAACTGGTTTGTTGGGGATGAAATGCTCAAGTCTCACTCTGATACTCCGTGTCACTTTATTGATCCTCAAAGAAAATTAAATTTTGAACTCATAATATAATTTTTTGTTGTAGATACTGATGGATGTGTGGAGGGAGGATCTCCTGTAGCAGTCTGTACTACAACGGTATGTATAACAACCTCTGACTGAAGACAGTCTGTTATTGCATAATAGTCCAATGGAGAGCAAGCTTGCTGTTGTCTGTTTGATCAGAAGGTGTTTAATTTCTTTTTTATGGTAAAATATGAATAAATGGCTGTCAAATAGTAATATATGGAAGCTGTACTTTGCATAAACGTTTTGTAAAATGTGTTTATATCAGCTCCAAATCTTTTAAAAGAAATAAAAGCCTGCAGAGTTACAGAAACTCCTATTTTCTGGCTTTAATAGGATGCTAACAGGAGTAATTATTTATTTTGCAGTTAATCATCTGATTGTTTTTCTGCAAATCTGAATCAAAGGTTTTAGTGGAGAGGAAATGAGTCTGTGTTTACACATCAAATCTTGCTGCTCAATTTTCTGAAAAATGCTGCTAACTAAATGAAATCAGACTTCTATGTGAACAGTTTATTCAGTTTATTCAGATTTACATAAAAATGTTAGACATGGGATGCATCATATACTAAAAAAACTCTCTAGAAGTTGGAAAATAAAACTTCATGTGACTGAAAGGCCCATTTCTGCAGCAGACTCTGTGCCAACATAAACTCTCTGTTAACTCTATTTCCTTTAAAAAGTTCTGGAAAAAGTTGCTCTCTTTCATCCATACCTGCAGCAAAACATTTAAATCCAGTTTCAGGACAAATCAAGAGGTTTGTCTTTAATCAGACAGAAAGAACAGTTGTTTACACCACAGCTCCACGTTTCTGATTATGCAACAGTTTTTAGTATTTGCTGCTGTTTCAGTAACACCTGTTATGTAAAACCTAGCAGGAAACCAGGGGAGACTTCCTTCCTCACAGATGGTATTTGAGTATTTTAAAAATGAAAACACGTCTTGCAGATCTCTGCAACTTGATTTATGTCGGGTTTATTGTGTTCCCCAACCTGCAAGAATCAACCAAAGACACAAATTACTTTTCCGCAGAAAAGGGGAGAAGAGCTCGACGCGGTGAACCGCTGCCAAACGCTGTCTGAGATCAACTCCGTCGGCTCTCAGTCCCCAACTGCCTTTTATTATTATGTGAATACACAAAGAGGTTGGCTTTCTCACTCAGACATGCAAACAATTGACCAATTCACTATCCTATGGGATGTTCTGGAGGTCTACCATTGATGTCCCATCTTTGGAACACAATGATGACCACTCTCAGGATACAGATAGAGATCATTGGGCCTCGTTAACACAGAAATGTGTGAGACATCTCCAACCATCAAGAGAAAACCCTAAAAGACAGTTAAGAATATACAATAAAAGAAAAAGGGAAAGAAAACAACACACGAAATAATATGAAAACATAACCATTCAATATAAAAGTAAATGAACTAAGATAATAATTTTCCTAACAATTTAGCAGATGACTAATCTGAATAATGATCAGGTTCAGGTTCAGGCAAAGAAGAGAGATAAACATGATCCAGATTTAAAGCCAAAGCTGCCAGATGCCTCCACAGTGACTCTGCCCAGGTGTCAACTCAGACAGCAGAGTTTCTTTGAAAGATGTTGTCAGAAATATTGAGACCACGAGGTGAAGCAGTCGCAGCTCTCCGGAGGCTGCAGACACATAATTTCCTGGATTCAGACGAGGCCAAAATGTTCAACATTTATTGGGCTTGTATATCTCTGAATACCTGAGGGACCTTCGTTCAGGTCAGAAATCAGGATTCCACCTTAATCCATGTCTGCAGTTCAATCCCGACTCGTCTGTCTGTCTGAGTGCAACGGTTCCCTCAGGCCCAAAACATTTTCTGTTCTTGTTGGACTGGACAGTGGCTGTGTTTCCATTCACCATAGAAATGCTCAATTTGACATTTTAAAAATAAATTTGCTTAATGGAAACAGCAATTTATAAAAAGTTTTGGTGTGAGGATGAGGTGAAATTTTTTGTTGGTTGTATCAAAACTTATTTATTTCCCAAAACTGCAATGGAAATACTTTTTTGCATCATATCACCAACAACCATATGTTGCTACTGACAGAAATAAAGAAGAAAAGATGACAGGAAGTAGTTGGAGGTGCGGCATGATTTTAATGACTCATCATGTGAACAAACTTATTCACACTACTTTAATTGTGTTTCTCAATTAATGGCAATATAACATTCTACTGTAAGACCACTGACATCAATTGATTCAACACAGGAATGAAATGGAATCAAGTTTAATCCACAGGATCTCCTCAGTATTCGGGGCAAACAGCTAAAGTCCATGAAAACCTAAAACTCCCTCATTAAACTGTCTATTTGAATAGTTCAAACATCAAATGTATCTAAATATAAAGTGTCCAATAGATCAAACACTGCTGAACCTTAGAGCACCATGGTGCCTATTTGCACTACAAACAGTGTCTTAGCACAGTTTCCAGGAAGTAGACACTGGAAAACAATGTATCCAGTGCCAAGACTGAAAACAGTCCCAGTCTTACTGGAGGAGTTTGCATCCCTGGTTTCCCTTATTTCTGCTCTTGAATGGCGCTCCTGGATTCCTCTGGTCCAGCTACATAGATTCCTTGTAGCTTTTGTTCAGGGTAAGACTCGGCATGTTTGTTGATCTCTGCAGCCATTGAAAGGAAACTGTTGAAGTGTTAACCTTTCAGAGATGGGAGGTTTGGGGCGGGGTCAGCACCAGACAATGGCTGGTGTCGAGAGCATCCTGGTCTTCCACAGATGGAAGGAATTAATTAGAGCTCTTTTACACTTTATCAAACAGAAAATTACAAAATTAAGTAACTATAGAACATGATGAGGTTTGGTTATTCTGTGAGATTTTTTGAATAGAGACAGCAAAGCTATCAAAGAAATGATTAAATCTGTTAGTTATTTGTTTCATATTCAAACTTGCTTCTGAGATCGACTTCAGCAGCATCTGATGCTGCAGAGGGATGGCGACCTGAGTTACCGATCCAACAACACAAAAAAACGAGTGGAGAGGAAAAGATGGGGTGTTTCTAACCGACTGACCTACATCCCAATGAAAACATCTCAAGACAACAGAAATGGGATTCTTTAAAAACACAGATCCTTCTGAGTGCATCGATCTGGGCTCTAGCAGTGGGACATCAGGGTAAAAATTAGATGAGAGGGTCTGAAACTTCTCAATTGCAGAGAGAATTGTTTTGAACATTAATAATTAAACCTACGGCACCCAGATTTTAGCAAAGAAAGCCATATTTTCCAGGTGAATTTAGTTGCCTACTCATACCTGCTGTGCACAGCTAGCTGTCACTGGAAGTGAACAAACTAATTCCCACTAAGTGGCAGAAGCTGCTGCCACCCGTTCTGTTGGTGAGTTTCCTGGTGCATTTATGAATGAGGTCAAAATACCACAAAGTTGATTGTGAAATTCTTCTCACGGGACCGGACTGACGTAACGTGATGCTGTAAGAAGATTCCAGCTCCTCATCTGACTGCCCACTTCAAAGGAGTGAAAGGATTTTTCTGTCCAATGTTGTGGATCTGAGGGGAGTGTAAACAAAGAACAGTGGGCTGTCGGTGTGGGAGAGGTCTTGTCCTGCCAAATGTTTCCATATTTTCCTGCTGGGAATCTGCATGTAGGCTGCAGAAAAATTACACAAACATTCAGTCACATGCACTCTCTGTCCCACTGAACAATCGATGGTTCGGTTCCTTGCAGGGTGTTTAGAGTCGGTGGAAGCAGGTCTGAACTACAATAGCTCTAAACAATAACATTTGTGTTGCAGCTTCTCTTTACACACAACCAATCCTCAACAAGAACAACAGGAGGTTCAAAAAGTATCAACTTTTTCTAGGTTTTACGTTACAGACTTTATCCCAATTATTTTAAATTAATATCTCAAAATTTTGTGCACAAATCCCCAGCTTTGGTTAAGACTCTGTTGTTCAACCTTTGGCTCAATTACAGCCTCAAAGCTGTTTGAATGTGATGCCACCAGTTTAACCTGTGGTGATGATGGTGGTGGTGGTGATAGGAGTTTGCCCCGCAGTGGGTGGGTCGTCGGCTCAATTCCCACTCCGTCTACCTTTGTTGTTGTGTCCTGGTGTCCTCACCCGCCTTGCCTGCTGGTGTTGGTCAGAAGGGTCGATGGCACAATATGGCAGCCTTGCTTCTGTCAGACTGCCCCAGGGTAGCTGTGGCTACTATTCTGTAGCTTATCATCATTAGTGTGTGGATGTGTGTGAATGAAAATGACTGATGTTATTGGAAAGTGTCTGTCCTGAAAGGTTTTATTAAGGAATGCCGTTGGTCTGGATACGCTGCCATCTAGGCCTGATTGGTGGATTGGTGCAGAGATACCTGACCTGCTGGAAGGTTCTCCTCTCTCCACAGATCAATGATGGAGCTCTGACAAAGTAGCCATCAGGTTCTTGGTCTCCTCCCAGACTAAAGCCCTTTTTTCTCGATCAGTTTAGACGGCCAGCTAGTGCAGACTTCTTCCATTGACTAGTGATGGAGGTCATGCAGTTCACTAGGACAGAGCAACAAAAATGTTTCTGGCTCCTTCCCCAGATTTATGCCTGAAGACAATCCTTTCTCTAAAGTCTGCAGATAATTCCTTTGATTTCATGCTACCACTTTCGGCTATTTGTCTTTAATACAAAATGTGACATCTGGGCTTATTCAAGTACATCAAAACCACAAAAACCACAAGCCTCCACCCAAAACACTGCATTTCTCATCCAGACTGGTGTCAATAGATCACAGCTATAACTCACATTCTGGATTTGGCTAGCCAGAGTTACCATAAAAAGATTTATACTTTATTTCCTCATTTCTAGTGCAATTAGAAACCCTCGGTCTAACATAGCACCGGTCCAACTGGTTCAGTTGGTTTGTGAACTTGCCTGGAAATGTTTTCTGATGCAGTTTTTGTGATTGTTTCTCACTCCTAAACCATTAGGGTTTTATGATTAAACCAACTAAGTGATGGTACTGGGAATAAACCTTTAATTTTAATTATATATTTGAGGTTTAGAGACTTGTTAAAGTCACTCTGGATCTTTAACTCTTTATGTCTTTGTGGGTTGTTTCAGTCTGGGTTTGAATTTCAGTCGGGTCTTTCTGTTCTCCTGGTGCATGCATGGGTTCTCTCTGGGTACTCCCACAATCCAAAAGCAGGACTGTTAGGATAATTGCCACCCTACAAAAATGAAAGAATGACTGGACAGGTGAGTGGATGGATAAAAATAATTAGGGCTGCAGCTGATGATTACTTTAGTAATCCATTATTTTGACAACTAATCGGATAAAAAACATGTTTTGCATAGAAGAAAAATATAAGAATTAGTATTAGACTTTAAAAGATGTAAATACAGTACTTTCTTGCATTTTTTTAAACTTTTGGATCTCAGAAATGTTCATGTCTTTTCCAGAAAATTGCTGATTTTCTAATTGATGATAGAATAAAAAATTGTTTCTAGTAAATTTTTTTAAGAACAAAAATGTTCTTGTTTTTTCTAATTAATCTAAAAATGTCTGTTTTCCCCGCAAACCACAGCATTGTTGTGTAAGAGAAATACTTTACATTTTATTTCTTGAAATTGAAATTGCTCAGTCTACCACTAGAGGGCGGAAAAGGTTGGTGGGGGCCGTCCCTGATGGAGAGGAGGGCCATCATGTCTGCTTCCCATCTCTTTGTAGACTGGGTCAGAAAACCACGCTGCTTTAAGACGCGCTTTCAGACCGTGGGCTCCTCGTGTCTGAGTCCGGCCTGAGCGGCAGTCACAGCCCGTCCCGGATCGCGGGACAGAGCGGAGAGGCGGCGGCTTCACGGAAGAAGAAGAAGAAGAAGAAGAAAGAGGAAGCAACCGCAGATGTCATCGGTGAAGAAGAGAAGCTCCAACTCCTCGGGAGGCCGGGAAGAGGACCGGCAGGTGACCGAGAGGATGCTGTCCGCCGGCTCCAGTCCAGCCGGGACCCCGGGGAGCGACGCCCGGAGCCCCAGCAGCCTCCTGCCGGCGGACGCAGCGGAGGACGGGGTCGCCCTGAAGCGGACCATCACCCTGATGAACGGCGTGGCCATCATCGTGGGCACCATCATCGGCTCGGGCATCTTCGTGACGCCTACCGGCGTGTTCCGGGAAGCGGGCTCGGTGGGTCTGTCGCTGATCGTGTGGGCCGTGTGCGGGGTGTTCTCCACCGTGGGGGCGCTGTGCTACGCGGAGCTGGGAACCACCATCAGCAAGTCCGGGGGGGACTACGCCTACATCCTGGAGGTGTACGGCTCCCTGCTGGCCTTCCTCAAGCTGTGGATCGAGCTGCTCATCATCCGGCCCTCCTCTCAGTACATCGTCGCCTACGTGTTCGCGACCAACCTGCTGAAGCCCATCTTCCCGGTGTGCCCGGTACCGGAGCAAGGGGCCAAGCTGGTGGCCTGCCTCTGCATCCGTGAGTATCCGGGCGGAACCGAGCCCACCTCGGGTTCGGATGATGACACCTTTGGATGAGTTAGTGGACGTGGTTGGAAACAACTTCCTGTCTCACCTTGCAGTTTTAGTAGCACGTGCGCTGCTGACTGTACAAACTGTACAAACTGCGCGCGCATTTCTAATGACAATGATGAAAAGCGTGGCGTTATTACATCAGCTGCTTTCTGGTCACATTTTCCCTCATTTACACAATAAAACAGTTGAATAGAAAACTGATGCAGTTTTTAAGTATTCAGACATTGAGCCAAAACAAAACTGGTTTGATTTTGTTAAAAAAAATTAAAGAAAAGTGTTTAAATTCAATTGAAAAGAGTTGATTTAGTTGTGAACTTTTCATTTAGAAAACAAATGGAAAGTATAAAATATCAGACATATTGTCTTGGCAGCTTTTCTGCTTTTCAAAGACCTGATGCAAAATACTGGGTACATTTTTATTTGACTAAACATGAGAACACACATCACTATAAATGTATTATATGTTTATTGTGCCCCTAACCAGGACAGATCTAAACATTCCCACTTTTTCCATGATAATTCACTATTTCATACTTGCAAGGTAGGAGATATGAGAAGAAATGGATACGGAGGGAGAATATAAATAGATTTTACTTCCCTTGAATTTATAAAACAAAAGTTGTGACAATATGCTTTATGCCTTAAGTACTTCTGTATAAAACAATAAAGATTTATTTGTTTTATCAATTAATCCAATTTACACAAATATAACACATCATTTCCAAAATTCAAAATTATATTTTATATTTCTTCTATTTGAAAACAGATTGCAGAGATTAAAAACAACATTGATTGCTCAGTTTTTAACAATACTGTTAAAACATTAACAAATTAGACATTTAAAAAATTGTGATTCTTTGTTGTTGAAAGAAATGAAAAAACTCTCATAAAACATACAAACAAACTCATAAAGATGGTCAAATTATCACAGAAACCAAACTGGACTTTTGCAGCTTCAATACCTGCTGAAATGATTTTACCAAATCAAACTGAAATCAATCAGTGATATTGGTCTTCTGTAATTGTTGCTCCTGACTGAAGAGTGTTTTGTCTTCAGGTTCTCGTTACATTTAAACACGGTTTGCTTTGTGCCTCAGAGTCTTAATGAGATTAACTCTGGATTATCATCTGCTTCGTCGAGTTTTCACCTCTCTCTGTTCGGGACTCATGAATTGACAGGAAACCTCATTTTAACCAATCAGCTGCATCACGCACCCACACTGACACGCGCGCGAACACACACACACCATCTCTGTGTGATTGCACATGATGTTAATATAAATGTGGATCCAGTTTGGTACCTAATCTCCAGACCGACTGAAGGCTAAATCCTGACTGAGACCACATGACTGAGCTGAGCTCCTGGAGGCTCAAAGTGTGTGTGTGTGTGTGTGTGTGTGTGTGTGTGTGTGTGTGTGTGTGTGTGTGTGTGTGTGTGTGTGTGTGTGTGTGTGTGTGTGTGTGTGTGTGTGCGTGTGTGTCATTAGTATTGCTCAGGGACATTTTCCCCATGTTCTTCTCCATGTGTCTGTTTTGTCCACATTGGTTCTAAACCTGCTGAAATAATCAATAAATTAATTAATCGCATGATAATTTAAAACAAACTGAATCATTTTTATTTGCAGGATCTTTTCTCTCTTCCTACCAAAACTCAGATGAGAAAAGTTCTCAGTCTGGTGCTTTGGTCTCAACTGGACCTTTTTATTTACAGAGATTTCATAATTTATTTGATTTGTTTTGGATATTTAAGGTTTCTTCCAGTACGGTGTTAATTAAATCCCAGTGTTAATTTAGAATTTAAAGTTTCAAATGAGAATGTGTTCTTGCATTATTATGCAAGAACACATTCTCATTATATTGCTTAGAAATGATCTCAAAACACGATATTATCGTTTATCATGATAACTTCTGGGACAATTTATTGTCCGGCAGAATTTATCATGACAGGACTAATTCTTCCTCTCTGTTTGACCTGTTTCTTTCTTTTTTTTTTGCTGGACCCAGAACAGTCCGGCCCGGTACTGTACGCGACCCCTTTGTGTTGTTGTGTTTGCCACAGAGCCTCATTGTGCCGCCTTGTCCTCTGTTGTGGCTCCGACCTGATTTAGGAGCTTTGAATGGACCTGCTGCTTCAGTTAATCACTTCTAATGGGCTTTTTGGGCCCCTTCAGGGGATGTTGAGTACCAGCACTGTACATGCGCTTCTGAAAAGAGTTTTTCTTCTTTTGTTGTTTTTGTTCTCCCACAGAAATGTTTTCCATTTCTGTGAAATTCAGGGACACTCCGTCTCTTCGGATGTAGTCCGACTGCAGCAGCTATTTGCTGTTGCACAAATGTTCCGAGAGCAAAACAATGTTTTTTTCATAGGAAATACTCCAATTGTAGCAGCAACCTCTGATATCAATCAATGAACACCTCCAGCTCCTTAAAGCTTTCTGTTTCCTACCATATTTCACCTGAACAGCCTCTAGAAGACACCTGTCACTCTCTTCATTTAAAACCACCTCTAATTTTAGCTCTGATTCTCCATGTTAAACAACATTAAGCACATTAAGGTGTGATAGAACAATCAGATTATCAGACCTGATGGAATCGGTTCGATTGAGGACCAAAACTGCAAATTCTCATTACAAAAGTGTGCAAAACTTTGTCAATGTTCCAATATTGTCGAAAAAACACATTTTGTAATTGCAGTGTTTCCATTAAGTAAGAAAAGTAATTAAAATCACACATTAATAACATTGTTCACACATTAAAAAGCACCACGGTTCTCCCACACCTGGTTGTTGATCATGTGACTCTTGGTGCTAAAAAATGTTTTTAATGAATTTTTGTGAAATTAACCAATTTTGATCTGGCATAAACACAATGCCTCATCCTACATCAACACTTTTTATCAACAAGAGTATTTTTGAAATTGGCATTTTATTTCTCCCTCTAGTGCAAGACTCATATTTATTTTGGTTGTGTTTACCCAGAATGCCCTAGGCTTTAGTCCACTTACTGTTTTTAAAGTGGCCCACTTGGCGTTCACATATGCATCCGAACCGCACAGAAGTTAGGATTTTATTCTGAACAGAGTTCAGTTTTTGGTCCATATCACAGGATTCGCACCAACGAACCAAACGAACTGTAGTTCAATCAAAGTTGTGTTCAAGTTGTGCTTAAAGGAGTGAGCTTATCAGCAGAACTGTTCAAGGCTAAAATAGCATCTCATTGCTACTCATGTAGCAGCACCGACGCTAACGCTTCTGTTGGCGTCCACATTTCTAACGACGCTCCAGGGATGATCAGGAGTTCCTGAAACATTTGAAACCACCAATTTCATGACTGAAGAACCGAAATAACAGATTAAAAACACAAAATATCTTTGTTGTTGAGTTCATATGTCTATTTATTTGATACTTTATCAGCAGAAAGGGATTTTCTGATTTTTGTTTTGTCGATATGTAGTTTTTGATTAAAATGAGATTAATTGGGATTCACAAACCCTTAAATTAACTAGGAATAATTTAAAGCAGTTCTTTCATTAGAACAGCTCCTCTGTCTCCATCTTATTGCCTCGTCTTTCTCCGCAGTCTTGCTGACCTTCGTGAACTGCTACAGCGTGAAAGCGGCCACCAGGGTGCAGGACTTCTTCGCTGCTGCCAAGCTCCTGGCGCTCGGCCTCATCATCATCATCGGCTTCGTCAAGATCGGCCAAGGTACGTCGCTCGGGTCGCAAAGCCACACAACTTCCTGTGTGTGGTGTGCTTTTCCTTTCTTTCTGAAAAATTATTTAGTATTTTTAAATACCTGTGACAAAACTGACAAGACAGTTTACAGCAGTTAGCAATTAAAAAACTAACTTGAACTTTTATCGCATCACCTGACTTTGATCATTTTGGAAAAATCCAACCCTTTATTCAGTAGGAATCTATGGAAGCCCAGAAAGGCAAGCAATTTGTTTATCTTTGTTTGCTTTTTCTTTTTCTCACATTACTGTAAGTTTTAAAGACTTATGTTAAAAGAAATTTTAAGCTTTTTGTTTATTTTTTTTTTTTAGGAACGTTTTTTTTTTTTCCAAAAAGGCAAGAGAAAAAAATAAACTATGTGATGTAAATAAACTAATGGACAGTAAATCTGTTAATAAAAAAATCTGTGGTGTAAATAAAGACGTAGTGCCTCTGGTGACAGAAAAATAATTACAAAGACCAACATTTTTCCAATGCAGCTCACATATTTTTTCTTGCCTTCCTTTCAGGACAGAACAAAAATTTCTTGATTTGTTCAGATCTTGTTGGTCAATTGATTTGTTTTTAGTAATTTTTCAGAAAAACTATTTCCTTGGAAAAAAAGACAAATTAAAACCTTTCATATTTGTTTTTTTTTTAAATAGCAGTACAACATTTAGCTTGACTTAGAAAATTTGCCTTCTCGGGCTTCCGTAGAACCACTTCCTATGTAGAGAAATGTTTATTTCATTACAAATAATGTGACATTTCTCATCTGTTTTTGAACTTTAATTTTCTTTCCCCATATTTGAGACCAAAGGTGACATTTGAACTGTATGGCATTTGAGGCCTGAAATGTCTGAATTGTTCACTTAACAGCATTTTCTCTTTTATATGTTTGTTTTACTAGTTTTATTAGCCACTACAGAACGGAAGTAATTTTCGATATCTTGATTAGTAGAGTAATCATTTACTCTACATTCTGGTTTTTCTGAACACCTGGAATATTCAGACTCTCATCTCCACTTCAGCAGGGGAACCATTAACGGTTCTGATACCATTAATACGAGGAACAATAAGATCCCACCCAGTTTAACCTGGAATGACTGAGTGTTGGCATGACTCAGACAGGAAGTGGGTCAACAAAATGTCACAATGTTCTCCAGACGAATGTTCAACAGGTTTATGTCAGCAAAACGAAGCTGCTATGATCCTTAATGCCTTATGCTTCCTTTCTAGTGAGGAAAATTGTGACTGCAGGCTTTTATATGCACTTTTTCTTGTGGATGTTCTCTGCCAAGGCCAGCCAGTTTCTTATGGCTGCTTCACTTCCTGTTTGAACGTCTCAAACAGAGCAATATTAAAATAACAGCCGTCAGACCGAACTTTGCAGGAGAAAATTCGAGGCGAGGGAAGTCGACTATCAAGTCCTGCAGGAAAAGCGAACAAGAGACCCACAGAGATGTCTGTTTTGTCTTCGGCTGCAGCGTTTATTAGTTCAAACAATGATGCCTTGAAGACAATCTCTGATGTGTCTGCAGCTGAGACCTGTATATTCCTCTCTGAATTGTTGCCATGCTGTCATCTTCTGCTGCTTGGCTCACAGTTACAACACCAAACTGATTAAAATTGAAGTTTAGAGTGAAACAAAACAAAAATTCACAACAGTAGCTCCCTTGTTCTGACTTCTGGATGAAATGTTCTGTATGTTTCTGTTAAATTCTTGCTGAGAAATATCAGTTACTTCATGTTTGTGTAGAAGAAACTCAAGTTTCTGCTTCAGTCATAAAAACTGGAAGATCCTGCAAGTACAGAACTGAACCAGAACCGTTCTGATAAAACTAATCACTGCAGCCATAGCATGACCGGCACTTCTTAAAGGTGACTTATTATCCTTCCTTTGAACAGGTTGGTATCAAATCATTGATACCACATAAAACATGTTTACTACATTTTTTGTTTGTGACTCATCAATTGGGAAGTTTTTGAAAGAGCTTGTTTTCCAAAAATAAATTATTTCCAAAAAACAAGATTTTTCTTTTTAAGAACTTGGGTTGTTTTTAGAAGCAGCAGAGATTTACATGATAAGTCCTCTTTAATGTAGAAATCCTGGCAGCTGTGATGACATGTGCTTGTGTGGAGGTAGGAGGTCACAGGTCACAGATGGAATCAGCTGACCGGTGGGCGCTCCACACCGAGTGGAAACTGTTCAGACTTTGAGAACAAAGAGCGGTCAGCAGGAAGGAATGAAAAAACCCAACAAATGTTTAAGTCTCTTATAAAAAAGATATTATATTCATATCTGTTATCTCTGGAAAAGAAGCTGATTTAATAAGGTTTAAGATAAACACAATTAGATCTTTTAAACATCATTAATTGAAATTCGTGGTGATAATGATAAATCAAAATTTGTATGATAATTACGATAAATTCAGATCCCTCATTCATGTATGTGATTTATTATGTATTTGTTTAACACTCATGCTTGTTTGTCCATGTAAGTGTTTTATTCTTAAACCTCATTCGTTTGTTCACTCAGTTTATCAAAAACAGAGGAGAGGAAACAGAAGCCACTTCAAAATAAAAGCATGAATATGAACATCTGCTTGAATAAATCTTAAGTCAATAACCAAAACTTCAACGCTTATCAAGCTGAATTCAACTGTTTATGAAACAACCAAGTGAATTAGTGCTTTGAAATTCATCCAGAAAAATTAATTTAGTGGAAGTTAAATGAGCTGAACCTTTTCACAGTTAGCAAAACCCCTAAACTAACTATTAGCTTCAATATTAGCACATTAGCAGTTAGCAGAAGTGGAAATGAGGTCAATAATAAACTAAATGAATAATAAACAAATCATTTTGTAGGAGATAAATTTGAATTGAAACACATTCACACTTTAGCTTGATATTGTCCAGATATGCAACTAATGTAGCAAACCCAGAGTTTCTATGTGGGAAGCAGAAAGTCTCTGCCTCACAAACCCTCCAGCTCTTTTATGCAGAACCTGTTCAGGTTTCTTCCTGGACTGTGAGGAGTAACTCCTCTGATTTGTCTTTTTAAGAGTCCCGTCTGATCTGGTGTTTGCTCTGTTATTCCTCTTCTTCTAATGACTGTTTAGCTCCTATTCCTCCGATCCTGTGGAGTTGCACCAAAGCTGCTGTAATTAGATCAGCAAACACAAGTTCAGTGCTGGGATCTCCCTGGCTTCATGTTGAGGTCATGTTATTAATATTTTTTTTTCAAGTTCTAGGCTCTTTTCAACATTTGAGGATTTCGTTCAGTATGTCACCATCAGGAATGTGGTTTCCTCACCTTTCAGATTTCTTTTTGTTGATTGACGTGAGCGTGACTCAGGAGGCGTCTCAGATTAGAGACCAGATTAATCAGATTAAGCAGGCGGCCAGCCAGGCTGTTTGCTGCAAACACTGATGTTAATTCCTCTCCTCAGACAGAGTTGGTTCACATCACACCCTGAATCCAGATGCAGCGTTTCCTCAACCTCCTTGCAGGTTGACTCACCCAACAGTTAAATAAAGTTTCCCTCTTGGTAAAAGTGGCTGTTGACATGTTGAAGTTACTCATTCATGAACTCTTTGAGGTGAATTCAACTTGTGTTTACGCTGACTGAGTCAGAGTTGGTCCCTCCCTCTGCACCAACATGTGGAGGAAAACTTTATTCAACTCCACCTTAACAGCAGAGCTGACCTGTTTAATACTGGAATACAAATTAAACACAGTCACAATCTGTTAATGAAGCCTAACCCAGAAAAGGCAAATGCATCATCTTCATTCAGGCTGCATTCACACCAGCCTTGTTTAATCCGCTTTAATTGAACTCCAGTTCGTTTGCCTAGTAAGTCCGGTTCGTTCAGGCAGGGAACAAACCGGACTTTCTGAGTAACCGACCCAACTCGGATTCAGACCAAAAAATCAGAACTGTGTCCCTCATGCAAACGTTCAGTCTCAGTTTGGTGGAAGTGGACCAGAGACCGCTCCAAACGCAGGAAATGGACGAGAGGAGAAATCTTACAACTGCTAAAATCTGAGATCAGATAAATCTAGAAACAAACACGCTCCGCAAAATGTTGAAGTCCTGCATCATGTTTCACTTTTAAATAGTTTGTAATCGAGATGAATTTATTTTCCAGAAACGTCACTGAAGCAGAAACAGGAATTTGTTCACGTGGTTTTGGCATGTGTTCACCTGCCTGCATGTTTCCTGTTTGCTTCACTTATCACAGCTTATTAAATCTGTGTTGGCTGGAAGCTAAAAAGCAGAAGAAAACATGTAAAACTTCAAAGGTTTCATCTATTTTAGAGCTCTAGTAAACATTACATTTAAAGGTTTTCATTCTGAAGTTTCAGAAGAGTCATTCCTGGGTTGATCAGCAGGAGCTGAACATTTTCCGCCAGTATTTTGCTTTATCTGAGTTTCAGGTGAATCATAACTTCCAGTCCAGCATGAGGATCTGTGAAGGTCAGAGAGATTCAGCCGTTCTTCTTGTTTTGGAGGCTTAGAGAAGCAGCAACACCACAACTGATTTGGACATGCTGATACATGAGAGGGCATCGGCTGGAGGGATAAGAAGAAAATAATCATGTAAAATAAATTCTGACTCTTTTAGTTGATGAGTTTTTACTTACAGCATTTGCACCGTATTCTTGGGACTTCTTAGGCACGGTGTTACAACCTTTAGTGGTTTTTTTAATGTTTTAAAATCAATTGTAAAACATTGATTGTTTTGCAACAAATGTAAAACAATCAATGTTTACATGCGATTTTAAAGCGTGTTTAATGCTTTAAATGCTTAAATTCTCTTATTGTCGGAATTGCTCCGTGAAGCTTTGTCTCCTCTTTACCAAAGGCCAGAAATTAAATATGTTGTCACAGATTTTATGAAAAATGTACTTCAATTCAGAAATACTTGATTGATCCCAAAGGAAATTTTAATATTTGAACTATTACTAAACTTTGTTTTAAAGGGGACATATCTTGGAAAATTCATATTTTGCACATTTTAGTGCTTCCATTTGGGTTTCTACTGCTGCTAAATATAATCCAAGTCCTTGAAAAAATACACGACTGTTTTATAAGATACAACCGAGCACTACGCCGTTACCTAGCAACCCAAGCTTAGCTCCAGCACGTTTTACTGCTGCATTCACAGTACAATGGCTGCTGGAAAAGACAAGTGTTTTGTTGTTGACTTACCATCCAGAAACCACTTTCTGCATTATTATTGGTTGTGCAGGAGTCTCAACTTCTGCTTTTCAAAGAGCAGAAGTTTTATAATTGCTCATCTGTTTTGGGAACCTTTGGGAAAGTTTTATTTAGACGTTTTAGGATCTCAATTACAGCAGCTCAGAAGAAGCTTTTGACTAAAAACATTTTGTTGTTATACAACAGTCTGATGAAGAGGATGGCGATTGACAGCGCTAAGATCTGTCTCCGAGCTCTGATTGGTTGTTTCTGGTTAGTACTGAGAGAAGTACCGTATTTTCCGGACTATAAGTCGCACCAGCCATAAAATGCATAACAAAGCAGGAAAAGACATATATAAGTCGCACTGGAGTATAAGTTGCATTTTCGGGGGAAAGTTGCTGCAGCTTTAATGCTAAAATTAGCCAATATGGAAATTTTTCAGGACAGCTTCTTATTTCCAGCATTTTTATTTATTGGTTCTATTACTTTCATAATTTAATGTACAAATAAGTAGAAACATTACAAATTGTGCCTCAGAGGAATGTTGGCGTACCAGCACAGGCATGAGGTTGTTAGCAACGTTAAGAGGTTTGCCACGCATGGTTGGTCTGCCGTCCAGACCGTCGGCCCGGCCCAGAGGAGAGGTTCCCACGCTGGCTTACATCTACCCCTCGCTGAACCAACGTGGCCCGGAGCCGTTGGTTTAGCGACCGTCGCCAGGTCTGAGAATGTGGGTCCAGGGGAGCAGGAATGTGACTCTGAGCCGCTCAAACCAGCAGAAACCTGAAAGTCGGAGAGTTTTAGATGCTTCAAAGTTTGCCCTGTCATGTCTGGACAACTGGATGATTTGGATCCTATTTTACAAGCTCCATCTGCAAATGTTTGGTTTTTGTTCTTCCAAGCAATTAGTCCTCTCAACTGGGGCAGATTTAGGGTGAAGCATTGTTGTTCTTCCTCCAGCTTGGACCAAAACAACCTGATTTTATTTACTTTTTTGCCTTTTTTTTCTCCTTTTTTCTGCTCTGAGTTTTGTGTTGTTTTGTTTTTTTCAGGTGGAACGGATGAACTTCTTCCTGAAAACTCTTTTAAAGGATCCAGTTATGAGTTCGGTAACATCGGCTTGGCGCTCTACAGCGGCCTCTTTGCCTACGGTGGCTGGTGAGTCCAAAATGAACAGAGCCATGAGAACAGATTACAGGCATGTAGATGCATCCATTAATCCATCCATCCATCCATCCATCCATCCATCCATCCATCCATCCATCCATCCATCCATCCATCCATCATCCATCCATCCATCCATCCATCCATCCATCCATCCAACCATCCATCCATCCATCCATCCATCCATCCATCCATCCATCCATCCATCCATCCATCCATCCATCCATCCATCCATCCATCCATCCATCCATCCATCCAAACAACCAACAAGCCAAACAACCATTCACTCATCCCTCATGCATCCAACCAACCAGTGTAGTCTTTCGTCCAACCAACCAAGCTGTAACTACGTGGGGATTTAGATAGTTTTTGTACGTCTTGTTGTTTTCAGTCAGTGATTGTTCAGCTTGAGTCTCTGATTACTCAGCATCACCTTCTTTCTCCTCTAAACCCATCATTAGTGAATTCCAGTCCTGACAGGCTGATCAGTAGAAATCTACATTGTCTCCTTTTCCCAATGTTTTCTAAAACATGCAGTTTAACTTCTGTATCTTTTGTTTGCAGGAACTACTTGAACTTTGTCACTGAAGAAATGATCGAGCCTTACAAGTAGGTTGTTGTGATTTCTATCAGCACTGAGAGGCTGCAGTTTGAGTTGTCGTAATCGACTGTTTGGTGTCTGTGTGTCGTCCAGAAACCTTCCTCGAGCCATCATCATCTCTCTGCCCATCGTCACCGCCGTCTACGTTCTCACCAACCTGGCCTACTTCACCACCATCTCTCCCGCTGACATGCTGAGCTCGGAGGCTGTCGCTGTGGTGAGTTCACACCCGGCCTGCAACCTTTTCCTGCACATCTTCACTGCTGGAAACGCTGGAAATATTACCACAACATAATATGGTTGCCCTGATCTATGATTTGTTTATGTGGCACTTTTAAAGACAGGTTTAAAGCTGCACCAAAGTGCTGACCAAAACATTAACACAGTGAAACATCACAACAAAAAAGTCACACTATCAAGTCGTAATTAGATGTCAGAGAATAAAGACACGTTTTAAGAAGTGATTTTCCTCTGACTCCTGAATGGTTTGATTTTATTTCTCCATTGCATCTCATTATTTAAGACAAACTTCACACATTTATTAGTGGCAGCAGATTTTTTTGAATGAGCTCATCTGTTTCAGGTTGAGTTTTCTGGACGTTCAAGTTGCTTCGACAGAGAAGTCACGATTTGTTTCAGTTGTTCCTCACATCAAGAATGGAAGTATTTAAAACCATAAATGCCAGAGGTTTTCTGTGCTCAGTGTAAAGGCAGATTTAAAGGAAGTCTGAACCAACTCTCTGAAAAAAGGTTCACTGGTTCCTCTGGTGTCATGGCTTCTTCCTCTCTGAGTGACCTTCCAGTTTGTCTAATTTGGCTTCCAACTGACCCTCTATGATAGCTGTTCACTCTGGTTTGGTGTTGAACTTCCTCCATCACCTTCTCACTTAATGAAACCAGATTTATTATTGTGCTGTAGTTTGTTTGTAAGTCTTTGCGTGTGTTTCCGGCAGGACTTTGGGAACTACCACCTGGGCCCCGTCGCGTGGATCATCCCCGTGTTTGTGGGTCTGTCGTGTTTCGGTTCGGTCAACGGTTCACTCTTCACATCATCCAGGTATTGCTCGAGTTTTACACGATCCAGGCCTTCTGAAGCTGCTTCTACATTAATCATAGAACTGTGCAAATTGAAGTTCTGAAAATAAATTTGCGTCATTCACGCACTCATTTAGAAAAAATAAAACATTCTTGATTAAAAATAGTTTCAGGGCTAGAATGAGGCAGTTTTTCAGATGTATTTAGATGGACGTAAAACTGCAATGGAAAGGCTTTTTTGCATCACATGGGTCATTTGATCAACAACTGGATGTTGCTGCAACAACAAGAAGTAGGATGATGGTTTGTTTTAGTTTAGTTTGTTTAGTTTGTTTAGTTTGCTCCTCCAGAGCTCACAGCATCACAGTTCATAAAACGTTATGTGTGTTTCAAAAGAGTTGAATCGCCAAACACTACAAACGCAACAACTTCTCCCAAGTAGGCGGAGCTTGTTAGCCGATACCATTTTTTTGTCTGAAATGTTGCCAAATATATCAAGAAAGCCACAGAGTTGGCAACAGTTGGGTGACTATTTTTATCTGAAAACATGCAGACGTGACCTGTTGGGCGAGTCTAACCTTTCTCACACAGAACAAAAGAGGACATCGTTTGATTTTTATACTTTAGTTGAGGTCGATCAGATCCGGGGATGAAATCGGCTCCACATGTGAGTATGGGCCAATCACAGGTCTTCCAGAATGAAGGAAATCGGCTGGCTGATAAATTGCTGCAAACCTACAGGATAAAAATTTGATTTCATTTGACATGGAAATGCAGCTTGAAAAACTCTACCATCGGTTCGGTTCGCTCAACTTCTCCAACCTCTCAGGTTATTCTATGTGGGGTCGCGGGAGGGTCACCTGCCCAGCCTGCTGTCCATGATCCACCCCACACTGCTGACGCCGCTGCCCTCACTCATATTCACGGTGTGTAATTGTAGTTTTTCCTTTTTAGTTACATTTTTACGTTAAACATGACGTCAGGTTTAGTCCAGCTGAATAACGACGCGCTCTCCTCTCTCCAGTGTTTGATGACGCTGCTCTACGCTTTCTCCAACGACATCTTCTCCGTCATCAACTTCTTCAGCTTCTTCAACTGGCTCTGCATCGCCATGGCGATCCTCGGCATGATGTGGCTCCGCTACAAGAAGCCCGACCTGGAGCGGCCGATTAAGGTGAGTTAACGCAGAACGGCGGGAGCGGGGCAGAGCGATCGCAGCGTCTCGCCGACAAACAAACATCTATTGAGAGCCGAATCAAACGGTTCAGATCAAAGAGCAGAAATGAAGCAGGAAGCTCTTCATCTGCAGTTGTTGGTGTCTGCAAGCCGGGAGTTGGTGGGTATTTCCTGCTAGAGATTTCCCAGCAGTCAGCCTCTCTGAAGTTACTGAAAAAGATGAGGGTCACTCAATCTGCCACATAAAAAATCATTTCGATCTGACATTTTTTCTCCAGACGGTGAGATCAATGAGCATCATTGAAGCTGTTTGCTCTGAGGTGCTCATCTGCCTTAAAGTCAGAAATTGTGAAAAAAAAAAATCAGAATTTTTAAATTGAAGCCAAAAATCAGAAAAAAGTCTGAAATTCTGATTTAAAAAGTTATATTTTTCATTAAAGTCAGAAAGCTTAGAAATAAGAGAATTTTCTGATCAATTTCAGAAATATTTGAAAAAAGATTGAAGAATTCTCAGAGTAAAGTCAGAAATCTGAGAACAAAGTTTCCATTCCCTCAGTTTGTGCCGCTCTAATCCCATTCTGAAGCAGAAACTGCAGCCGGACTGTCTCGACCTCTGATTGGCTGTCATTTCTCCGCTTGGCTCCGGTTGGCTGTTGGCGTGGCGCCACGTATGGCAGAAACAAAACGAGGCAGATGGACGGCCGGAGCATCCTCTGCCTCTCCCCATGTCGTTTATTTCTCCGTCACATTCCTGCTGCTCAGCTCGTTTCCAGTGTGACCAGTGGAGATTGATCTGACTGGAGGAGGAGAGACGCAGCCATTAACGAGCCGCCGTTAACGAGCCGCCGTTAACGAGCCGCCGTTAACGGACAGACGTTTATTACGGGCGACAGGAAGGGGTGTCCTCTTCTAAAACAGCAGCAAAATGTCCTGAGCCTGGAGCGTTTTTATTCCCATG
Organism: Poeciliopsis prolifica; assembly: GCF_027474105.1. NCBI lineage: Eukaryota > Metazoa > Chordata > Actinopteri > Cyprinodontiformes > Poeciliidae > Poeciliopsis > Poeciliopsis prolifica. The sequence goes on along the minus strand of NW_026562376.1, from coordinate 2,579,857 downwards.
TCATCACTATGAAGTGATTCATTCCTCATTTTAAAGGACATTTCCTTCTAGGGACACAGGTTTTCTAGGAACTGGCAGTTTTCACGCCTGAAGGGTTTGGGACTGTCCAGGTGCCATGGTTTCGACACAGTCTGGAATAGTTGATTGTTTCACACACCTGGATAAATATGGAAAAAATATTTCAGTTTGTGTATTTTTTCTCCTTTATCCGTTGTGTAAATGTTATCTCCACCCGTCATAAACTAGGACATGAAAACTGAGCAGGTTTTCATGTTTTCTGTCAACGCAGCTCATCTCTGACCTGTGGAGGTCGTTGAAGGTGACCCGTCATGGACGACATGGTCTAAAAAACAGCCTCACTGTTAAAGATTTGAACAGTTTTCATGAAATCTGGAGTCTCTGTCTCCACCGCCGCAGGTGAACATCCTGCTGCCAGTGAGCTTCGTCCTCGCCTGCCTCTTCCTCATCATCGTGTCTTTCTGGAAGACGCCGAAGGAATGCGCCACCGGCTTCGGCATCATCGCCACCGGGCTGCCCGTCTACTTCATCGGCGTTTGGTGGAAGAACAAACCCAGGTGGATGATGCGCGGCATCTGTGAGTAAATTATGAATCTGTATGTCCTGGAGTGAAGATGATGATGATGATGATGATGATGATGATGATGATGAAGGCGCTCAGGAGCATCAATAAAAGCAAAAGTTCATGAATCATAAAAAATCCAACAAACATAAACTTCATTATAAATATTCTTAATTTACATAAAGACTGAATAAAGTCAGATAGGTTTAGGAAATATGTTTTTTTTACTAAACTAAATTCAGTCATTATGAAATGTTTTTCTAAAATGGGTTTATTTAGTTAAAAAAAATCATTTAAATTCATTGTGGCAGGTCAGTCAGTTAAAATAGAAATATATAATTTTTTTTGTTTAGTTATTTATTTATATTTGCAGATATTCACTAAAATAACATTTGAAACACATTTATTTACTTATTTTACATTTTTGTATGAAAGAAAAAAATAATTTGAATAAAAAGATTGACTTTTTTTTCTGTTAAATTTTTTTTTGTCATTTTTATTTAGCTATTTAATTAGTTTGTTTAGCATATATTCACTGAAATATCATTTAAAATATACATTTTTATTTTGGTGTAAAGGAAACATGGAAATAGAGCAAGAGTCGCACATTGTTTTCTTGTCTAAAAATAATTTTATTAGTTTTATTTTGCAGATATTCATTAAAACAACATTTTAAATGTTTTTATTTATCTTTTTTGCTTTAAAGAAAAAACCTGTCCCTGCATTACATCTGGATAATTTATTTATTTACAATTAGATGTTCATTCAATATTTCAGTCTCCATTAATCCTGCAGCGTTGAGTTAAATTAAACATTACAGATCAATAAATATGGCTGTCGCCTTTATTTGGGGTTTTTCTGGTTGAATCTGAGCAGAAAATGTCGGACAGTAACATAAACTCTGGATTCGTTGTGTTCGCAGCAACGACCACTGCCTGGTGTCAGAAGGTCATGGAGGTCGTCCCTCAGGAGTCCTAAAGACCGTCTGCCTTTTTTTTTTTTATTTGGCCTCTGATTTCACAGAAGATGAAGTTTGACCTCAACTGACGTTTCTCTAACCCCGTTCTGTCTCAGACTAGCACACACACACACACACACACACACACACACACACACACACACACACACACACACACACACACCCACGTTGTGCAGACTGCTGATCATGTCTAAGTCTTCATTGTTGTCTTGTTTTTATGTTACCTTGGTGATTCAGACGTTATTTTTACGTGTCTTGAGCGCATTTCTGAACTTTGTATTTTTTTTTTTAGGTGTTATTTAAAAGTTTTTCTGTAGCCTGAGGATTTGGTGTCGAGTCTGGGTTGCCCTGACGCTCCTGACCTCTCCTGACCTCTCCTGACCTCTCATGGTGCATCTGACGCCTAACAAAGGCAGTTTCCGTTAGTTTCTTTTTCATGGGCTGTTTAATTTTTTACACCTGAGGGATTCAGGTGTTTTCCGTTCAAAGCCCACGTCTCATTTGGTTTGTGAGCTGTGAAGTCGGACCGGGGCCCCCAGGGGTCACATCAGAGCCGCCGCTTCAGGCCGTGTGAGGACATCACTCAGTGTTATGAGGCCGGAGTCTTTATGTCTGAGATAAAATCAGAGGAAGTCTTTTGTATTTTATCTCAAACTGTCAAACACTTTTTATGAGTTTTGTTTTTGTTTTTTGGTGAAACGAAGGCCTTTGCTCACCACGTCTGAGTTTGCTGTTCACTGTGAACATTTTCCGTTCTGTGTCAACGTCAGCATGTGACGGTTTCCTTCCAAGCAGTCAGACCTTAAAGCTGCAGTACGTACCTTTTAAAAAATGTTTTTTTACATATTTGATCAAACTGTGACCATGTCCTGATTGTTTAACATGAAACAGATAATCTGTGAAAACATCAGAGGTTTGCACTGATTTGTCCTCAACTCTGACCTTTCATCCAAAACCAGATTTAAATGACATCTTTAAGCGTTTTCTTGTCAGCCATCTTTTGTTTTTTTATATCCCCATTTGAATCTTTTTCTGAAGATGATACAGTTTGAGACAAAATCCCAAAAAACAGCAAAATACTGAAAAATCTTCTGGAACCTGTTACATTTGATTCAAAGCTAAATATTATAAACTGATGTTTATTTTGGACAATGAAACTTAGTTTCAGGCAGAAGATTTACGCCTAATATTGAACATTTTTGCTTTAATCTCTTTTTGGAGCTAAACTGAGCACAAAAAGTCAAGAAGTTCCTGTTTGGTTGATTAATTAGCATTAAATCTGAACACTTATTATAAAAACAATATTATTATTTTTATTGTTTTTGTTATTGTTGTTATTATTGTTTTTGTTATTATTGTTATTATGTATATATTTTTCTTATTTTTTATTACTAAATAATATTTTTCTTTATTTAAACATAGTAATACAGTTTGTGTTGCTTATGGCTAAATAATATTTACTAATTATGTACTCTGAGAAACTATGAAACACTAAAGATCAGTTTCTCCTTGGAGATCAATAAACTTTATTCTTCTTTATATGATGTGTTTCCTGTAAATACATCATATTTACCACATTTGTAAGAAAAAATCAATTTCTTGGTTTGTGTTTAGCATTTTTGGGTGAAAATCTTCTCCAATCCTGATGCTAAACAGCTTTTTTTAATGACTAGATTTGTTTGGTTTATAGGATTGGATTATTGGCTGACTGCCTGCAAATGCTGATTACCGTCCCACAGTAATGTGTGACCTTGGCAGTGACCAGCATGAGGAAGCAGCATGATGTGCTTCTCCAGTCTAAAAAACATCAATTGATATGTGTTTGGATTTTTCTGATGGTTTGAGGTTTATTGCTATACCTTCATTAAAACCAAGGAAAAGAATCGACCAATCAGACGCTCCCTGACGTTTTGTGCTCATTTTTACATTTAAACATCCAGATTAAACCTAAATCCAAGTTGATTCACTTTGTTTTCCAGCACGATGCACTTTATAGCAAAGTATGTAAAGCAAGAAATGAAGGGTTGGTTTGATCATGTAAATTGAAATAAACCTTAAAGTTTCTCCTTTTTTATTCACCTGAACTTTATTCACCTGAACTTATTGTTTGTGTTTAAATGACACGTTGGTGTGCAAAGGCCTTCAAAGTGTTGGCGGGAGGTGAAAACGTCAGAGCTCAGTTTCAGATCAGAAAATGAACTGTTAGTTTTTATTTTGTGTTTTTATTTCACACACAGTGACCGTTACTTTCTTAGCTGTAATGTTATTAATGATGAACGCCTCCTGACCAAAACGTGCAAAGTGTCACCACAGGAGGCAGGAATGAGTAAAACTAGTGGTAGAAAACCTTCCTAACACTCCAGCCATCGCAAAGCTAAAAGACAAACTGAGATGGCAAACTAACATGAGTAAGACTGAGTAAGAAGTTTTATTTATTTTTAGATTACTTTTATTGTTACTAGTCCCTCTAATTTGTTTGAAGGAGATTTTTTTTTGAAAAGTACTTTTCAATAAATTCATTTTTTTCCACTCTTGTGTTCTTTTGTTTATTTTTCAAGTTTTCTGTTGAATTATTATTAATATCTGGCAGCTTTTCTAACTACAACTTTCTAATTAGATGCTTCTGAATGATGTGAAATTATACAACGTTTCTTTTTTTTAAGCTCCAATTGAGCAGATGATGGAAAACAATTTGTTTTCTATCCAATTTTCAAAGTTAGAAATGCGACTTTAGAATATTAATTGAATCTAAAATGCTTTTAGTACAGAATATGAAACAACAGACATCATTATTACTTCAGTTTTAGAAATAAACTAGAAATCAGGTTTTACGTCATACAGAATTTAATGCATAGAAAATTGAAAGGCTGATTTAGCATCCTAATTTATTTAACTTGGAGCTGAAATGATTAATTGTGATCAAGCGATTATTCAAATAATCATTAACTGATTTAGTAAAAAAATTAATCGTTAACTGGAGTACAGGCACTAAAAAGGCCATTTGCTGAAAAAAAACAGCCAAAAACTAGAAAATTTAGAATAAAAATATTGTTTGTTTTATAATTGTTCATTTGCATATTTTTATCTTTCTAATATTGTATAAAAAAGGCTAAAGTGGTTTAATGAACAATATGCAGAATATTAGCCATTTTTATCTGAATAGATTAATCATCAGAATAATCTTTCACTAAAATAATTTTAGTTGGATTCTAATTTAATCATAATATTTTTATTGCTGTTTCAGTAAATGCAGCACAAATCTTTCATCATTTTGTGCTGCTGGTTGATGGTTTTTACAGACAAACCGACTCAGATTGTGACTTTTTTACCTCTTTGTTTGATTTCAGATGATAGACTTGATCTGGTCAAATATTGACTTATAATGAGGAAAATTACTTCCAAGCTCTAATTTAAGCTGCAAATCTAATTAGTTTCAATCCAGTTTTTATTTTCAGGTTTTGTTTCTGAGTCAGCATCTATTCTCATCACGTCCAAATTCAAAAAGTAGCAGAATAATCCAAAAGATGAAGTTAGAAAAATGTCCATGTGCCTTTTAGATGTTTATTAAAAATAATAATGAAGTATCAGTTCAAGAGTCAGCGCTCTGGCTCGGTTCTTTTCCTGCAGAACTTGGATGTTCTGCCAGAAATCTGAACTGTGAGGAATGTAAACAGCTGATCCAGACCTGCTGCTGCTGGACGTTTGAATCGGATCACAGATCATCAGAGACACAGAAAGACGTTTGAACTGGAGAACGGAAACTTTTAACCTGAAATTCTTTACTTTTAAATCTCGGTTTGATAAAAGCTGAAAGTTGCATAAAAAAGTTTTGCGACTGCAAACTTTGATGTATTTCACCTGATCGACAAACACAAACGAGAAAAAGTTTCCTACAAAAATCTGAAAAGTGTGGCATGCATTTGTATTCATCTTTGCACATTTGGCCCATTTCTCTTTATAGAAGAGTTCAAACTCAGTCAAACTGGATGCAGAACATCGGTGAGCATCTGGTTTCAGTTGGATTCAGGTCCAGGCTTTGACTGGGCCATTCTAACACAGTGAGCTAATGTATGCTAACATAGCTGCACTGACAAAACAAAATAGGCAATCCAGCTGAAGAGAATTGAGCTAATTTGTCGCAAGTAATTAAATGAAGTTCATCCAAGTAACAAAGTTCGACAGACTGAATTTGATGACATGTAGCTAAATGTGTTTTTAGTTGGAGCTCTGCCCCAGACTCGAGTCTTTTTCACTTCAGCTATTTTATTTTGTCTCCATCATCCCATCAACTCTGACCATCGTGATGGCTTGTTCAGGATAATATGTGGTATTAGTTTTCCTCCACACTTTTCAGAATTTATGTGTAGGAAATTTTTAAAACGGTGCAAAATCTTTTCAATTTTCATGCTTATGCTCCAGTTTGTTTTTATCTGAAATCCCAATGAAACGGGTTTTCTGTTCTGACAAGACGAATGGTGAAATGTTAAATGGATGTGAATGCTTTGAGTAAATGACAGTTTCATGTCATTTATTTTTCATAGATTCAGTGAAAGTAAACATGTCTTTGTGGCCTGAAGTGCCTGAAGATTTTGTTTTTAAACTCGATTCTTTGTCATCCATTTTGTTTCAGAGTCTTTGTGTAACTGAAGGATTCGTACTTGGTTTAACTTACATAAAAAAAAACACTTCTCTGAAAATGGCCGCCTGAGGAGGGTGAAAAAAAATCTAACATATAAGTAAAGTAAAAACCTCCAAAAGAGCCACTGGATAACTTCTGATCTATATAACCTTCCATTTTGGGAATAAAGAGACACAAATGAAATTCTCGGTTGGGCTCTTTGCATGAGTTCAGAATGAAAAACTGAAGTTTGCTTTAAACATGCTGAGTTAAAATCATTTGAAATCTCAGATGATTTCAAAGTTCTTTATATAAACATTAAAAATCCTGTTTAACCTTGATGTTGATCATCACTATTAGCAGAAGAAAGTTAATCTTCCCACCAGTTTGGTGCTGGACGACCATAAGGTGAACAAAGCTGTGCTTTATTGTGCTGGTAGATCTAATGTGAGTTTTTTTCATTTTTGTGTCTTACATGCTGGAAATGTGATTTTTTGTACTCTGTGACTCAGAAGTGCTTCTCTGGCTGTTTAAATGTGTAGAAATGGACAAATATTTGCAGAATCTTTGCATTTGCCAGCCATGATGTGTCTGTGACAGACTGTACACGGTGGTTCACTTCCTGTTTTTATCTCTATTAAAATGCTTCTCAAGCTTTTCCTTTGGCCTCTTCACTGAAGGAGAAATATCTGAAAGATAAGATAGGAACTAAAGACTTGAACGTTTGGTAGAGTTTCTATGTTTCTTTCATCAGCGAAGCATCAGAGCATTTAGATTTTAAACTGGGTGAAACTTTAAAACCAACTAATAGAGGTCAGGTTGTGGCATGACCTCTGACCTCAACCCCGTTGAATCGTCCAATGTTTAACGGATTTCATGCCAAGGAATCAGCAAGTTTAAATGAACGGAGCCAGAAGATTGATGAAGGATACAAAGTTAGTAGTTGAAGTCTGAAGAACTTATTTTGGAGTTTTGACCAAATATTAAAAGTTGACCGTCTAATTTTTGAGAAAAGTCACAATAAGCTCCAACAGGTCGTCCCATATCTTGTTTTTAGAAATAGTTCCTGTTGATCTCTGCGTATTTATTCCACTGTGTTCAAAAAATTAACTTGTTTTAAATTGAAACAAGTTCAAGTTTTTCTTAAATGTGTTCAGATGACGATAAATCACACAAGTTGTACTCTTTTTACTTCTTTATCCTTTTTATCTTTAAGATTGTTTTTCTCAATTTACAAATACATTTTTTTTTATGTAGCAAAAAGTTAAAAATTGCATTTAAAACTCCAACTCCACATTCAGACTGAATACATAAACTGTTCAGACATGAAGCGGTCGGTGCTGCCTGTAAGTGGTTATGGCGTCTGAAGGCAAAAAATTAATGCAATAATCTTAAATCCTGTCAAATATTCAGAGCATTTAATGCAGCAAGGGGTTAAATCGTCTGAACCAGGGTCAGTTTATCCAGTTAGTGTTGAAGCTTAAGAATCAGATTGAACCAAAACATGAGTCAGAGTTTCACTTTGCTTCACCTGAGAGATGAAGCAAAGTGAAACGAATATTCCTGTCAGTCGTTCATATATATTGAACTTCATAAATGCTAAACCAGTTTATGCTTTTTATATGTTTGGAACTAACTTGAAAGATATATTCTGCTAAAACTAGAAAAATTGCAGTGAGATGAAATGACAGGGGATGCTTCATCTGAAACAGACTCCTCTCAGTTAAAAGTGGAAACTAGAGTCTAAAGAAATCTCAAACTTTGAGAGCCGGGAGCAAATAAACTACTCTTCTGATTGGACTCATGTCTCTACTTGCTTCACTTTAGGAAACGAAGCGATTTGAAAACGACCTTTTGCACCGAGAGTGGATAAAAATATGGATCCCCATGTAGGAAGGCATGTGACAGTCCTGCATTCAAGGAGTATTTTAAAGAAAACCGTAAAACCTACGACAACGATGCTGATATTTCCTGAAAGCAGAGGCTCATAACTTTGTTTTGATGCATAAATTATTTCTGTAGAGGGAAAATTGTACAAACAGGATTATTTTGTTTGTTAAAAATCTTTCAGTCACAGTTACTAGAGTGCAAACTCCGACATTGGATGACAAAACTAAAAACGGCCAAAACTTTCTATTAAACTTTGATTTGAATCCGTGAGATTTTTGAATCTCACAGATTTTTGAAAAACCGTGAAAGATATAAAACGTTGAATCATGAGAAAACACCCGAATGATTGGAGTTTCTGGGTGAAGCAGACAAAAGTTTTAAGCTGTCAAAGAAAACAAAGTTTTTTGCAGAATTTGGTGGAATTTATTTAGATCCTGCAAGTATTTCAATTAGGCAAAAAAGTAAAAATATTTTAAGTTATTTTAAATTTAACATACTTTGAATATACATTTTTCACCAGAGTTTACAGTGGCAACGTCTGCTGACACCAACAGTGATGCATTTAAGTACCAGTTGTAAACTACATAATCTGCACACAACAACAGGAACAGTTCACTCTCCACCTTCAGTTCAGCTTAAAAAGTCTTTTTTTACTTGTTTTTGGAAAACTTTTGTTTTCTCAGCTCCTGGACCAAATGGTTGATTTTTCAGCAAAACTGGAACAACCAAAGAAATCTGTTGGTAACAAATAATGCAACATTTCTGAATTTTTCTTGGTATTCACTGCCCTTCAGGGCCATTTCTTTTTGCACTTTTTCTGGTCTCATTGTTCCCACACTGCGTCTCAAAGCAGCTGCGGCTCACGAAGGCCGTGAGAGGAAAAGCCAGATAAAAAGTATCAGCAGCACAACAAACATTCTGCAGGAGATCGTGACCAGAGGTGAGCTCTGATTTCTGCTTCCCTCCACAAACACACGCTGCGAAGGAGCCGTGCATGCAGGCGCTGGGTGGAGATGTCGGATCAAACAGCCGCATTTCTCTATTGTTGTTCAGGTTTGCAGAGGAAAACGAAGCACAGAACAAACAGCTCCTGCTCTGGTTGATGTTTAAAACCTCTATCTTCTATTTTTTTTCCAGAGGAAATCTTCAGAGAGAGATTCGTGTTCAATCTGTTTTTTAATCTGCCAGCATATTTTCACCGACAAGGCAGGAATATTAAATGGTTCAGATGTCTTCAAACTGCAAAAATCAGTTGTGAGACAGCAAATATATGAAATATATTTTGGTTTGTGTCTGGGTAAGAGCGGTGAAGACAGAAAATGATGAAAACAGACGTTAAAAGGTGAAAAAGAACTATAAAACTGAAACAGATTCCACATTTACCCCAGCAGGACTGAAATGAACAAATAAAACACAAAAAAAGAGGGAAAACAATAAGCACCGAGAGTCCAAAGGCAGGCAGAAATATGAAAAACTTTAGTGATTATTTTTGTCTGTTTTGATCTTTGATCCTGTAGAGGGGCTGAGGCCTCAGGGGGCTGCAGGCACCTATTGTCTGATTATTTATGTACTCCCCTGTCCAAAGTCTAATCCAGTTAAACAAACAGAACAAAACCAACAGTGACAACAACGAAGCAAAGCAAATAATGATTATTTTCTTACACGAACACAAAGCTGGAGCTGGGAGTTTTGACCTTTGAACTTTTCACCAGTTCAGAGCTTCAGGAAAGACGGATTTAGTCTTCAAGCCGAGACTGAAATACAAACAGAAACTGTTAAAGAAAGAGTCGCTGTGTTGAACTGTTTCAAATAATTAAAAAACACTTTTATTTCATAAAGAGACAAACAAGCAGGAAGTCAGACCTTCAGGAGAATCTAAACCGACGAATCACGTTCAAATATTTTAGGTTTTTAGATTAAAGGTGAAGAATCAGTTTCACACTGAACAAAAGAACTGATTCAGTTTTTTATGTTCCATCCGTCCGTCCGTCCGTCCGTCCGTCCGTCCTTACTTCCTTTCTTCCTTCCTTGTGTAAAAACTGGCCTCATGTTCTAAATTAGACAGTAAATACTAAACGTTCAGTCACATATTTTTTTCTCATTCTAACATTTATGGTTTCATTGTTTAAATGAACTAAACTGATGTTTACTTATGTAAACAGAAGCTCAGAATAAATCCATTCCATTCAAAGGAGGGAAAGAGTTTCAATCCCGAACAAATTGAGGATTGAGTGCAGCTGCGGCATCTGGTTACGCCGTGCAGATTGTGTGTTTGTGATCCTGCTCTGTCGGAGGCGTCACTTAAAAACCTTCATCATCGCTGGGAAAGTGATTTCCTGTCCAGCCAGGTTATCGATCCCCATCTCTTCCCTCAGACCGTTATTCTCCTGCTGCAGCGTCGCTCACGGCCTGACACTCAGATGAACCGACCTGAGGCCTGCTGACGCACTGATGAGTCACACCAGCGTGTGTGTGTGTGTGTGTGTGTGTGTGTGTGTGTGTGTGTGTGTGTGTGTGTGTGTGTGTGTGTGTGTGTGTCTGCGTCCAGACGCAGGTGTTATCCAGCCATCTGGTCCACTTACAGCTGAATGAGAAACGTTTCCATGTTCACAGGAAATTTCCCGGAAAGAAATTTGAAAAGACATCTCTCTTTAAAGAAATAAAAATACACTGAAAAAAAAAAAAAAACGGTCGATCAGCTTAAAAAAAAAATCCAAGTTAATTTGTTACAAGTCATCAAATTAGGTTTCTCCTGGTCACATTATTAAGTTTATTAAAGGGTCTATATTGTGTCAAATTGACTTTTTTGAGTTTTACATCATGTTTTTAATGTTACATGAGTTTTGCTTTAATTCTTTCATAATCACTTGAGAAATTGTTTAATCATTAGAAGAATATTTACAAAGTTTTGCACACATTTGTAATGGAAACACAGCTCTTGGTTGCTCAAACCTCCTGTGATGTCATCAGAGATGTGAGAGTGCAGCTTAGATATTATCTTGAATTAATGGCAATTTCACAAAAAAGCAGCAAACAAAAATAGAAAAGCAGACCAAGAAACAGTTTGTTGCAGTCGACTTTATCTGAAGTGAGTATTTTATAGTCTGCCTGCGGCTTTAAAGCTTTTGCACAGTTCTCTATATGAATTGAAGCTTGATAAAAATATCAGTCTCCTCCAGCAGCGATTTCAGTCATGTTCATTCTGATTATCAAAGCTGCTTGCTGTTTTTTTATTTTTTACTCTACAAAGCGAAGCCACATCCACAGCCAGAGAGGAACAAAGCCTGACCTTTACTCAGCCAGTTGTGAAGACGCCTGCAGCAGAGCAAGCAGTCAGGAGTCTCATGTGCTGTGTGCGTCTGTGATCAGCTGATTGGGGATCCTGCAAAGGAAAAATGAAATTAAAACATGCTGACAGAAGACTGGAAAAGAGCTCACCGTCACATCCGAAACCGCTCACGTGTGAAAATTTCACTTTTAATTTCCGTGAAGAGCTAAGAAATAATATGAAATGATTAAAGCGGATGAAAGATAAAACTAATGCATCACAGACAGACACATCTATTAACCCATGACTGATACATCACTTTCATATTGTTTGGTGGGAGTCATTATCTCGATGATTGTCAGGTCTGGACCCTAAAAAGCAATAAGAACACACTGCTGCCCTCTTCTGGCCACTATGGGAAGCTCATCCAACTCAAACTATTTTCATAGACACACTCTCTTCCTCCCCCCCAAAAAACATCCCAGAACTGAGAAAATCAGGCTAAACTAGACTCTAATGTTAGTTTAAAATAAAAAAAATGTGTGATTTTTAACTACAGTGATCAATAAGGTTTGCTTTTGTTGTGTCAGATGCTGCATCAGGGTGCAAAACCCTGATGCACCCTGATGCAACCGGACTGATGAGTTTCAGTCCGGTTCTCCCTGTGACATTCCACACACACAAAAGATTAACAAATGTGTTTGTTTTCGGATCGTTGTGTCCTGGGCCGGCTCACCTAGAGAGACTGTCTCCGTCCTGGAGTTTCTCAGAACATCCTGTCACCGCTTCTACAGCTTTAACATAACAGAAATCTCAAACATCTTAAGGTTCAGTCCAGGACTCTCAACATAAGTTAATGTCTAAATGCTCCCACTAGTTCAGATAATAAAGTAAGAAAAAAAATAAGATTAATTACCATAACTATGCAGATGATGCACAGCTTTACATCACAATGAAAGAAACAGAGAAAGATACCATTCAAACGTTGAGTAGATGCAAACAGCAAGTTAATGTGTGGAGATACCATAACTTTTTTATACCTTTAACAGAAATAAAACTGAAGTTATTATCTTTGGATCTAAAATGAACAATCTTCCTAGAACCAGAAGGCTAAACTGACCTTTGTTCAGGGTTTCATAAACGGTTATCTTCATCTTCCAGTTTACCGCTGCAATTTTTGCTTCTTTGTAGTTTTATTTTCATTCTAATCACATAAAGCACTTTGAATTTCCTTGTTACTAAACATATAATAAAGTAAGATTGTAATGCCTTTCTTGCAATGTTTAACACCCACAGCTCTCAGAGAGGAGACCAAAGATGGAACCACAAAGTTACTCACTGTATTTCCTTTTATTGGTTAAAAAATGCAAACGGCATCTATGAAGTTGGCAAATCCTTCTGTTAAAAACAGTAACATTTATATTATGTGCTTAAATATATAATATAAAATAAAAATGACAGTCAATGAAATTATAAAACGTGAAGTGAAGTTTTTTTTTCATATTATTTGGTGCAATTTAGGTAGTTCTGATTTAAGAATTGGGTCATTCATAAATTTTTATGATTTTATTTTGAACTCTGTCAATTTTGGTCGTCCAAATCCCTTTTTGTAGAGCTAACATTGATTTAAATGCTGGAAAAACACTCTGTGGAGAGAAATAAATTCATGAAATATATGGGTTTCCCTTTTTAATTTCAGTTGCTGAAATAAATTAACGTTTTGATTATATTGTGACTTAATTTAAAGCATTTCTGTCGAGGCATTGGAGTCAGAAAATTTGAAGAACTGCTCCAAACTGCAATGTGTGAACCGATACCATAGAGGGCGCTGTTGACAACCACCGGAAGTCCACGAATGTTGCCGGAAGTAAATCCCATTGGCTAGAGAAGCACACCTTTTCAGCATGTGGAGTCTGTTTGGGCTTTCAGATAGATATTTATAAAATCACGACAAGTTACGGAAAAGATGGGAAAGAAAGGAAAGAAAGAAAAGAAGGGGAAAGGAGCGGATAAGACGGCCGCTAAAATGGAGAAAAAGGTTTCAAAGAGGTCCAAAAGAGAAGAGGTATCACTTGGTTTTATCGTTACTGATTCTGTTTTTATTCGAATCCATAACACAAGTGGTTTTTCTTTTCTTTCATTGTGTGTCCAGGAAGATTTGGAGGCTCTGATCGCTGAGTTTCAGAGTCTGGACGCTCAGAAGACCCAGGTGGTAGAAACCACCTGTCCTCCTCCAGCACCGAGGTGACGCCTTTCAGTTCACTCTAAACTTTACCTGTTCCTCACAACAGAACTGAGACAACACCAGATGCAAGCAAACAGAGTCAGTGTTGAAGAATAAACCTGCAGGATCTCATTACCGACTGTCTTTCTTTTAAAATCTAACCTTTTAATTCAGACTCTGGCTTATTTAGATGGTCTTTCTATGAATTCAAACACACAAACCCATCTGTGTAAACTATGTTTTGATTTAAAAGTTAAAGTAATAACATTGACCAGAACAGAAAGCCAGCTCATCATTGCACTGACACAATTCATGTTCTTCATCTAAACAGTTTAAAATTCAATCCGTGTCCTTTTTAAATTTATTTAATAAAATAAAGCCAAAAAATAAAATTTGAACTTGAGTTAGCACGTTGATCACATCATTGGTTTTGCCTACCTATTTGCATTTGCTTTAGTTTCTTTATTTATATAGAATGTGTTAATATGCTTAGATTTTAAATCATTAAGCTTCATTAAACACATAAAGCACAGACGTTAAATATCAGTAATTTTGATCATTTGAATTATTATAAATATTTTTTTTTGTGAAACCATCATTATATGTTAGGATGAAATTAAACTTTTTACAAGCTTTAATTAAAAAATAAAGCTAAGCTACTTTCCTGCACCATCATCTGAATATATTAATTCAGAAAACACCTGAAGATAAAATTAAGTTATGCATTAACTCTCTCAAAAATGTAGCTTTTACTTGTTTTATAAAGTCGGGCGGCTTCTGACATTTTGCTCCGGCCGTTTAATGTTTCTAGGCTGAATGCGTCTCTGTCTGCTCATCCTGAGAAAGACGAGCTCATCCTGTTTGGAGGAGAATTCTTCAATGGAAAAAAGGTGGAAAAACTTTCCAGAAAAATTTACTCTGCAGTTTTAAGTTTGAAAATCCTGAAAAAAATCTCTCATTTTTCTTTTGTTTGTTTTCTTTTAATGGCAGACGTATCTCTACAACGATTTGTTTTTCTACAATATCAAGAAGAACAGCTGGGTTAAATCGGACATACCCAACCCTCCTCCTCCACGTTGCTCCCATCAGGTACCTACTCTCTTTACCATTTTTTTACTGTTTTATTTTAAACCAAATCACTTTTACAGCCCACCTTTGGTTTTGTATCCAACATACAAAACCAAAGATAGAATGAGGACCATTCTGTTCTGTACATTGGAAGATATTAAGAATAAAGCAAGACACAAAATACTTTTTTGTTTTCCACACCGTAATATTACTAGAATAAAGTCATAATTTTACAAGAATAACGTTATATCTTGAGAATAAAGATGTATGAGAATTAATCCAAAATAATATGAGAATCAAGTCAAAGTATTACGAGAAGAAAGTTGGAATGATTCGAAAATGAAGTCATAATATCACGGGAATAGGGTCATATTACAAGAATAAAGTCAAAATATTACAAGAATAAAGCTATAGTATTATGAGAAGAAAATCATGTTATAATAAAGTTATAATATCACTACTCTATAGTCATTATTTTATTACTTTATTCTTGTAATTTTTTGACTGTCTTCTGGTACTTTTATGTTTTTATTTTCGTAGCATGACGTTAATACTCTGTCACGTGGATAATCCTGTAAAGTGGAATATTATCTTATGAAACATGGAGGAACATTTCTCCTGTCAGCCACAGGAGGGCAGAGCGCTGCAGCTCAGATTGATCAGATCTCACCTGTTAGCACTGTCATCCCAGCGGGTGCCTGATGCAACAAAACAAACCGTCCCTCTCTGCTCTGCTGCTCCCTGCAGGCGGTGGTGGTCCCGCAGGGTGGAGGCCAGCTCTGGGTGTTCGGAGGGGAGTTCGCTTCTCCAAATGGGGAGCAGTTCTACCACTACAAGGACCTCTGGGTGCTGCACCTGGCTACACACACATGGGAAAACATCAAGTACGTGCAGAAACACAGAGGAGCCATAAAAATAGCACCAATAATCAACAGGAATAACGAGTCGTGTTTATTTAGGGAACTGGATGAGGTTTAAAGGCTTTAATGAATTCATGTGAAATAAATGCAGTTGAGTAATTAGTTCCTGCTTTGCATTTCTGAAGTGTTTGTGTTTGTTGTTTCCAGAGCTGCCGGTGGTCCGTCGGGCCGCAGCGGTCATCGAATGGTCCTCAGCAAGAGGCAGCTGCTGGTGTTTGGAGGTTTCCATGAGAGCACGAGGTAAACACTCCGAAGGATTTACCTCACAGCGTTTAAACAAGGTCATAAAGTATTATGCAACACTTACGTTTTATGCTCAGATTTCCTAGCCTAAATCTTTTAGTTGAGTCACTCTAGTTCTGATTCTGAGGAGTAAGAAAAACCACACAAATTTTGATGGACAATAAATTGTCCCAGAATGTGTTGCAATAATCAATAATGTTGTCATTTTGAGACCGTTTTCAACTAATATAATGATAATGGCATATTAATGACATTACCATTCTAAGAGATTATTAAATGTAAAGTTTTATCCAATATTTAATACTGGAACTGGAAGACATTTCAAATATCTAAAATAAATAAACAAAACAGAGACTAATTATGAAGCACCAGACCGAAGACTTTAAGAAAATAGGAAAACAATAAATCATGCAAATAGAAATTGTTGATCTTGTTTTCATTTGTTATGACATTAAATTATTTATAGTGACAGGCTTATACGTAGCAGCAAACTTTTCAAAGGTTCCTGTCATGAAACTGATTGCTTGTACAGTGGCGTCCCTGAGGAGAGGTTGGGGGGGCCATGGCCACACTTTTTAAAATGCTGGCCACCCCAGTGAATCATGTTCACTTGATACAAAGTCATGTAGAGTCATCTTTGTAAAACATATTTATTAAATAAATAGAAACATTAGAGGGGCAGTATCATGTCCAATCGTTTTTTATGAATATGATTCACTCCACAATGACAATAAACACTGACTGTGGTCCCAATAACTTCACATAAACAGTGAAATTAAACAACTGCATTACACCTGCTTTCACCTGCTGTGGTCTGAAGAGTCACAACTTCCTGCTGGTTCACATCTGGAGGGGAAATCTGTGGTAGAGTTCAGATGGGGTCTGAAACATCCAGCCAGACCTGCACTGAGTCCAAGCCAGCTTTAGTTATCTTTAATTGGGCTGAAGCAAACCCAACACACTATTTTAATTAAGCTTTTACTGCTTTCGTTTTTATAGTACCATTTGAGTAAACGGTGCAACTTCTCCCAGTTTTAGCTTTCGGTTAATAAGTTCCAGCTCCGTTCTCTCAGTTGTTGTAGCTGCAGGATGAGACAGGCGTAAACCTTCTGGGACAAAAGTGTCCAAACATTTTGGCACAGCGGACACAAATATCAAGCTGGAAGAACTCTGATAGAGCACAAACATTTCAGTATTCTTGTTTTTAATTCGAACTGCAAAAACTATTTTATGTTTTTATTTACCTAATCAACAGTAAACTATTTTTGTAGACAAGCGAGCTATAAATTATGACAGATTTTAAAAAGTTTAGCAGATTTTCCAGATTAAATCAAAATCAACAAACGATATGCTAAATATTTCAGGTCAATCTTGTTTTTCTAGGTTTGATCAGTATATGGCTGTTGCTTCATTTCCAAAAGAAAACAGCAGAGTTGGGCAGAGTGTCAAAAATTGTACTCGAGTAAAAGTAAAAATGATCCATCCAAGAAATTACTCAAGAGTGAAAAAGTATTTGGTAAAAAGTCTCGTCAAATGCTGGGTAACTGATTAAATTATCAATCCATTCATATTTGAAAATGACGTCATCAGATGGACAAAAATATAAAGTTAAGTGGAAATTTGGAATTAGCTCCTTACGCCTTAAATGTCTCCAAGGTGATGAAATATGTTATGTGTCAAAGAGCGGGTTTCTTAGTTTTTACGATGATTAAGATGAAAAACATCTGATTTATTGATTTTGTTGCGAACTAAACGACATCTTAAGTTTTTTATTTTTGCTTTGTGTCCGGAAATGTCACTTTCCAGCTCAGGATCAGCTGATTTCTCTCCTTCCTTTGCAGGGATTTCATCTACTACAATGACGTCCACGCCTTCTCCTTGGACACCTTCTCCTGGTCCCGCCTCACTCCATCAGGCTCCGCCCCCTCTCCACGCTCCGCCTGCCACATGACCGCCACGCTGGACGGCGCGGGCGTCATCATCTACGGAGGATACTCCAAAGTGGTACGCGCTCGCTCAGATTTACGGATGTTCTGCTGCGTGAAACGACTGATGCCGTTTCTTCGTTTAGAGGGTGAAGAAAGACGTGGAGAAGGGGAGCATCCACTCCGACATGTTTCTCCTGAAGCGAGATGGCAAAGATGGACAAGGTACAAACTGATCAGACTGATCAGACTGATCAAACTGATCAGCAGAAATCATGCCTCACCTGCAGAAGTGGGGAGTAACTAGTTACATTTACTGTAGTGATGTTTAGACAATATAATGGAGGATTAGGACCATTCTAAGAAAAATTATTTTTAAGAATCAATCAAATTAAAATAATTTATATAAAAAAACAATAATATATAATTTTATTTCAATAAGTAATTGTTGAATAAATTATTATTTATTGAATATCTTTTTGTGGTACAGAAAAGTGGTCCTGGTCCAGATTGAGCCCGTCTGGCAGCAAGCCGCCGCCCCGCTCCGGGTTTTCTCTGGCCGTGGGTCCGGCGGGCCGGGCGGTTCTGTTCGGCGGTGTTTGTGACGAAGAGGAGGAGGAGTCCCTGGAGGGAGACTTCTACAACGACCTGTACTTGTACGATACGGTGAAGAACCGCTGGTTCCCCGGCTTGCTCAGGGTAAACCCAGTTCTGCTTCATCAGTTTGGACCAGATCAGAACATTTTATAAAAGTCACCTTGTACTTTTCCTGTTTAGTCAGGACAGTTCTGGTTCCACAGGTCCAAATCTTTGCATTGAACTTCAGGATAAGAGCCATTTTTAAGATGGCTGCCGTTTCTGAGCCATGAAATGTTTCCCATTTTCATGTCTCAGATTAACTTCTATGTCACATGATGTGTTTTCGACGCTGGTCATTCCAACAACTCTAAAGTGATCATTTGTTGTTAAATCTGGAAAATCTGTTTGTAAGTCTCCGGAGGACGAAGAGGAAGATGATGGTAACTAATGAGCTGAGTTTCCACAAAGTTGGGCAAAAATAAAAATAAACTAATGGAAACAAATCATCTTAAATCATCTTGTTTTATTTTGGAAATTTAAAATAACTTCCAGTTTGAGTGTGAGGTGTTTTTTGAGAGGGCAAAATTGCATTATTAAGCCAGTATCAATAAATCACTTGAAAACTGTCTCAGAAAAACAGTATTATTGTTTATCACAGTAGTACCTGGGAAAATTTATAATCCAGAAAAATCTGTTTTTGTGACAGAAATAGTTTCCCGCTTTAGCATTGGCTTATGCTAATTTTTTTTTGTTTTTAACGTTAGCAGAGCAAAGATTCTTTTTAGTGAATTAGTGTTTCGTGAACCTCACATTTTGTTTGTTTCTTCAGGGAACCAAGACGGAGAAGAAGAAACGACGAAGGGGGAAGAAAGTGGAGGACGAAGGAGCAGAAAGGAAGGATGAGGAAGAGGAGGCAGCGGCTCGAGGACCAACTGAGGTCATCAAGGAGGTTGTGACAGAGGACGGCACGATGATGACCATCAAGGAAGTGATCCCCGGTCCTCGAGAGGAGGAGGAAGACCAGGAGGAGGAGGAGGAGGAAGAAGATGGTAACTAGTGGCAGTAGCTGCATTTCCATTAACCATAAAATTGTGCAAATTGAAATTCTAAAATTAAATTAATGGAAAAAAGTCCATTTTGAAAAAGCGTAAATGTTTCCGTCAGGAGGAATATCCGGCTGTTGATCACACGACTCGTGTTTCCATTCCAGTTTTTGTGAAATGCATAAAATTTGCATCTGTCGATTCATCCCAGCGTAAAACCTCATTTTTGACTTTTCATAAATAAATTTGCTTAATGGAAACAAACCATTGAGCAAATTGGTTAATGGTTACTAACCATTAAAAAAACGGTTGGTGTTGCATTTTTTGTGCGTTTAGATGAGGTGGCTTTTCAGCCGAATCGCTGAAACATTTGTTTTTGCATCATATGAGTCACATGATCAACAGCCAGATGTTACTACTGGCAGAAACACCAAAGAAGGCGACAGGAAGTGGTAAGGTAAGGTGATTTTATTTCTATTGCACATTTTCAGCAACAAAGCAACTCAAAGGAGGAAGATGGTTTGTTTTGTTTTTTGCAGACAGTATTCAGAGGTCACAATTCATAAAAAGTTGTTTCATTCCAGCATGTTCAATCCATCGCTCTTCTGTAAAATGTCTGACTGCAATTTTCCACAACGCTCCATATTTAGCCTGTTTCTCCGTTAATTCACCAAAGTTATAAAATCCATGACTGAATTATAATTACATTTCATACAATGTTTACATTCATTGCTGCTATTATTTTAATGACTTAACACATGAACGAACACATTCAGACGTGATTTTAACTACATTTTAGCCAAACAACTTATTTATGCAATATTTCCAAACAACGTAAGCATTGCCATAGCGACAACGTATTTTTTTTTTCAACATTAGCAAAATATAGACAAAAATTTCAACATATTTGTATCGAAAATGCAGCTAGTGACAGTGAAAAATTGGTTTTGATTGAGCTTCGCTCGGCAGGTTCGGCCTCGGCGCCGACGGCGGAGCCGTGTCCGAGGTCCAGCGCCATGGCAACGGTGCGTCAGGGCAAGCTGTACCTGTACGGCGGGATGTTTGAGGTGGGAGACCGCCAGTTCACCCTGAGCGACTTCTACTGCCTGGACCTGCACAAGATGGACCAGTGGGAGGTTCTGGTGGAAATGGACCCGAGTGAGCGAGCCAATCCGGCAGACGCCGCTTTGATCCCAGCTGAGGCTGCGAGGCTTCATGATGATTTATGATTTCTGTCTCTACAGAGACGCAGGAGTGGCTGGAAGAGTCTGAGTCAGAGGATGAAGAGGAGGAGGAGGAACCCAGAGGAGCAGAAGGAGAGGAAGAGGAGGAGGAGGAAGAGAGTGAGGATGATGAAGGTGAGGGGTTACTCAGCATCTTTGATGTGTTCTGCAACAAGTGCTTCCTTTGTTGCTTGGAAATTACATTTGATGGATCTGTTACTTTATTTTTTGTTGCTTTTTCCAGTTTTACTCACTTTTTAAAATATTTCTAATTTGTGAAAAATATAAATTGTAAAAGCTGCTGCATAATTATTCTTGACTTCTCGTTTGTTTTCAACTTTCAAAGCATTAATTTTGATTGAATAAACTTTTTTTAACTACAAAGGGAACTTGTAGTTAAAAAATCTTTTCCTCTGCGCCTTTAACAGATTTAACTGTGTTTTCAGAGGATGAGGAGGAGGAGGAGGAAGAGGAAGAGGAGCACCCCGCGGTGCAGGAGGGAGAGATGCTGACAGACTACCAGAACCGGACCGAGCCGTACTGGGTTAAACTCGCACGTGCCAACATGGGGCCAGACGCCAAGGACAAAAAAGTGGCCAAAGTTGCCGTTGCAATGGCGAAAGTCTTCTATGAAGACCGATAGTGGGAATCAGAACAGTGAGTGAGAGAGAGAGTGAATGAGTGAGTGAGTGAGTGAGTGAGTGAGTGAGTGAGTGAGTGAGTGAGTGAGTGAGTGTGTGAGTGAGTGAGTGAGTGAGTGAGTGAGTGAGTGAGTGAGTGAGTGAGTGAGTGTGAGTGTGAGTGAGTGAGTGAGTGAGTGTGAGTGAGTGAGTGAGTGAGTGAGTGAGTGAGTGAGTGAGTGAGTGAGTGAGTGAGAGTGTGTGTGAGTGAGTGAGTTTGTTTACCTTTATATTCAATTAAACTTCATAACCTGTAATAAAACTGGAGTCTGTAAACATCTAAACATAAACTTCCAAATGATGCAGCGAATCTGAATAAATAATAATTGGTAATACATTTAATTTTGTTTGTGTGAGATTTGTTTTATTAAAACTTCTCAAAGACTTTTAATGATGACAATTTGAAGTTATCCCTTCATAAAGTTATGTTTACCTTACAACTTTAAGCTTTTAGTTTTCATTAATATTTGAAAATAATTTTAAAAACTGTTTCTGATTGGTTGTTTTTGGTGGAAGCGCTACATTTCTTCAGATGGCAGTCGATTGATCTTTTGTCATCTATTCTGTCACAACATGGTGACAGTTTTAACAAATATGTAAAAAAGCATGTTTCATTTTTTATTGGATTCAAATATCTGATTTGTTTAAAAAAAATCAGAATGATCAAAGTCTGGATGGATGTTTGGAGGAGGAAGAGAGGATGAAGGGATGAGTGCAGGTTGTCCGTCTCGGCCCCTTCATGGCCTATTTCATCCTCCGTCAGCCTCTCCTCATCCAAGCGAAGGATGTGGAGAGGCTGATGAATAATAGAGGACAAGAACGAGGCTCCTGAGTTTTCTCCAGTGAAAACTCAACCCAAGGACAAAAAAAGAGACGTTCGTGTTTTGCTGACGCTGTGTTACGTGGAAACGTCACTCGTGAACGAACCAGCTGGAAAAACGACAAATCAAGAACCTGAAAGTTTGTTTCCTCTGCTGCATTTTGTTTGGAGGTGCAGCTGTTTGGAGGAACGCTGCGTGTTTTGGTTGGCTGCACTTCCTGTCTGGACGTATTGACCGCTCAGAGGAGCGCTCTCATTGATCGCCTGGAGTTGCCACACGCTGTTCAAACACGACCAGATGGTGAGCAAACATGCAGAGATCACATTTTGCTCCAAATAATATCAGAGTGTTTATAAAAACAAAGCAAAACCCTGAACGCACATAGCTGCGTCTTTATTGAACCAATATTTGCACCAATATGTTTGAAAACATACCATACACACAAGAAATCGGTTTCAGGAAAGATTACATCAGCATTAATCTGAATAAATTTTCCCGACTGTAGTAAACATGCCAAACATATAGGGGGCAGTGTGGCGCTAATCAGCCAATCGGATTGCTCCGAATAAACACGAGTTCTTGTTAAGGACTAAAGTTGTTTTCTTATGCTAACAACGTAAGTAACATACAGCAAGAATGTCTAATTATTTTTGACAATATCATATAATGATATATAATACTGTGTCAATACAAGTGATTGGCACAGAATTAGACTCGTGGATAAGATCAGGATTCTGAGATTAAATTCAGAATTCTGAGCAGAAAAAAGCCAAAATGTTGAAAAAAAAAACTAATTTGAGAAATTTAGGTGAGAATTTTAAGAAAAAAGATTTTTGAAAAAAAAATTCTGAATTTGGAGAAAATTCTGAAATGTGACAAAAAGTAACAAGTCAGAATTTTGAGAAAAAAGATTTTTGAGGACAAGGCCAGAATTTTGAGAAATAGTTTGGATTTAAAGAATAAATGCAAATATTTTCAGAAAATAAATCAGATTTCAGAAAAAAACATTAAATTTTAAGAAAAAAATCCTGTTTTTCAATAGCTCTTATCGTCTTCAGTACTAATGCAGATCAGCTGCTCTTCAGTCCAGTTTTATCCCTCCTTCAACTTCTTGAGTTGCTGCTTGTCAAACATCGTCTTCCATGTCTTCCTCTCTCCATTCCTCCTCCGTCCTGCAGATGTCCTGTTGTTGTCCCTGTTCTCCTGGTTGCAGAGTAGCTAAGCCAATTCCAGGCCAGATTACAGTAATAAAATCACTGAGTTTGAGGATTACAGCTGAGCTCTCTGAACACTGAGAGACGGAGGGGAAGCAGAAAAAAGAGAACGAGGGAGAGAAGGTCAATGACTGGACGGAAAAGAGAGAGGGAGGGTTACTGAGATTCCCTGACTCCAACAAAGGGATTATGACTTAAGGAAGTTAGCTAGTCGAACAATTGCTTAAATCCTCGACATGATCCGTATCGAATAGCAGCAGCTCGTGGCCTCCGCAACAAAATGGCTCAAATTCTAGAGAAAAGATGTATAGCAGTTAACCTTTTCATCCAGAGCAGAGCAGAGGATGGAAGTTTATTTCTTTAGGATTGCCATGGAGCATAATATTCACAAACGTGCTTCCTGAGGTTTGTGGAATCTGAGAGTAAACTGAATAATTCTAGTTTAACTATTTAAAAGTTTTGTGCAAAACTTTAAAGCTCCTCCAACTAAACCAAGTATTTTTGGTTTAGTTTGTAGTGCAAATATCTTAGTGATCTGGAAAGAAGATAAAACTAACTTACAAGTAACTTTGTAGCGAGATATATGAGTATTTGGTCAACAGCGATGTTAGAAATATGCACAAATCTTTGAAAAATGAAACAAAGGAAGAAGATTCATCTGCTTGTAAGGAAAAACTGAAAAAATGAGAATGCAATAAATCGAGACTGTTTCACTGGCTCTTCATCTGCAGTGGGACTCTGATTGAAGAGGTGACCTGGAGGCAGAGCTCTTAATTTAGCAGTTTGATGAAGGTTTGCACTTTCCGTCCAAATTACAGGACCGGTTTATCGTATCTGCAACACAACAACAGCAAAAACATAAAGCAATGATACACATAATGTCTATGTCATACATGTGACATTCAGCTCGCTAAATTCGCTTCTCATCAGTAACACTGATGAATTACACTGCAAACATAACAAGCACTGCTGCAGGAATTACATCTGAACATGACTGTAGTCCACATATCAACATCATATGAAAAAATATAAAACTCACGTTTTCAGTCACGCATACAAAGTTCCCTGCAATAAGGAAACTAAACTCTGTACGAAATATCACATGTTAAGTTTGCGACTAGCTGTCCTCGCTATTGCCTGACCCAAATATTACAAGTCCAACTTTGCATTTTAGTGGGGATTCAGAATAGAAAATGCTGGTTTTCAACTTGAGCAATGGAATGTAATTACCCCACAATGGCAAAAAAGTCCTACTACTTAAACACTTAAACACCCATGAGAAAACCACTGAAAGGAAAAAACACAGCTGAATTAACTGAGGGGAAAATACTATTAAAATATAATTGGAAACCAGCAGATAAATCACAGATTAATATTTTCCTGCTGTTAAGTTTCTGCTACTCTCTGAAGATTAAAAGGAAACATTTTCTGCAGCATTTCAGTCATCAGATAAAAAAGATTCAGGACTTTTGTTCATTTAAGCTGCTTATGGTCGATTTGAACTTTAATGACGAGAAATCCTGGAGACATGATGCACAAACACTTAGTGCATTAATGCATCCATGTGTTATATAAAGAGAGGGACATTGCATCATAATGTCATAGCTAAATATTTAGCTAGCAAGCTAAAAAACTAAACATTTAGCTTGCTAACTAAATGTTTGACTCCCCAAAGTGAAATATTTAACTTACAATTTAAATACTGGCTTAAAATGATTAAGTTTGTAGACTAAACATTTAGTTTAACTAAGTATTCACTTGTAACAAATTCTTAGCTAAAGCTAAAAACATTTAATTTGGATGAAATTTTTAATTTGTAACAATTGGCTATTTTGCCAATTTTACCATCCTTGTTAATTAAATATGTAATTTATATTATTTAACTTCAAAGTAAATATTTATATTGGAGCTAAAAATTTAGTTTCCAAAGTAAATATTATTAAATATTTAGCTTGTTACATAATTGTTTAGTGAGCTGACTCCATATTTAATTTGGAGCCAACATGTTGGTTGTGAACAAAATATTCAGCTTGTTTACTAAGTATTTAGTTTAGAGTTAAATATTTAAATTGTAAACTAAAAATTTTCCTCCACAGTAAATATTTAGTTTGCTCATTTAAAAAAATTGTTTGAAACTGTTGCATGCATAAATGAATGAACAACATGGTGAAAATACTGAAAAATAAATAACCAGCCTTTATACCTTTACTAACTTCTCCCTGTGGAAATAATCCCGTCAGATTAACTAGAAATCACCGTCAGGTAAATAGAACAGCGTGAAACATGTGAAGGCTTTTCCATGATGAGCCACAGGTGATGCAGCACCTGTCTCTTTAAAATAGCCGGATTGTGCTATTGAGCAGAGAAGGGGAGGGGGCGGTTTGGCGCCAGCTGCATTGGAACAGTCCTCTGTACAGAGAGAGAGAGAGAGAGAGAGAGAGAGAGAGAGAGAGAGAGAGAGAGGGAGGAGGGGGGAGCCATCCGGCCGTCAGAGGAGACTGGGAGCGGGGCAGCAGCAGCAGCAGCAGCAGCAGGCTGTGCGTCAGCCGGTGCTCCATAGGGAAACATGGAGATGAGCAGGAGAGGACACGGAGCAACGCGGACCTCATAGATGGATGTTGTTTCATCAAAGCAGGCAACAACCAGGCAACCTGAAGGCAACCCACGCAGAGGATAAACCACTTATGGACGCAGTGGATTAAACCTGCATTCAGACTGAGAGGCAGAGAGAGGAGAGAAATTCATCAGTTTACTTCTTTATCTTTTATTGTCGGAGGGTGCGCACTGTTTCTCTCTCTGAGTGTGTGTGTGTGTGAGTGTGTGTGGCTGCAGAAGGTTGGAGACTGCATTGGTGTTCAGCCTTCAAAGCTGAGTATCTTTGTGCTTTCCCCCATTTTCACTCTCCCTCCCGCATGCATTGTGCCGTAACACTCAATATGCATGTGAGAAGGAAAAGACGATGAGTCTGAAGTGAAACCCTTTTTCATTTTTTTCTGGATTTTTGGGAATAAGCTAGGAGGAGAAAGTATTTTTCCTTTCCTCAAATGTTTTTTTTTGGAGGCCTTGACCGGGTTTGATCCTCCGCAGGGAAACTTCTCGGCATCATCAGGTAGGAGGCGGCAGAACAAGTGGGCCTGAGTGGGAGGAAGAGTTTGTGTCGTAGACTGTCTGATGGGTGAAACTCCATCTGAGAGAGGATAATGGCAGCTCCGGGCCAACTCTGCTCCTCTCCCACCTGCATGGGCTGCAGAGGACCCGGGAGGTGCTAGCCAAGCCGATCTGAGCCGGAGGGATGATGGTGTGATCAGGGTCCGGGTGGAAGACCCCTCTTTCATCCTTCACCTCCTTTCATTGAAAACAGAGGTGGGGCCTCCTTTTCCAGCCTCCTAACCCCCAAACCCACCAGTGGAGGTGTGCGATACGCCAGATTTTGGTATTGATCCAATTAAATACAGCTCCAGCATCGCAGATATCGATACAGAAACTGATATTTTTTATTAAGTTCGATATGTCATCAAAATTAGTGTTTTTGTGATTTTTTTCCCCCTTTATTTTGTTAAAACCTTGGAAAGAATTTGGGCCCCTATAAAGGTGTGTGATAACATATTGATATCGATCTAAGTAAATGCAGCAGCAGTATTTCCGATACAGATACCGATATTTTTATTATTTAAGTTTGATACTTCAGACTCAGACTTTGTGGGGTTTTTTCCTCCTTTGAATTGTTTCATTGAAACCTCGAACAGAATTTGGACCCCAGTAAACAATAACATCAATAAATCAAAGTAAATACAGCAGCACTACCGCCAATATCAATACAGTTATTGATATCTTTATTATCTAAGTTTGATATATCATCAAACTTCATGTATTTTTTCTCCTTTGAACTATTTCAATAAAACTTAGGACATAATTTGGACCCCAGTAGAAATGTGCAATATGGCATATTTTTATATCAGTCTAAGGAAATACAGTGGCAGTATCGCCAATACAGACACCGGCAAAATCTATATTACCAATAT
This sequence comes from Poeciliopsis prolifica, assembly GCF_027474105.1. NCBI lineage: Eukaryota > Metazoa > Chordata > Actinopteri > Cyprinodontiformes > Poeciliidae > Poeciliopsis > Poeciliopsis prolifica. Next base: position 2,552,560 of record NW_026562376.1, on the reverse strand, counting down.
TTTTATTATTTAAGTTTGATACATCACCAAACTTTGTGTTTTTGTGAGGGGTTTCCCCAGTTTTAATGATTTTGTTGGAACCTAGGACAGAATTTGGGCAGTTTATTTAGGGTTGCAATGATAAATCGGCTTTAATTTTCTTAATTTTTAGATAATGTCGATCAGACAATACTTACATTTGTAGACGATCTCATCCACCTAGACTATTTAATCAGTCACTGTCCTTGTTTTGATCTGCTGTGAAAACGGTTATCCTGACAGACCCAGATCGGCCAAAATTTGGAATCTGCTGATCTGACTTTTAAAGATTAGCCAGAAAACTGCAATCGGTGCAAACCTCTTTTTTCCCCTCTTTTAATTATTTTGTTAAAATCTACGACATAATTTGGGGCACACCAATAAATAAATAGGGGGCTGAAAAGTTGCCCCCACTTTCCTTAATTTTTGGAGCTTGATGATTGGCTGATCTTTTCTACCTTGACAAAAATCAGCCACTCTTCCTCTGCTGTGAAAAAGGTTTGACTGGCAGACTGGTCCATGGCTTCATGTCTCCAGTTCACAGTAATCTCCCCACTGCTACCAACTTAATGACTTTTCTTATTTTCTTTACCAACATTTCAAACAAAAACAAAAAAACTGATCTTGTTCAAAATCAGAATCAGTAGACCAGAGATCAGTCAGAAAACTGCAATCAGTGCTTTTGTGATGTTTTTCCTTTGAATTATTCCCTTAAAATAAAATTTGGACAAAGTTGATAACAGTCTACAAAATTTAATAACATGATAAACAGAAACTGTAGAAGAACAGAACAAATCTGTGTGCATTTTAGCTAAATAAACAAAATCTCTACAGTACGAAAAGAATCGATCTTATCTGTCCGATCTTATCTGTATTTTTTGGATCGATCCGCCCACCTCTGGCACCAACCTGCCCTTCTTTTTCCTCCCTCTCTTTTCTTTTTCTTTTCTCTTTCTTTTTGTCGAGGCTTCGGGGGAATTGCCAAGAGCTGTTTCATGCATGTCCACTGGCGGCAGGTTCAACTTTGACGATGGGGGGTCATACTGCGGAGGGTGGGAGGAGGGCAAGGCGCATGGCTACGGGATCTGCACGGGACCCAAGGGCCAGGGCGAGTACTGCGGCTCCTGGGCGCACGGCTTCGAGCTGCTCGGCGTCTACACCTGGCCGAGCGGGAACACCTACCAGGGCACCTGGGCTCAGGGGAAGAGGCACGGCCTGGGCGTGGAGAACAAAGGCCGCTGGGTGTACAAAGGCGAGTGGACGCACGGCTTTAAGGGACGCTACGGCGTGCGGGAGAGCACCGGGACGAGCGGGAAGTACGAGGGGACGTGGAACAACGGGCTGCAGGATGGCTACGGGACGGAGACGTACTCGGATGGAGGTAAGGCCCAAAGCTCCGTATAATACATTCACTCAATTAGATTTACTGGAACAACTTGATTGAAAAAAACCTTTTTATTAGAAGTGGGCAGAGTTCTCAAAAATTGTAGTCAAGTAAGAGACACTTCAAAATATTTTTCCTCAAATTAAAGTAAAAAGTAGCCATGGGAGAAATTACTGGAGTAAAATAGTATTTTGTAAAGTCTACTATTGATCCAATTAAATACAGCACCAGTATCTGAGTAACTTATCAAATTATGAATCATTTAATATTTAAAAATACGTCATCAAAACATAAAGTTAAGTGGAAATTGTGGTATTTTAAGAATCAAAATGAAAATGATTTGTATAAGTAACAAAAATACAATCAGGCAAAAGAAAATTTCTTTCCATAAAAAACTTTTAACAAAAACTGCAGGTTTTGTCTTTATCTGGGGGATTTTTGGTTAAAATGTGTGTGTTCTGAAATTTTTTTTTTACTTGTTTCTGAAATTAATCTCAAAATTTCAGAATTTTTTTCTAACACATTTTGAATTTTTGAAACTCTGAATTTTCAAAGTTTTTCCAAAAACATTTCTGAGATTTATCTCAATATTTCTGAGATTTTTTCTTGCAAATTTGCAACTTTTGAATCTCAGAAATGTTTAGATTTCTCCTACAATATTTCTGTGATCAAGCTCAAAATTGTAAGAGTTTTTTGGCAGAAATTTGCTCCTTTTATTTTTATCCATGATGGCACCTAAACACCGTCATACTCTCACACACTCCATGTTGTCTGTTATTGATCCACACACACCTGCCCGTTATCATGACGACACACAAACAAAATCCTAACGCAGTCGGCAGTAACAGTAAGCCAATACTTTTTTTGTTTTTTGCAATTGCTTTACTCGTTACCTGAACAAAAGTAATCTGATTACAGTAATCGTTGAAAGAGAGAGAGAGAGAGAGGCACACCAACAGATGCATTGTGGGTGTTTTGAAACTGTGAGGATGTGAGAAATGAGCTGTCCATGTGAAATCTCTGAAATTCAGTAAAAAGTCCATCTGACTGACAGGCTGGGTGCAGATGCACAGTGGGAGGAATCTCTCCAGGGGTCATACGGGGTCATCCGCGCTTCTACTGCACCACAACACAGTCACTCCGACTCACACACTTTCACACACAGCCAACATGTTACATCAGCGCAGCTTGTGCAATTTAATATTAACATCGGCTTTAATTTTTTACGTCTTTCTTCTGAAGCCTGAACACTCAGACGTGTTGCAGTCCGAGGCCTTCAGTCGTCACATTAGGGGACGAGGAAAAAAGGTTTGTGGTTTTCTGGTATGACAATGTTTAAAAGAACATTGTCATACCAGATCCAGGTTCCATTATAATAGATATTTTGCCATATGCTCTATTGTTTCTTTTTTTCTTTCTCTTTTTCTACCAAAAACTTGATAATAAAAATCTTCAGTCTGGTGCTTTGGTCTCAACCAGCTCTTATTTTGAAGGATAGTTTTGTTTAGAGAGACTTAATTCATTTTATTTGTTGTTTAGGTGTTATTTTAAAAAAAATTATCCAAAGTATATCTTCACAATTAGCTCAACATTCCTCGTTTACATTCCTCGTTATTTTCTAGGGTAGGATTTCTTGTAAAACTATTCCTGTATTCGCCTGATATCACGTCTTCCTGCGTCTTCCTTGTGACAAATAGTTTGTACCAACATGGTTGAATTTAGCATGTCAGTGCTTAACACTAGCTTCCAATAAATATCATGTTTGTCTTGCACTTTAGCAAAATTTAATGTTTATTATTAGCAATTTAGGGTTAGCACAGTTAGTTTTTTTATTTGGCGGTTTACATCATGTTAAATTTTAATAGTATAGTTGACAGAATCTCTCTAAAACCGCCTATTTTAATATTTCAAACACCAAATATATCTTAATATGCATTGATACACCAAGTAGAAGCTGTCTTAGCAGTATTTTCTTATTAGTCTTTCTTATTTAAGTTAATAAAAATACAAGTTTAAGGTTATTCTATTCTACATCCTTGAAAGATTTCTCCAGACTGCATTTCCCCCCCGATATTATGCAACAAAAGCATTAATGTGTTTTGTTTAATTATGTATTTCTGTTTGAATTTGCTTCCTTTTAGAAATCTGCAATTAAATCAATCATTTCATTTGCGTGATCTAAATCAGCGTGACATTCGCCATGAAATTGGAATAATTTAGATTTTCTTCACAGCTCGATTCAGTTCAGTCACTCGATGAGATTCTCAGATATAATTTAAAACAGAAACATGCAAAGCCTGCGCATGCAGAAAGTTAGTAAGCGTGATGACGAGCTAACAGCCGCAGACATGCAGCCAAACCTCATTACATAACTCTACAACTAGAAGGCCACCCAACAGCACGAGTCCTGATCAAATTCACACAGCGGACTGGTTTCAGGGGTTGATTTAGGACAAAAACGGGAGAAATGGACCAACAGCTGCAGGGAATGATAGATTAGCCTGATGATTATGCAAGATACTCGCTAATCATGAGACGAGTGAGATCATTACGGAAAGAACGGCACCGACAAATATGGTTCTGATAAAACGAGACGCGTCGGAGAGTCACTTCAGCTCGCTGAGTATCTGAACCCACATACGGTAAATGCAGCAGAGATTGGCCTAGTTATCAGTGTTTATCTAGCTCCAGTGGTACACAGTGTCCTTATTATAACAGAACTCCTTTATATAGATCTGCGAGATAAGATTTGTGTTTGGGGAACTGAAGTTTTTAAATAGCGCAAGCCTGGAAGAGAAACAGAATATAGATCTGTTTTGTTTTTATTCATGTGTGAGATAATCTTGATTTAATTGCTGTGGGTGGAGTTATCTTCATTTCAATCTTTATTTTGACCTTTTCTCCATGAAAGTTATGCTTTGATTAAGTTCTGCAGAAACGTGTTGGGTTTTGACTTCCACTGAACCTCAACGCACCTTATTACCAGTTCTTAGACAAACCTTTTATGAAGAAGATGTTTCCTTGACCTGCTGCCATCAATTCAATATGATTGAAGCAAGACTTTGATTCACATGGTCAGCAATTACTCAGATTTGTTCCGGTTCGGTAACATATGTTTGAAAGTAGTCCAATATAGAAATAAAATGAAAAGTAAGAACATCTATAAAACTTTTACCCAGCATACCCACCGGGTGTAAAAGTATTCATTTTGCTGCAGATTTGTTCAGATTTTTTTGTTGTTGTTTTAATATCAGACGTAAATTAAAAAAAGATGTTTGAAAATTTGGATTTATTTTATTGATGAAGAAAGGCTTTCTACATTAACTTTAAAATCAGCTCAGGTCTTAATAATCTAAGCCGCCTTTTAGCGCTTTAGCATTTAGCTAACTTTGTAAACTTTCTGCATACATTCTAAAACACTAATTTACTTGGCTGTTTTGTGACCTTTCAGTTTAACAAAACTCAGGATCTGTGTTGAAATTTGGTTGTTTAATTTTAGGAATTATTCAGTTTGCTATCCGTTGATATTCATGCTCTTATTTTGAAGAGTGTGAAGGGTCTTTTCCCCCCAATATCTTGACAACCATCAAGCTACAATTTGATTTTGACATTACTTGTTCTATAACTTCCCTTTTACATCTTGTTTTCCGCTTTCCATGTTTTATTTTGTTCATGTATGTTTATTGTTTGCATAATATGAATTGAAGTTTTAGCATCAGCTTCTGCCAAACATTGTGTTGGCATTAGCAACATCTAACATTTTAGACATTGCTTCAAATGTAAAACCATAAGAACTCAGGACGATAGGTAAAAATTATATTAAATAACTTCATTTTGGCAAAATGAAACTTGAAGATGAGCAATATGTGTTTAAAAAACCCACATAATTTTTGATGTCAATAAGGCGGATGCATTTTATAGTTGCACTTTCAGAGTCCAGTCATATTCAGACTCATGAATCAAAGTATTCAGAGTTTCTCTGCTGGATCAAGACTTTGTAAAACCTGAAGAAACATTTCCAGGAAACTCCCACAGCGTCTCCCTACCTTTCTGCTTCCTCCGTTGCATTTCAGCGCAGCGGCTCTGTGCAGCAGCGTTCCCATAGCAACGCCCGCCGACGTGCAGCAGGTCACCGTGTCACGCGGGACCGAGCGTCCCCCGCCTCCATTGGCTACCCGGTCTGCCAGCTCTGGCTGTGATTGGCCGGATCTCTTCCGGGTGTTTACCGAGACGAAGAGCTAAGCTGACTGATTACCAACCGCAGACACTGAGGCACGGAGAGCAGCGGAGCAGATAAATGAAAACACAGCACAGATTCAGTAATCACGTTAGCGGGAAATGGAGTCACAAAGAGAGATTACAGCTGTCATTGTGTACAACAGCGGCTGGTGCTGCAGATTACAGCTGATGTAGCTGCGTTGGGAAGCTAATGTCCTCATGTCACGCGACAGAAACAAAACAAATGATGTCATCAAAACAGGCCGCAGCATTTAGATACAAACAAGTTAGAAGCGTCTAAAAACTCCTGTTTTAGTAGTTCTAGTATATTATGTTTGTCAATGTGCTGAAGATTTATTGTAAAAACGTTATACAGAACATTTCGTTTTTCAAATAAGTCTTTTTGTGACTACGAAACATTTTTAAAAAATACTAGAAATGTTTGTCGATATACAGAGATGTTGCTGTTTTTAAATAACAGTTTTTGAATATACAGGAAATTTACTGTATAAATATGAAGAAAAATATGTTTTCTAAAAAATGGGAATGTTTTTGGATACATAGATTATTTACTTTAAAAATGGAGAAAATTTCTGTTTTTAAATAATACAAGCGTTTGTCAGTATACAGGAACTTTATCACAAAAGGACAGAATTTCTGTTTTTAAGAAATAGAAAAGTTTGTGGATATACAAGAGATTTACAGAAAATACAGAAAAATCTGTTTTTAAATAAGAAAATAGTTTTAAAATATACTGGAGATTTACTACACAGAAAATTCCAGCTATAGATTAGTAGAAATGTGAATAAATGTCAGTTTATTCATCACATGTGTTTTCAGCTCCCTTTCAGTGCATTTAAATCTTTTTAAGAAAAGCCAAAAACTGCATTAAGCTTTAAGTTATTTAGCATTTTACTGTTCCCATTAACCTTTTCTGATGCAACACTTAAAAATGTGCATAAAAAAACTTTGATGGAAACACGGCCTGTGAGTTTTACACCAGATTAAACGCTCACCTCCAAAAAATGTTTCAATTTTGTGTCATCAATCCACACAATATTTGCTTAAAAGTCTTGTGGATAATTTAGATTATATTTACATAGTTAGGAATTAAAATGAATATGTCACGTTGTGTAAAAAGTTGGAAAGCTGAGATGGTTCAGATGTTTTAGCTAACAGGAAGTTTTAGCCATGATGGACAGTATGGATATATCCTAAGAAACAAATTTTACTGTATATTTTTGACATCTCTACCTTTTTCCCTTCTCTTGAACATCTCATCTTTAACGCCTGTTGAATTTAATTTGCTGCACATCAGCACTTCCTCAGAACTGCTGGCTGTATGTAAAAACCTAATAAAAAGATATAAAAAAAAGAACTGCTGGCTGTTGCGTCACTTAGACTGAAGCTTCTCAGAAAGCTAAAATCTTGAAGTTCCAGTAAAAAGCAAAGCGATAGTTGGAAAACTGAAAAAGAGTCATTTTTAGAGGAGATGCGGAGATCGGTGTGTGACTGCTTTGGTGGTTTAGTTCTGACCACAGTTTCTTAAAATATGCACTCTGATGATGCCGTCACTGCTCCTTCTCGGTCTGAATGATGACTAATTCCTTTATTCTTTACCAGTTTATCCTCTTAACCACTTTACCCGGTACAGATCAGATCGTCAACTCCAGGAAATTGGCACATTTCCGATAGTTAACCTCTGTGCTTTCCGTACAGTTTCCAGATTAATGATAAACATCAGGAGTTCATCTACCAGAGCTGATTATTCTCCTCTACAACTATTATTATATTATTTACAACTATATTATCTCAAAACAGGTTATAGTTACATAGATATCAAGTACAAAATGTTTATTTAAAAAAATTGATTTATTTTCTAAAATGTAAAATAAAAGAGAACTAGTCATATCGGTTTTCTTAAATTATTATTTAACTGATGGTAATACTGGTAAATAAATGCAGGACAAAATCCAATATGGGGCTGAAATAATTAATCGAATTAATCCCAATGAATCAATAATTGAAATATTTCTTAACTAAAATAGTAATCATTTAACTGTAAATGGAAGTATACAGGCTTATTTGTTGAAAGTTTGACGCAGTGAAAACAGTAATTGAGTAAAAACTGTACAAAAAATCTAAAAAATGTTCATAAAAATAAACTTATTTATATACATTAATGTATCTCATTGCTACCATTGTGATACAGCAGTATTGTACATATTTTGGGACATTTTTATTAATTATTTATTAGTAATTCAATTGTTATATTTCTACCTTTAATAAGTTAAAAAAGCTTTTGTTCCAGCTGCTGCTTTATAAGCAGATTCCACTTTTTCTGTCACGTGTTTTTGGTGATGCAACATATTTTCCTCTCATCGACGTCAAGCCGCGCCAGTAAAACGCAGTTTGCACCAAATGAAACGCAGCAATTGGCCCAAAAAATAAATAAGGCAGGAGCTGCCAACAGGAATCCAAAGTTTGAGCATCCCTGAAATAAAAGATTTTATTTCCTCAAAAATAAAGTGTTAGTGTTTTTGTTTGCAGATTTCATCACCCTCGTTTATGGAGGGAATCTTAATCTTCTTACTTTAAGCAACAGATACAGGACTGACTGTTTTTGTGGGTCTTTTTCATGAAATTTCAAAGCAGATTTTTAATCCCTAAACAGAAATCTGTGAGACTCAGAAAGAAAAAAGGCCACTGGAAAAGCTCTTAAACGGATAAAGGTCTCAAACCGAGGTTTAGCTTCACGCTGACCTTCCCTCTTTCCAGTGGTCAGCCACAGTTTGTCTGTGCAACACATTTATTTACCCACCCAGCAGGCGTTGGTCAATCCCACAGTAATGTTTTCAGGTTTGAAGATGATGCATAAATGAATAAGAATGAAAAGAAAAAGAAGAATTTTAATCCTTACTATCTGATGTTATATTCATTTTTTGCGAAAAGCGCTGAAGTTCGACAACCTGAAACTTATTTGGACTCTGTGGTGTCGTCCTTGTTTTCCAGTCATAATCCGCGCCTCGTCTACTACCACTGCTGCTCCTCTGCAGGGCTGAGCTTATGTAACGGCGATTTGGTGTTTGTAGTGAGGATTAGCAGAGCAGTCTAAAACATTAAACAAATCCAGATCTTTATCCTGGGAGCGTGTCCTCTGCTGCTGCTGCTGGCGCAGGCCGAGCTGGACAGTAAAAATAGGAAAATGTTTCGACTTTTCTGTTCTTTTCCAAACTGGAGTCGCTATTAAAACCCCTTGAACTGTTTGAACTTTTTTATATTTAAACTAACTGTCCTGTGAAAGTTTAGCCCCGCCCCCAGATGGTTTGAAAACGCCCACCAAAGTGGGCGGAGCCAAGCGACACTGTGGGTGTGGCCAGACACTGTTGCTTACTTATCAACTTTGCTATGCTAAGCTTGACAAGAGGCTGAACTCCAAAGTTGCGTCACCAAAAGGCTTTTTGATGAATGAAATTTTACTTTAAGCATAGAGTAAGGCCACATTAAAGATTTTCCATTCTCAGAGTGAAACACAAACTCTCAGACGGTTTTTACCTCAGACAGGAAGCATGTTTGATGTTTGGCACGTGATCCAATCGCTTCTGTGTTTCTGCATTCTTGATCTCATCGCTGTTTTTGTGTCACTACGTTGCGCCTGCAGACGCAGCGGCCCGGTTTGAGGCCCGTATGATTTAGCAGCGCCTTCCGCTGGCGCCTCCAGGCAGAAATCAGGAAGATTGTTTTGACATGCGAACTGTGAAGCGGATTTTCCTCACAACTGTACAGGCCAGAGGTTGAAGCCCTGTCACACTGGAAAGGTCTGTTTTACGTCAGCGCAGCAGTGACGGGTTCACGGCTGTAAAGAGAAGATGACCTCATGTACTGCTGCCTCATTTCTGTCCTGTCAGGTTTCATTTTGCAGATTCAAATTTTTCCCACTGAACTGCAATAAAAGCTGGCCGATAAATCGATTTTATTTATCATTTTTGGCTTTTGAAGATCTGGATTTTTTTTTCACCAATGCGCTCCATGAGTTTTCATTATTAAGAGGGCGGCCATCTTGTCTGACAAGCAGGTTTTACAGCTTCTATTTACTTGGACTTTGAATTTCAGTCAACTATAAAATATAAAAACAATGGCGTATTGAGGCCACTGGAGAAACCAGTCAAAAATTTCTGCCAAAAAAATTCAGAAATATTTAAGTACATTTTCTAGAAAAAAACAAGAAACCTTTTTAGATTGAAAGTTTGAAAATTGGCAAGAAAAAAACTCTGAAATTTTGTAGTAAATTCTCCAAAATGCTTCAGAAAAATCCCAGAAACTTCTGAGTTTGAAAAGCCCAAAATTTGTTTGAATTTTTTTTTTAATTTTAAGATTAAGCTCAGAAATTTTCTAAAAATAATTTGGACATTTCAAAGTTACAAAGGTTTTCTTTTCTTCAGAGAATTGTCAGAATTATTATTATTTTTTGACATTTTTCTTCATTAAAGATTCTTTTTCCTAGAAATCTAAAGGTGTTTTTATGGAAAATTGAGTCATTCGTTTATCTCATATTATGATTATTTTGTTGTCATTAAACATTCTTGAAGAATGACAATGATAGTCCATCATACAACTCACAGAAGGGTTGATTGAAATAAAAGCCACTTATTGAAAATATTTTCAGTCATTTGTAATTTATTTTTCAGAAAAGAAACAGAGAAGCAGAAACTGATTAAAATTGGAGCTCAGATCATGTATGAAATGAGTCGTAGATTTTATTTTTTAGCTCTAACTGTAAGCAGATCTGAGTGCAATGGGAAACGGCTCCTTGCTGGTTTTTCAGCACCATGGAGAGCGACCAGAAAATATGTCATTTACTCCGACATTTCAGAGTCAGGCTTGTAAATGCTTCCAAGAAGCAACAACGGCCCACACGCCGCCTCACGTATATCCCCTCATTTGCACTCGCCGCTGGCAGCTGATCAAGCTGTAAGTCCTGCAGTCAGCAGCGCCGCGGCGCCCGGGTCAGTCTGACTTCAGAAAAGCCCTTTGGATAAACAGTTCACAAGTTCAGTCACATTTGCAATCATCAAAACTGCATATTGTTATTTAAATAAGCAGTCAATCAAGTTTATTTGTGTGGCATGTTTCAGCAACAAGGCATCGTAAAAGCAGAAAAATACAAAGTCATAAAAGTCGCAGTCAACCAGCAAACATTATATTTTGTCAAGCAGTGCCATCATTATACATCCAATATGTTGATGTTTCATTTATAATGTTTCAAATAGACTCTACACTGGTGCCTTTATTTAAAGGAACTCAGTGTTTCGACATTTTTGCAGTTTTCTGGAAGTTTATTCCAGATTTGTGGTCCATAGAAGCTGAAAGCTGCTTCTCCTGGTTTGGTTCTGGTTCTGGATGCAGAGCAGAACCGGAGGACCTGAGAGATCTGGAAGGTTGCTGACAACTGCAGATCTTTAATGTACTGTGGTGCTAAACCTTTCAGTGACTTATAAACTAACAGTATTTTAAAATTAATTCTCTGAGCTGCAGGGAGCCGGTGGAGGAACTGGTTTTAGTCAGAACACCAGCAGCAGCTTCTGGATCCGCTGCAGCTGGACGCCTGATTTTACAGGCAGGTCTGTGAAAAGATGCTGTTGCAGTAATAAACGTGACTAAAGATGAATGAGTTTTTCTAGAAAATGTTTGACTCTTGAAACTTGAAAATGTCTAACTTGAGATTAATCACAACATTTCTCAAGTATTTGGAGGGAATTTATGAGTTTTCAAACTCAGAAATTTCCAATTTGTTCTAGAAAATTTCTGATATGATCAAAATTTCTGAGGTTTTTTTCTAAAATCTTCAAATTTTGAAACTGAAATTTTTATGTTTTTTCTAGAAAATTTCTGAAATTAATTTCACATTTTCTGAGTTTTTTTGGTGTAAATTTTAAACTACTGAAACTCTGAAGTGACCAAAAATAATTCAACAATTTTCCGAGACTAACCTTGAAACTTTTTGGGAAAAATGTATTCCTCCTTTGTAGCCCACCTTCATAATGAAAACCCTACTAGTCATATATTTATGCAGATGCAGCTTCAGGTGTGATCTCTTTCTTCATTTTAGTGTTTTTATTTTAACAAAATGTGTCGACAGTCTCTTAATATCCAGGACTCTGCTTGGCTCCCTGTCTGGTTTCCTTCTGCACAGTCAGCGCTCTCCTCCTCCTCTTCCTGATTCTTCTTCTTCTCCTCCTCTTCCTCCTGGCTCTGCTCCAGTTGTAAAGCATCCATTTGATAAGATCTCATTAAGCTGTTGCTCACGTATGTGTGTGCGTTCTTTGATCCGTCTCTCATATGGCCATACAGCTGTGCTGACATGATTACAAAGGGCTGGCCAGATGTGTTGCCCATCTGTCTTTGACACAGGCCCTGTGTGTGTGTGTGTGTGTGTGTGTGTGTGTGTGTGTGTGTGTGTGTGTGTGTGTGTGTGTGTGTGTGTGTGTGTGTGTGTGTGTGTGTGTGCAGGTATGGGGCAAATCTTCCCGATGACAGGGACAGGTTTGGAGTTAGAACCGCTTGGCACTCGGATTGGTGTGTGTGAGTTTGGCTCCGTTCCACACTTCCTGCTTTCTCTGACCCTCGGGCCCAGCAGGGAGCCGTTTGTTTGCGATGCAGACGCAGGACGTGGAAGCAGTCCTTATATGGGCATGTAGTCGTGCGTTTGCTCCAGAATGAATCAGAGTGCTGTTACATCAGAGGGGTCGGGCAGGCGGGCGGGATGGATCGCTTGCTCTCCGATTGGAACACACACTTCCGCTGGAGAGTGTGTGAAAGAGGAAAGCTGGAAACACACACACACACACACACACTCTGATGGCCTACTTTCCAGCAACTCTGAGATGCAGGGATTGTTCTGCAGCAGGAATGATATGAATGATGGGAGTGTGAAGACAGAAACTTCTAAACTTTACAAAGAAATCTGAAAAAATTCAACTTACACATAATAATCAAAAATATTCAGTTTAATTTAATGATCATAAAATAAACAAGATGCTTTGTTTCTCCTGCTAAACTCACAGTATTCTTTTTGTTAGATTTTATGTTACAAACTTTGGTTTTGTTTGTTTTTGTTATTAAAGACAGTATATGTAATTTGTTTTATTGCACCAATAATTTTATTTTTGTTTTAAGTGAATATATGCCTTTGATTTTGCTTGTTTGTTTTTGTGTTGTCTTTGTGTGCAAATTTCTTGACAATTTGTTTAGTTCTGCAATATTTTTGCTTAAATCTGCCTCAGTGCTGCCCTCTTTAGGTTGAATACTGGCTACTGCAGTTGCATTTTCTCATTGGTTTCAACTGAACATCTTGGTTGGTTTCATTGGTGGCAGGTTGCTTTTTTCAAACTACTGGAAAAGAAACAAAAATGATTAAATTTCAGCCAAAATATTTTGAGGTTAATTTCAGAAATTTTGTATAAATTTTTTTTATAATTTACTCGAAAAAATTCTGAAACTTTGACTTTTAAAAGCTCAAAAGTTTAAAATTTGCACCAAAAAACTTGGAAATTTTGAGATTAACCTCAGAAATATTTTAGAAATAAAACTAGAAAATTTCCAAGGATGAAAAATAAATTTTCTTTTAAACTTTTAAAATATAAATTTCCACATTTATTGTGGAAAATGTTTGAAGCTAGTCTCAAAATTTCAGTTTTTCTTGCAAATTTTCTATTTTTTAAAATATAGAAAGTCCCTAATTTTCACTGGACAATTTATGAGATGAAGATAAAAACTTCTCAATCTTTTTTGCTAATTTTCAAGTCAAAAAATTGTAGAATTTAAATTTTTCAAAAAAATTTCTCAACTTAATTTCAAATATTTTTTTGTTGTTTTGGCAGAAATTCACTCCTTTTGTTCCAAAAAGGAGCGTAGTCTAATACGGCTTATGAGGGCCGTATTAAACTACGGCCCTCATAAGCCGTAGTCTCACTGCGATTCTTCAAAATGGACAAACGCGGCTGGTCTGCAGTCAGTAACCAGCTGTTTCCACTGTTTATCACAGTTCTAAGTGTTTCTTGTGTTCTGGTTGTATTTTAGCGTCTGACCCGTGTTCGTTCTGGTCTGTTCCTCCAGGAACATTTCAGGGTCAGTGGGTCGGAGGGATGCGTCACGGCTACGGCGTCCGGCAGAGCGTTCCATACGGCATGGCGGCCGTCATCCGCTCTCCTCTACGCACCTCCATAAACTCTCTCCGTTCTGGTTCGGAGCACAGCAACGGAACCGCGCTGCTGGACCGAACGGGCGCCCTGGTTCCGGGCCCGCCCACGGTTCCGGGAACTTTGACCACCAGCGTCTCCATGTGCAGCACGGGCAGCAGCGGCAGCAGCCCAGCGGTGTCCCGCGGAGGCTTCGTGTTGACGGCGCACAGCGAGGCGGAGCTGCTGAAGGGGAAGAGGAAAGGAGGATTGTTCCGGAGGTCCATCCTGTCCGGCCTCAAGCTCAGGAAGTCCGAGTCCAGGAGCTCTCTGGCGTCGCAGAGGTCCAAACAGAGCTCGTTTCGCAGCGAGGCTGGGATGAGCACCGTTTCCTCGGCTGCATCGGACATCAACTCCACCATCAGGTAACCTGAATCAGCAATTAAACCATGAAATACCTGGATCTACAGATGACAATGCGTTTATTAGGAACTGGTGGCAACTTTTCTATCCTACATAATTTATAAAGTGACCTATTATGCTTCTTTGAATAGAACAACATTGGTCTATGGTCTATACAAAAAAAAATTCCTAGATAAATGGATTTTAGCTGATTTTGTTCCTTTAAATCCAAATAATTTGCTACTGGCCACGCCCCCCCAACTCAATGTTTGGACCCACATGTAAACATAGCTGCAAATAAATGCGCAATTATACACCATACATCTTTGAAAAGCATTAGTAGAGTCTCCTGCACGATCAGCAAGAATCCAGTAAGAGGTTTCTGGACGATAAGTCAACAATAAAACTCTTTGTCTTTTCCAGCTGCCATTGTTAAATCCAGCGGTAAAACCAGCTGACCAAATGTGCTGGATATTTGATGGGGTTGCTGGGTGATGGGTGGAACTCTGCTGGAGTTGCTACGTAACGTCGCAATGCCCTTCAAATGTGACTTAACATTCAGGATGTTTTTGAATTGGTGCACTTTATAAACACTAAGAAACATTAACTTACTGCCAAAAACGTCTCACTTTTTTCAGCTCCTAGCATTTTTTAAGAAGCTTTTAAGACCCAAATGGAAGAACAAAAACATACAAAATGTGAATTTTGCATCATAGGTCCTCTTGAATTCTTCTCATCTAAGGCAAAATCTCTGCAGCTGCATTTTACAAGCAAAACCTGAGGACAGAAATGTAAAACATACAGTTTCTAATCCAAATATCTTTGTACATTTGAAATAAGACAAAATTAACGCTCTAGTAACTTTTAACTCAATAATTCCTTAATATTGATTTTGCAAAATGGTAATTCATTTATGACTAGACATTTTTCATGTTGTTATGAGGGGCCCAAATGAAAACCAGCCCTGTGTGGACGAATGTATTTGTTTTCCCAAATAAGGAATAGTTTTAAAATAAAAACATAAACCATTGTGACCTTTACCCTTTCCAGCCTCGGAGACGCAGACGCGGAGTTAGCGGTCGCGGACGACGACGTTGACGCCACAGCGACGGAGACGTACTGTGGAGAGTGGAAGAACGACAAGCGGACCGGATTCGGCGTGAGTCGGCGGTCCGACGGGCTGCAGTACGAAGGCGAGTGGCTGAGCAACAAGCGGCACGGCTACGGCTGCACCACGTTCCCCGACGGCACCAAGGAGGAAGGGAAGTACAAGCAGAACATCCTGGTGAGCGGCAAGCGGAAGAACCTGATCCCGCTCCGCGCCAGCAAGATCCGGGAGAAGGTGGACCGAGCCGTGGAGGGGGCCCAGAAGGCGGCGGACATCGCCCGGCAGAAGTCCGAGATCGCTCTGTCCAGGTAGGAGGTCCGATTGGTTCTGGTTCTCAAAGCCAAATCATTTTAGTTTAAAGTTCTTGCTGTAAAATAACGACGACCGGACCAAATCCTCGTGCTCAGGTCCGATGCTCTTCACGAGAGGAAAACCACATCTGCATCTAGAAATGCTTCCAACTTCCAGATCAAATAACTTTATTATTATTAGAGGAGGAATTCCCCCTTGTCTCCCAAGGGGCAAATAAAATACACCACAACATCCAATAGCACTTGGTACAATTATATACCGCCACGGTTCGTTGAACTTCAACCTAAATTAGTTTTTTTTTTTTGCAGATAAATTGTATAAATTGATCCTTGATGATCTATTTGTGACATTTTGTTTACATTTGTTTAACTCTGAAATGTAGAGTGTAGTTTTACAATTCTTCAGCTTGGTTGATGTCTGTCTCACAGCTCGGTGTTAAAGCTGCACTATATAACTTTTACAAAAATACGTTTTTTACATATTTGTTAAAACTGTCACCATGTTCTGACAAAATAAAACAGGATGGATAATCTGTGGAGAGACTGATCTCCTCCACCTCCTTCCTGAACTTCCATTGCTGCCTTAAGAACCAATCAGGGCCAGGAGGAGTACCTGACCGCTGTCAATCATCCTTTAAAAGCGCTGCTAAATGTGCTAATAGCAGAGACACATTACAGGAAAACTATTTATCTGCCATTATCTGTGGACTGCCTTAGCATACCTTAGCGACTGGCGCTTTCTTGTTTCAGATTACAGAGAAAAGTCGCAAGGTTTGTTACTAATCACTTTTTTGAAAAAGTCACTAGAGGATCTCAAAAGTTGCTAAATATTGCAACAAAGTCACTAAGTTGGCAGCAATGCTTCTCCCTCTCAACCCCTCTGCTCATCAGCGTCCCTCTACCAAGAGGCAGAGGTAAGTTTGGCCACGCCCCTCTGTCCACTGGCCACGCCCATTTCCCCAGAAATTTAAATAAACGAAAAGCCTGGAATCCTTTTTTAAAATGTACATTTTGTAGAAATTCTTTCAGCCAAACTGAAATAATATGACTCAAAAAGTCCAAACCTGCTATTTCTTCAAGTATTTTGTCAATTATAAGTCAAAGCAATGTTTTTATTGCCGTCTATTTTGATTATATTACCAAATAAATGAAAAATGTAACGCTGCCATGTGCGAGTGGCGAATTGCTAATCAGTAGAGCTGTAATGGTCCGTGAATATTTGTTATAGCCATTTCGGTTGAGCATGCGGTGTACCCTTTTAAATCTGAGCACATGCAGAAATGATTATGTGCACAACACAACGTTCTGTAGCACAACTTTAAAAAAAACACCAACACCCACACAGGACTGAACGTTTTACTAAAACCTGCTCTTTGGGAAAATCTAAGTTTCTCATGCAGTGACGCCGCGGAAAGAAATGTGGATTGAATCAAAACTTTGTCAGTATTTTCATAAAAGAACAAAAGCAAGTGATTTTATGAATGAGGTTATTCTTTATTATTTTAAAAAAAGCTCCTTACTGGCCAATCTTTGGAGTATTTTCTCTTAGCGAGTTAACAATTGAAGATATGATGTGAACTTTTAATATTTGTGTCCCTTTGCACTTTTACTAATAACTTCATTAAACACAAATCTCTACAAATACACAATTATAATAAAAAACAGCCATTTAAAACATACATAAGTCGATTAGTGAAATAATTATCAACTAATTTAGTAGTCGATTAATTGTTCTGAAAAAACAACACAGTCAGAGCCAAACTGTACAAAATATATACAAATTTTGCATTTAAAATTTAAAAAACTGTCTTTATAAATATATCCTACTCAGAACTCTTCAGGTGGTAGTTTTAACTTAATCTGGTTTAATTATGTAAAATAAATGAAAAAATATCTTCTATTAAGAAACTTTTGCATCTAGTTATTAATCAGTTAATCCAACACATTGGCACTACAATGTATTCTTGCTAAGTCAGGCGGTTGACATGTTTATTTTCTCATTTAAAACATGAATATAATCTTTATTTTTATGTCTCAATATATTTCTAATGTAATACTAAAAAGGCTTATTTTTTAATCTGATGATCAATTAATTGTCCTTTTTGCTTTCATTCTGTCCTCCATGTTTACCTTGAACACTCACTTGTTAGCGATGCTAAGCTAACTGCAGCGTCCTGATTGAGAGGAAACGGACCTGCAGTTTCCTGGATCATGTTTCTTCCATGTCGTTTTATATTTTGAATCAGTGACAGAATAAGATCAGGCTTGGGGTCAAACGGGGTCGAGGGGTTAAGGAGGGTCGAGGCGGCAATCGAAGCGAGACGGTCCAGGAAACTGGAGTCTGTTCCCATTTAGCTAAACGCTGAGCACATCCGGGGTTAATGGTTCTGTCCTGACCTGCTTCACAGCGGCTAACAGCTTCAGGGTGAGATATGAGGCTCAAGTTTTAGTTTTAGGACTTAGAGGAGGAATTGATTTACTGTCCCAGAACCTAAATATAAAAAATCGTATTAACATTGAAGCCTGGTGGCATCGAAGGCATTCAGACTGTTGTTGAGGTCAGTTTATGACACAGAAACTTTGTTAGTGACTTGGCTTTAGGGCATATGCTGATATCACAATATAAGCATTGCATATCTGTCGATATTGATCATTAGAGATTGGAGTTTTGTTTAAATAATCTGGAGTCCTGCCAAACTGGTGGCCAGGACCTTTCTTTTTCTCTACGGTTTTCTCTCCACTGTTGTTTCTTTTATGTTTAAGCTGATATGAGGCTCAGTGTCGAAACTTTAAACCGCTGCCAACAGGTTGTTGTTAGGTAACCAAAGAGCGAGTTAGTTAGTTGATGCCATTTCAACTAAAGCCTTTCCTTTGACTACAAGCCCCAGAATGCCGTGCTTTGGATCAAAGTTCAGTGACTATTTTACATATTCAGACATGTTATGTATTGATCATGTGTCTATTGCAATATGTATTGTTATTGACTTATAGCAATGTAGATCCAGCTCTGATCGTAACTCGAGACTGGACACTTTGTTGCTGTACTTAAGTACATTTTTCATGTATCTGCACTTTACTGGAGTAGATTTTCTCTTGGGTACTTTTGATTTTTACTCCTCTACATTTTATATAAAGTGTCTGTACTACATTTGTACTACACTACAAAAACCAAAAAAGCTTTATAAAGTATCTTTGGTCTCGTTTCTAGTGCAAATATTTTTGTTACACTTGAAATAAGAAAAAACAAACTCATTAGTAACGTTTTATCAAGAAATAGTAGCTTGTTGTGAGTCAGTAATTCCTTAATATTTCTGAAAAAGTTTGAGTTCTCCTGACAGATTTTTTTCACTGATAAGGAGGAAAAAGCAGAAGCAGAGGTTTTTTGAAAGTGCAACGGCAGACGCAGACGGTGAATGAAGCTCCTGTCTGAAAGTGGGTTAGCAGCGCTATCGGATTAGCATCTGACCTTGGAGCAGATCAACTGTAATACTGTGTAACATCTCTGACCTGGTGGTCATGGAGTCGGCGTGTGAGAAGATTCAGGAGAGCAGAATGAAGATGCAGACAAAACTAACTTAATCCTTAATATTGATGGAAAAAGTCGTAGTTTCATTGGCAGATTTTTAAACAATGTTTTTAGTGAAATAATCTGCCAATGGAACAAGAGTTTTTTTATTTTTCAAATTTAGTTAAACAAGCTCATATATCTTGGTGAGAAGGTACTTATAAGTTACTTAAACATGTGCTAAGATATTTGCACTAGAAACTAGACCAAAAGTAAGATTTTGTGTTTTTGCAGTGTATGAAGATGAAATGAACGAGCTCTGATCACTTTTTTTTTTGTGAAGATTGCAGTCCAAGGCTTTGCACATATAATTCAATTCAACAATAATTTATTTGTCCCAAAGGGAAATTAAATGTTGTCAAAACTCATTTTATCTGAGAGTCTTCGAGGAGTCACTGTGCAACTTGTTGTCATGTTTACACACCATGTTAGCTGTCTGAAAGTGGAAAAGTGAGAGCAGAAACTGCAGCTGCGCAGCGTCCAAAACCAGAGGGAGAAAACACAAGAGTCAACATGCTGCCACTGTGAGCGGCGCTGTTATAGAAAATGCAATAAAGACAAAAAAAAAAGTAAAAAAAAAAAAAAATCAAATCAGTAACTTTCTATAGCAACTGTTTCTGTTTTGTCTTAGAAAAGGTTGAATCGCTCAGCTTCGTTTCTTTCTCAAAGATATGACATTTTCACATTCATATGCACTGCAGTTAGTCCTGTTAAACTTCAGTTTCTGACTGCTGAGGGAGACATTGCTCTGATATTATGAGGACAGGGTCATGAGAAAGAGGAAAAAAAGCCTTGACATATTTCTGGGGACAGACTGTGTCCTTGTTTAAAGTAGGATGTCACTTTGTTGCCAGTTTAAAGCGGATAAACTCAAACCTAGAAAGTTTGTGAAGTTGGAGATGGAAACAGAGGACGATGAGACATTTTATGTCCTCACTTGGTCTGGGAGGCGAGCTGGGACATATTCACTCACTGGCCACTTTAATAGGTACACTTATATGGTTGCACAGGCTACCGTAGTATTCTGGCTGATCATTTCCATCCCTTAATGGCTACATTACCCATATTCAATCAGTTGGTTTCCTTAAAGTGGACATATAGAGACTTTTTCACACTTCAATCATTCAGCTCTGGTCCATTTAAAATGGAGATGTGATCATTTGATCTGAATTCCTCATTATTGTGGCTCCTCCTTTCCTCCTGTTCTGAGAGGCGTCTGAATTTTACTCCTCCTTATTGTCTGACTGCAATGGCCCTTATAAGACGCCATAACAAAATGCGGTGTTGGAAAAGTTTCAAAACAAACCTTCTAAAAACTTGAAAAGGGTTTGAATTTTGCTGTAGTGTACAAACTCAGGTTCCTGATGTGAAGAATGATGGCGCAGATCAGACTCTCTCCCTCCAGAATAACCCTGTTCTGCATACACTTTTAGCCTGGCCTGGCTCTCCACTCTCTTACACACACACACACACACACACACACACACACACACACACACACACACACACACACACACACACACACACACACACACACACACACACACACACGCGCGCGCACACACATCAACAGAAACATCTAACCCAGATTCCTGCAGCGCCGTACAGCTTCAGCATGCGTGTCCCAGAACAGAGCAGCAGGGAATTTCCTTGAGGAACTCCAGGAGAAACCCTGAGAGGTGAAACAGTCACAGGATAATTGCTGCAATTCTCTTTCTCGGAGCAAAGTGAAAGCACTTAGGAAAACTGGTTCAAGAAGGATCTGGCTTACTTCCTAGAGATGGCGCATGTTTCTAGCGCTGTCAGTTTTTCTGCAACCTGCGCAGGGAGTTCGGAGGTAAAGGTTGAGTCAGGACCTGGTGGGATTGGATCTGCTGTCTGCGTGCCTGATGTTGCTGTAAATCCAGGATTTATTTGCGCGCTCGCCGGCTGATGTGCCCTCGTTAGCGCAGTCACATGTGCTGATGTAACCGATGTGTCACTAGGCTACCTGCGATCAGTGAAAACCAGATAAACACACCAGTGACTCACTGTGCTTTGTGGTCGGAGCCTCTCGCTGCAATTCTGTGACCTCGTTTCATCAGCTCGCCTGAAGCCCAACACACACAGAGTCACTGCTACATTCACTGTTCGCATCCCATAACAGGACGTTGCTTCAATAAACATACATTTTCTGAAATACAACTCCAGCTTAAAAGGGAGCAGGGTTGCCAGATTTGACAGTTTCCAAACCAAAAACAATGTAAAACCTGCACAACTCCAAAAACATGAGCACAAATCTTAACCTCTTGTACAATCCATGGCATTTTGGGTTGTCCTGTGCAGTATTTGTAATATCCTGAGTAGAACCAGGTCCCACTGGGACTGCAAAAAGGACTTGAACCCTAACAAACCCGAGTTTTGATTGGGTTCATGTTGCTGCCCTGGGATTTCTGTTTTAAAATATTACAGTGACTAATCATTGATGTCATCTTGGAGAGATTTCAAAATTAATTGAACTAATAAGTGTGATGACACAGCATTTCATAAAAAAAGATTTGTGCTTTTCTGCCACAAAATGGCAACTGTTTTGTGAGACTTTTTCTCTGGAACTTTTACAGAAACCTGTCAAATTTTAACTGCTCTCTCAAATATGGTAATATGAGTTACAACAGCATTTCATTTCTTTTTGGGATCAACAAAGTTCTTTGGAATTTGAATCTGTATTTTCCAGCCAAACGTGTTCAAAAGCTGACAAATCAGTCAACACAGAAACAGACGTTTGGGTCTCAACTGCTTCCGAAAACAGCAGCAGAGTTTGGGGGGGAAACACCCGGGGTTTTTTGGTAATAATTTAATGTTTGTCCTGGAAAATGAAATGTTTCAAAAACCTTCAGGATGCAGCATCACCTAGCAACCACAGCGGAACTCCACCCGATACCTAGCAACCTAGTCTGAGTTCCAGAACATTTGGTCAGCTGGTTTCACAGGTTTCACTTTACAGTGCGCTATACGTTTGTATAATTGTGCATCTGTTTGCAGCTATTTTCAAGTGAGTATAAACATTGAATTTGGGGGCGTGGCCAGCAGCAGAATATTAGATTTAAAGTGACAGAGACCCTAAAACATTTCATTCTGAAGAAGCTCTGAACTGAGCAAACTAAAATCTCATCATCAAAGAATAATGTTTGTGAAAAAAAGTAATGAACTTGTTTTTTATCGACTACAAACCTATCCTGACCTGTTGAAGGATGAATAATAGGCCGTCTTTAAGACAATCTTCGTAGCAGAAATCAACTGGTTTGTTGTACCTCCCAGAAAAGGGACCCTATCAGCCTGGTGTGTCAACAGATTTACGTCCCCACAACTTGATTGAACGCACGAATGATTAGCGGTGATGCAAACCGGAAGGCTCAGTGAGATATGAATCATCGTCCTCATCATCAGCTGCTTCAGAGCGATGGCAGAGATGATGGAGGAGCTTAGCGCGTGAGGCCTGGATTAGACTTTCTCCTCCGCTCGCTGCGCTCTCTCTTCTGTCCCGTCTTTGTTTTGTCTCTCAGCCTTTGTTTTTCTCGCTCGTCTCTCTTGGCATCGATCTCCCTGCTTGTTCATTCAGTGCTAATCCATGCCCCACTGATCTATTTTAGAAATGTCTTGTGATTCAGAGAAAACAAACTCACATTTAGCTTGAAAACTGAAGTGTATGGAAGACCAGAAGGGCCATTAATCAATAAAGGAAAAGAAAATACATAAATGCAAACAAACCTGTGTCTTCAAATCTAATTTGAAAACTTCAATGAAAAATGTTTTTTTAATGTCTTCCAGTGCCAGCATTACATGTTCATTATAATTTAAAGATTATTGATTTTTGTGAATGTGTTCTTGCATTGTTGTGCCATAATTGTTGTATTACTTAAAAATGTTCCAAAACAACAATGTTATCATTTATCGCAATAACTTCTGGTTATTTACTGTCCAGTAAAATTCAAGTATTGAATTGAATACTCAACAGAAGATAACATTTGAAAAAATAATAATTCAATTAGTGGCGACTAACCGATTTTGGTGTTTTCTAACAAGTTTTGCTGTGACCATTTTGCAAGTTTCTGTAGGTGCCAGCAGGAGGAATATGGAGCGTAAACTCACTCTTTAACTAGTTAAACTAACAGAATTAGACAAATAAAAAGTCATATCTAAATAAATTAAACTATAATAAAAAAAACCTCAGAACTATTGTAACCTTTGTTCTCCTGATTGAGAAGCAAACTGAGTCTCCAAAATGTCTGTCGCGTTAAAGAAAACTCAGTCATGATGAAGACATAACGGCTTGTCCTCGTCCTCCCTCTAATTCTGCTTTAATGCAGAGGTTGACAGCCTGCTGGACAGCGCTGTAATTACGCTGTCTCACAATTAGGCAGGCTGTGATTCATTCAAGTTAAACACCTTTTAGCTCTCCCACTGCTTTCCCCGCGCTGCATCATCTCTCCTCCCGCTCTCTTCATCACCTCACAGCATCGCTTCTTTTCTCCTCCTGCTCTCCTTCTGTGGAGCCGTTTTCTTATTTCCTTCGGCTTTTGGACACCAAGCGATATTGTGTAATCAACATGTTCTGTTTCACAAGCAGAAACATGTTGGGGGGGACAATAAATCCTTTGTTTGTTTATTTTTTGTCTCTAACTTGCAGTTTCACAAATTTCCATCAGAGGCTAAAAATGAACTGACAACTTAATGGCTAATATTTAATTAAAAATCTAAATATTACGTTTCAAACTAAATATAGCTACTGTCATAAGAGAAAGAATTTTATTTTTCAAAGTCATATTTTCACCATGTTATTCATTCATTAATAAATACCACAGTTTTAAACTAAATATTGAATGAGGGAGATAAACATTTAATTTACAAACTAAACATTTAGCTCCAAATTATTATTCATTTTAAATTAAATATTCAGTTTGTAAATTCTTTGACATTTGAAATTCTTGGGTTTTTTTTCTTATGACTGGCTAAATAACCCAAATGTTTGGTGTTAATTCGTGGCTGGATGCAAAGCATTCCGTTATTTATTATTTCTAATAAATAACGGAACCGTCTTCATGTCCTTTACGTCTCACCGCCCAGCAGGCTCTCATGCTCGGCGGTGTGGAGGACGGTTTGGTTCTGGCACAGAGAGGCAGAGAGGAAGGAAATCAATAGCCATCGACATGCAACACTGCATCAGGGCTGCTTCTGCCCAGAGAGAGGAAAGGGAAAGCGATGCATGGATGAGCTGAGAGAAACGGAGAGAATGAAGCTGCGATAGAGACAAAAGGTGCTTGATGTAATTAGAAAACATCCTGAGGCAGGTGATAAAAAACAGTCAAAACCTTAAAAAGATGCTGCAAAGCCACCATTAAAACACATCAAACTCAGAGAGAGGAATTATTTTATGATATTAAAGACAACTTAAGATTTCTGCAGCTTCACCATCACATTTCAGCTCTGCAGTAAAATATTTCTCCTCTGAGTTCAACTATCGGGATCAAATGATAATTATCACCTGGAATAAACAATGAAACCCAGAAACAGAAGTCTGTGATTATTGGTTCATATGAGGCTACACCTGTCACAATTAACAATAAATCAATTAATCGCATGATAAATTAAAGCAAGCTTAATCATTTCCATTTGGAAGATTTATTGTTTTTCTGTGTTTCTACCAAAACCTGGATGATAAAAGTCTTCAGTCCTGTGGTTTGGTCTCATCTAGTTCGTTTTTTCTAAAGGACTATTTTGTTCACAAAGATTTCATAATTAATTTTATCTGTTGTTTTGTTTATTTTGGATATTTCAAATGTCTTCCAGTTCACCATTGACTATGAACAGTTTAAATAAAAATACATGATCACTTCCCTGAAAGTACAAAACCTAACCTGCCTCCACACTTATTGGCACACCCATTAAGAGAAATTATAAAGCAGAAAATGTTATTTATTTTACTTTGTTCCAACAAAGACTAGATATTATTAATGACAAGAATAAATGATGTAATATTACTGTGTTTTCTCTAGTTAATTTGTATCATCTTTTTTTACAAAGTTCTGGAAAAATGTGGAACCTCATCCTGAAAATGCTTGAAAAGAGAAAAAACTTTTTTTTGTTGCTAAAATCAAATGTAATTTAATTTTAGCTACAGTTTGGAAAAGCACTTCATGTCCACTGATGAGTACAGTGGAGAACCTGTGATGCTGTGGGCCTGTTTCTTTTCTGAAGGTCCTGGGAACCTTTGATTTAAAATAAAACTTGTTTATCCAGGAAGGATAAACAAGTCGTCCTTCCTGGATAACTTGTTTTTCCTGGGATGTTGCAATATTTCTGCTGCTGTCTTCACCGTTTTCTGCGTTTCAGGACGGCTCATGCTCAGGGCAAAGCCGAGGCGGCGGTGGGAGCCGCGCAGAAAGCCCACGAGGAGAGTCGGATGGCGAGAGTCACCGCCAAGCAGTTCTCCCCGTCTTTCCAGCACCCTGGAAACGGTGGGTTCCCAATACACACAAAACCAGAAACGCAACGACAAAGACGCACATCCAACGTGTAGAGTGACATGAAAAAGCTAAAACCTATTTTTGACCTCATACACTGCAAAAACACAAAATCTTACCAATTAATTTTGGTTCATTTTCTACTGTAAATATCTTAGTTCACTTGAAATAAGACAAAACTAACTTACAAATGACTTTTCAGGAAGATATGGACCCATTGCATGTGATTGGTTTACATCCAGAAATGTCATGCATGCGCACAGTGCAGCTATGAGGGCGTTTTTACTTGCCATCTGTAGCTGCACTGCCACGGTGGAACAACTCTGCTAACAACCTGGATATGTAGATATTATTCATTTAGAGCAATGAGCAACTGCAAAGGAAAATAATGCAGAAAAAACGGTGAAGAACAACTCAAAACCACTTTTTTCCTGCTCTCTGTGTCAGCGACGCTACACACAGACTCGTTGCTATTGCAACTCACAATAATGCCACCATATGAATCAGGATTCAACACCAAAAAACACTCAAACGTTTCCCACTCAAAGAACAGAACATTCAGTCCGTCACAGTTTTATGTTTTTGGCCTTGCCGTTTATTTTGCTATTTCTATGAAGTTATAGCTGCAGTAGATTAGCTACCGCTGCTATCAGCTAAGCTAACACAGCGGCGGTTAATTAACTAATTTAAACATCTCCTCTTCTGATGATCTGTGTTTTTAGGTTGCCTTTTTGAAAAGTGTTTCAACTGGACCAAAACACACCAAATTCCACGTCACAGCTACTTAACTCGCTATTTTGTTCTTAATTAAAACCTTTTTCTGA
The DNA here is from genome assembly GCF_027474105.1 of Poeciliopsis prolifica. Taxonomy (NCBI): domain Eukaryota; kingdom Metazoa; phylum Chordata; class Actinopteri; order Cyprinodontiformes; family Poeciliidae; genus Poeciliopsis; species Poeciliopsis prolifica. The sequence continues at coordinate 2,526,053 of NW_026562376.1, read as the reverse complement.
CCTTATTATCCAGTTGTTGTAGTGTTGACAATTACTAGCAATGCACTGCATCCTTTTTTCTTTTATATTTTGTTGAAGTTTGTGTCCTTTATAATGACAACTTAGCAGCTAAAACCAATTCTAGTCATAACCAGGAAGCTTGAGTGTGTGACATCACACTGCAGGAGATCCAGAGGAGTTTTTTTTTAAGTAAATAATTCCTGAGTATAGGTGAAAAACTTATATTCCCATTGCCAGATTAATTCACTTTTAACTAAACTTCCCATGCAAACAGGCCAAACACGTGTTGATACGTTATGTGTGTCATTTGGGAGGGTTGATGTTAAAGGTCATCGACGGCCTCCCTCCAGCTTCGCCATTCCACGTCTGCCAGTCACACCTGTGGCGCTCCGCAGGTCGCCGTCCCATACGGAGCACGGCGCATCCGCACACAGACCGCATGGCCGTCATGACCGCCATCTTTTCTGCTCTCACTTATGAGAACGACTCTGCCAACAAGCATCAGCTCTGACATTTAGCCGCATGCTTGTTTGGACTTCTTGGACATCACCTTCCTGATGATGCCCCACTGTTTTCTTTTCAAATGATCACTGTACTGACTGAATTAAGAACGTAAGTCATAACGTTATTTTCTCCACGGTCATTTTTGCTACAAAGGTGTTGCCATATTTATCCTTTTTTTTGGGTTCCGTTTCTTAATTTATTCTTAAGTTTTGTTCCTTAAACTTTATATTTTCTTTCACTTGGATCAACTTCCGGCTCCGTGGATCTTCCCAATGGCTTTAGCTTTTGGCTAAACATAATAAATAACCAGCTGGTGCTTTAAAACATAAATATAATTTGAAATTGTGGTATTTAGCAGTTTTTGTATTTTTTTATTGGAATAAATGTGTTGAATTTCCACAACAGAATGAGACAAAATCTCCCCATATTATTTTTGATGTATTTTTCTTGTAATTACATACATAACTGCGGGAATTTTTTTTGCATGATTTCTCAGATCTCAACATCCCTTATTTAACCCATTTTTTAAAATCCTGAAGCCTAAAACTAAAAAAAAGACGAATCTTTAAAAGTGGAGACAAATTTCCTTTAGTACGTATAAATAAGGTAAAAGAATGAAAATGTTTTTGTGTCGCCCAAATACCTGTCCTATTAGGCAAAACTCACACTTGGCTCTTTTTTGTACTTCTATTTGGATCTGGCAAAAAAAAAAAAAAAAAAAAGACTAGCTGTTTTATGGCAATAAGTTTATGGTTTTTGATGTCTAAAAAACGAGTCGTTTCAAAAACCTCCAGACAAACTGGACCTGTGCTGTTACCTAGTTACCTACCTAAAAGGTGATTCAATTTGTTTGGTCAGATGGTTTACCTGCTGTATTCGCTGCGCAATGTCACCTGGAAAAGATAAGTACTTTGTTGTTGACCCACTGTCCAGAAACTACTTGTTACATTCCTGCTGGCTGTGCAGGATGCTCCACTTCTGCTTTTCAAATATCTCAAAATGGGCAGAACTGACCAGAGTAAAATCTTGCTATGCATTTGTATCACCATAACCTGTTTGAGGAAGCATAGTAGGTCACCATAAACAAACATGTTGATGCTTTCCTTCTGTTTGCTGAATCCGTCTCATGTTCTCTGCAGGGATGGAGGTTCAGCGACCCAAACATCAAGTTTCCAGTGAAGTTGAGGGTGAGGGCCTGTCGAGTAGTGCTGGCACCGCGGAAAGCCCAGATCTCTACACAAAAAGTGTTGGATCTGATGACCCCTCCAACGATGCCGTGACCCCCGACCTCAGCCCACCCTCCTCTTCACCTCCCCACACGCCGCCGCCGCCTGCCCGACCGTCCCAGCGAAGCAAAAGCGCCCGATTCCACCGGCAGAGCGCCGTGGACCACGGAGACCGGGGGAAGGACGGCGGTGAGAAAGGGGGAGAAAGGGGCCACACGGAGATTCAAGTGCTGATGGAGGGAGGCGGCGAGGGAGGACTGAAGGCGGAGTATCCACGCGCCAACAGCTGGAGCGAGGACAGGAAGAAGGGGGTGCTGTCGAAAGGAGGCGGCGGGATCAGTAGCCGTGGAGGAAGCCGGACAAACGGGCACAAACACAGCTCCTCCAATCACAAATCGCGGGAGCATGGCTCGTCCAATCACAGGCAGACCAGGGGCGACAGGTGGACGGAGTCGTCTTCGTCCACGACTTGGACGTCTGGGCACAGGGGGACGCACAGCAGGGGGGGCCGGCTGCTGGAGCAGGACGAGGAAAAGATCAGCAACTATGAGATGGAGATGAAGCCTTTACAGCCCAGAGACTCCACTACCCACAAGCCCCATGGGCACGGAGAGGAGCGGCACGGGCACGGAGAGGGGCGCTCCCACGGCGCACCGCGGCAGAGGCACAAGAACCGGGAAGGGAGGGACGGGGGCAAGGACTCGACACACAAGGGGGAGAAAATGGATCCGCGGCCTCTGCGACGAGACCTCACCCTGTCCCCGCCGCTGAAGTCCTCCCCCATCGTCCCCGACCGGCAGGACCTCAGCCTCACGCCCGGCAAGGGGAACTCGGTAAGTCCGACATGCTCTGATGGTACGATATGCCTGAAAAGCGTATCATGATGTAAGCATTGCATATCAATCGATATCGATTATTAGCGATCGTTTTATCTGAAATACTGGTGATGTGACTTTTCCTGTTTCAACCATCATTTGTTCTCACGCCGTTGGACTAATTTTCTCCTTTCAATCCACACTGTTGATTTTTATTTTTAAGCAGTTTCTGTTGCTTGATTACCGAGCAACAGGCTGCTGTTTCTTACCCAAAGAAGGACTGAGCTGGTTGATGCCGCTAACCTGGCATAGCTCTGCCTACATCCCCCAGAATGCTGTGCAGTTCTGGACTGAAGTTCACTGAAAGGAATCTGGTCTGTGCTTCATTTTTACCAAGGGTTGCCTGGTTCTTTAGTTTCAATCAAACTGTTTTGGACTTCCAAACTGATTCAAACCCAGTGAATATGCATATCTTCAAGTTTCTAGAAGCTGTTATTTAGTTACTGTTCTGCAGTCAACAACGCACTGAATCGCTGATTGTTCACAGTTAGCGTCTAAGTTGTCTCTTGGTGGAGAATTATAGGAATACTATTCTTACTGTGTTCTCATACTGCGGATCAAAACTGCAACATTTGTTACATTTTAAGCTGCTGTGGTTCTCTTTCACACTGCACGATCCAAACACTTTTGGTTACTTATGACTCTTCCTTCATCAACTTAAAAAAGCCTTTTGAAAATTGTCTCTCATGTGTTTCGTGTCTCAGTTGGGCTCTGCTGACGGCACGCCTCTGCCCTCAGCACAATGTTTCACTGACATTTGTGGTTTTGCTTTATTTGGCATAATCTGTGGGATTAATTTAACAGCTGGTCTCCAAATTTCTCTTTCTGCGTGAGCAGGTTTCATAATAACTAAAACAGAAATGTTTTTCCATGAAATAAGGATAAATAAAACCAAACCTTGTGGCTGTAAGCTGCTGTAATAACCTCTATCTGTGTGGTGGGTCTCCGCTGGCTGCTGTTGTTCAGAGATTAGGTAATGTTTCAAACCCATTTGGACCATTACCTGTAACTTTTCAAAACTGACAACCAAACATTCGCACCCACTTCACACCCAGAGGAGGCAGCCATGTGGAGTTAAGAGGTGTCACTTGTGGCAACAACCCAAAGCAATGGTTTCAGGGTCTCCCTGGAGAGAGTGTCAGAAAATGTCTGCTGTTATCCCTGCTTTTAAATGCTGACAGAAACATTAATCCATACTGATTTCTCACTTTCCAGCTTCTCAGATCCATTTCAGATACATTCTGCTAATGGACAAGATTGTAACTCAAAACCTTGGAGTTTCCTGAACGCCACAGATGCATTTATGGGCTTAGTCATGTTAGGTTTCTCCAAGGGAGGGGGGAATCTGGGTTAATGTTTATAAGTATGATGTACAATACATACATCGTGTCCCAGGAAAATATTGATCCATCAGACCCTCTTTCACTCTGAACTATTGTTGCATTGACTGCAGTTTTCTGGAAAAAACCTGATCTGCCAAACACTTTGGGATGTTTATCTGATTTTATTGAAAAACATACCTTTGAATTAACAGTACAGTTTTTACTAATCAGAAGGTCGTGCTCTGAAATATGAACGAGAATTTCTGTTCAGAGTAAAAATAAAAAAGTCAGTTTCTGCAGTCTTTCATTCACCAACAGGTCAGACTGCAGACCTGTTTTAAGGTTCTTACCAATAATAAAGAGGTATTGTGCTTTTTCAAGGTCATAAGGTCAGAGGTCTTTTGAGAACATAAAAAACAGTGTGATGAGTTTTAGGATACAACAGCTTTGTGTCAATTTAAATATTAAACCAGTCTAAAACAAATACACTGCAAAAAGTCAAACATTACAGAAAAAAATAAAGTACAGCATGTGTAACATTTCCTACTGTCAATATGTAATAAGAAATAATATTAGCATCACAGACTTATTGTAAGCTGGCAGTTTTTCCTTGTTTCAGGTGACTGTAGATTTCTGCCTCTTGTTGTCTAATTCCTTTGGATGTCGGCCTCCAAAACGTTTAATGTCAACTTCTTGTGTTTCTATAGATTTTATTGACTAAATAATTTTTTTGAAACACATTTTTGTTGTCTAACAGCAGTTAGCAGTTGTAAGATTAAACGCAGCTAAAACGCACAACATTAATAATTAAATTAGTTAATGCATACACAAACCATGGAAAATGTACACATGTAGCTGTGTATAAATTGAAATTTATCTAAAACTTATGTTTACATATAATGCTAAATAAAAGTATAATACTAATATAGGCCAGAAGGGGAGGAGCTGACAGTGTAACAGAGATCTTCTGATTTTGGCAAATTAATTTGGCAAATAAATAACCCAATTTTACCAATGTTAACATCCATAATAATTAAAAAATAAATATTTGCATCTTTGCAAAGCCTATAATCTTCTGTCTACAGTTTAAATAAAATATAATGGGATAATAGATAATAAATACAATCTGACCTGTTTAACTTTTCAGGCTCAGGATGATTGAGAACATTCCTAGCATTGATCATTGCTGCTTTACATTGCACCGCTATTTATAACTGCATGGCTTAATAATCGCACAGCAGCTGTATGATGCATTTGTCAAATTTGTCGTGTCACTGCCACACATTGATTTGACTAAAAGGATTTGTTACCCGCTGTCATGAGAATACATCCCGTCCACCGTGACATAACACAGTGTTATCCCTCATATTAAGATAATCCTGCAGGACAAGCGAAAGGTTTACCCTTGGGGGAAAAAAAATTATTTTGGTTCTCTGAACAAGCAGAAGGGATTACTGTTGTAATGTGATTTTATTCATTTTTATTTTGGCGGGTTATGTCTTAACTCGAGCTGGTGACTCGCTAATCCCTGCTGATAATGCGGCTTTAGCATTAGCTAAATGAAAGCAACAGGAAAATTCAAGTGGAAAAAGTGCAGTTTCTCCATCCCTCTGCTGACTCGCCTCAGTTTGAAGACGCTGAGGAACAGAAGCCGCTACCTGCTGCAGGAAGGCAGACGTACACAGTACACAGATGCATGCTCAGAGAACAACCCCAAGATGCACCTTAGTAACAGAGGAATGAAAAAGTAGCCCGTTGCTCTCAGAGAGGCGTCTCATTGGTTAACCGGCACTCTGTTGCTAGGGAACAGCGTGTGCATCGCTTCGGCTGCAGCCAATCAAACGATGGGGAGTTGAGTTGGTGTGTGTGTGTGTGTGTGTGTGTGTCAGCAGAGAGCCGAGTGAGATCGGTGTTAAACAGGTTCCCAGTACAAACACATACTATCATAAATACACAACGAGCGCCATGGGAACAGAGCTGCACCGTCTCCAGTGAGTCGCTGGGTAAACATGACTGTCCTGCTGTTGGTGCAAAACACCAAACAGATGCTTGTTTTTTTTTTTTTTGTTTATTATTATTATTTTATTCAGTGTGGCTTGAAAAGCTTTGAAGGTAAACACCTCTGAGTCCATCGTGTGTCCCACTGGCACATATTTACATGAAGACGATTCCCCAGACTGGTGAGGCTTTTCACCCTCCGCAGCAATTAAATCGACACCAACAAAGAGGGAAAATGCAGTTAGATAGAAACAAATTCCAGATTTCCATCCCCTGTCTGATGAAAGCCAGGCGATTTAACAAAAACTCTCTCTTGAAAGCATGAGTGACGGATCATCTTCTATAAACAGGTGTGTGCTGACACGGTCTGAGCTGTGATCGTGGTCAGCTGCTGCGTTTCGGCTGCTCTGCAGTTTATTTGGGCGGGCCGCAGCGATGCAGTTCACACATCACTGGTCAAATGGATCTCTGTGACGGGAAGATACAACGTTTCAATGAGCAATTAGTACTGTTAGCTTAGCTCTGAATTAAATTAAGTTGGTTTCATGCAGATCTTCAGATTATTATTACATCACTGAAGAATTAAAGAGGCAGTGTTATGTAAAATCTGCTTTTGTGGGTGTCCTGGCCTCGCTAAGCACTGTGACTTTTAACAGTAACTCAGCTATACAGGTAGCTAAACACTTTCCCATCCGTCCACCAAGAAGCACTCCATTTGGTTCTTTAGCAGGATTTAATGAGAATCGTGTAAAACTTTAACACACAAAAGTACAGAAAATGAATGCCAGTTAGGCTAACGCGTCGGGCTAACACGAGTAAAAGAAATATCTATCGTCACATAAAACATGTCAATGGGTTCCAAATTATGATTTATATGACAAGCAAATTAGAATAGTACTTACAGACGATGCCGTTTCTGAACTTAGATTAAAGAAAAACACAACAAAGAGGGCCCCCTTCGGACTACATGGGCCAACGGCTTTCTTCCTTTCTCGTAAACAAACCGTAGTAATAAAAGTAACCACAAGATGGCGTCAGTAGATTAACTTAACATTGAATAACAGGTTAAATTAAACAGGTTTCACTACACTCCCCGCCTGGCGTCTGTAAGAGATGCCACGAAATCAAATGTCCACATTACTAGATGTCAATAGAAGAATCAATTCTGAGATTGGTCGGCTGAATGACCTTACACCTTGATGTCTTGCAACTTTAACATCCACTTTTCTCACAAGTCCATCCTTGCTGGGGTACGTCTTCTCAACAAGTCCCATGGGCCACTCGTTGCGCTTTGCAGTGGAGTCCTTCAAGAGGACAACATCTCCTTCCTTGAGATTTGTTTTCTTCACGAGCCATTTTTGACGACTTTGAAGGGTGCAGAGATATTCTTTCCGCCATCTTGTCCAAAAGTTGTTGGCTAGTATTTGAACTCTCTTCCACTGGCTCTTGAAGACGTCCTTCTCTGTCAGGTTGTCTGGAACTGGAGGAGGAGCTCCTGTTTTCTGAGTAAGAAGCATAGCTGGAGTTAAGACCAGTGGAGCTTCAGGGTCTGTGGAAATCGGCACAAGGGGTCTGGCATTAACAATAGCTGTGACTTCTGCCATGAAGGTCACCAAGACTTCATGGGTGAGCTGAGGTCGCTTCACATCTAGGAGTAGAGCATCTAGAATGCGGCGAGAAACCCCAATCATTCTTTCCCAAGTCCCACCCATGTGGGACGCATGGGGTGGGTTGAATTCCCAGGTGCACCTCTGTTCTGTTAGATAGTCTTTGATTGTGTTATTAGGATCCTGCGGTGATAGTTTCAGCTCATTACAGGCGCCAATAAAGTTGGTCCCTCTGTCAGACCTGAGTTGCTTGGCAGGTCCACGGAGTGAAAAGAATCTCCGGAGAGCGTTGATGAAACTTGAGGCAGTCATTGTTTCCACAATCTCAATGTGAATGGCCCTGGTAGACATGCATGTGAACAACACCGCCCACCTCTTGTTGTTTACTTGGCCTCCTCTTGTACGTTTTGTCACAATCTCCCACGGGCCAAAGACATCCAGGCCCACATATGAGAATGGTGGGTCCACTTTGAGCCTTTCTTCAGGTAGGTCGGACATGAGTTGTTCTTCTGACAGTCCACGTAGCTTTCTGCAAAACACACACTTGTGAATGATGGTACTTATGAGCCGCTTACCTCCAACCAACCACAGTCCACTGGTGCGAACAGCTCCTTCTGTTAGATGCCTTCCCTGGGTTTTCACTCTCTCGTGATGATGACGCACTAGCAGAGTTGCAATGTGGTGTTTGTTGGGTATTATGACCGGATTTGACTCATTTCTTTGTAACATAGAATGCTGCAAACGTCCTCCAACCCTCAGGAGCCCATCGTTGTCGATGAATGGATTGAGTCTGAGAATAGGGCTGTTCTTTGGTAATCTTTGGTCTTTCTTGACTGCAGAGATTTCCTGTGCGAAACACTGTTGTTGCACTGTGAGAATGATCAGTCGCTCTGCTTTATCCATTTCTGAAGATGAAATGTTGTTGCAGTAATGCCAACCTCGACAGCTGTTACTGTTTTTGTTTGAGAAGCTTTGAGCAATGTGAAGGAGTCTGGCAACCGCTTTCAGGAGAGATTTCCAGTTGGAAAAATGTTCAAAGCGACTTGAAAATAGTTTATGAGTTGATGACTTGTTACCACATTGGTGGCATTCACTCTGACCTCTGTGTCATCATGTGGATTGATAAGCAAGTATTGTTCGTCTGAACCAATCTTTGTCGAGTCCATGTCTGTGAGGAATCTCGGTCCAGTTAACCAGAGGGTGTTGACAAGCTCTTCTGCCGCAACTGATCTCGAGCCACAATCTGCTGGATTGAGTTCGGTGGGCACAAATCTCCACTGATTAGGCTAAGACACTTGTCTGATGCACTGCACTCTGTTACTGACAAAAACAAAATCTTCTTCTCTCATTGTGAATGTAGCCTAAAACTACCTTGCTATCTGAGAAGTACCTGACGGCATCCAGTTTTACATCTACCTCATGCATAATAGTTTCTGCAAACTTCTACTGCTAGGACAGCTGCACAGAGCTCTAATCTTGGGACTGTTAGCTCAGGCTGGGGGGCGAGTTTTGATTTGCCAAAGATGAACCCCACTTCATGATGACCATCATCATGGGTGACTCTCAAATATGCGACAGCTGAGATAGCCTGTACTGATGCGTCAGAAAAAACACAAAGCTCAATTGTCTTGGCTTGACTCACTGGAAATGTGACGTATGTTCTTGGAATATGAAGGTTTTTCAAAGCTGAGAGGGACTCTTGCCAGTGTCTCCACTCTTCGTATTTACTTTGAGGCAGCGGAGCATCCCACTCAATATTGTCTGTAGTAATGTCTCTGAGAATCATTCTTCCTCTTATTGTGATGGGTGCTAGAAAGCCCAATGGGTCGAATAAGCTATTTACCGTAGACAGCACACCACGTCTGGTGAATGGTTTCTGATTCTCTGGGACCTTGAATGTAAAAGTATCTGTCACGAGGTTCCAGATAACCCCCAGGCTGCGCTGTGCAGGAAGATCATCTGTGAACAGGTCTAGGTCTTTATATCCTTGGCTCTGTCTTCAGCTGGGAAGTGGTTGATGACATTGACACTGTTTGACGCTACCTTGTGTAGTCGCAGGTTGGAAATGGACAGCATTTCTTGAAGCTGCTCTACTGTCTTTGTGGCCTCAGCTTCTGATGTGAAAGACAGCAGTGCGTCATCCATGTAAAAATGTCTCTCCACCAACTCTGTTGTTTTGCTGCCATAGACTTGCTCCATTTCCTTTGCTGCCCTCCGTAGGCCATAAATGGCGATTGCAGGTGATGGACTGTTCCCAAATATGTGAACTCTCATGCGGTATTCAACCACTTTGTTACCTGGCTGATTGTCGCGGTACCACAAAAACCTGAGCATGTCCCTGCACTCTTCTTGAACCACAAAGCAGTGGAACATCTGCTCTATATCTGCTAAAACTCCTATTGGGCCTATTCTGAATCTCATCAGAACTCCAAGTAGACTTATTTAGGTCTGGACCCTGAAGCAAAACATCATTCAGTGAGACGCCGTCGAACTGTGCAGATGAATCAAACACGACACGTATTTGATTGGGTTTTTGCGGATGATAAACTCCAAAAGTGGGTAAGTACCATCTTTCCTTTTCTTCTTCGAGTGGCAGAGCAAGCTCAGCGTGATGATTATCAAACAATCTTTGCATAAACTCAAAAAAGTGCCTTTTCATTTCAGGCTTCTTCTGAAGATTGCGTTCCAGAGAGGCAAAACGTTTCTCTGCATATTCTCTGTTATTAGGTAGCTTACGACGAGGATACCGGAATGGGAGAGGGGCGACCCAGCTATTTGAGTCATCTTGGAGAAAGCCTTTTTCCATTATTTTCAAGAAGCATTTGTCTTCAATAGAGGGAGCTAACTGGTGATCCTGAATTGTTCTTGAAAACACTGAAAGTGTGTCTGATGTTTCTGTGTACAAGTCTCTTACTTTTATTTTGTTCTCACACTCTAAAAATGTAGAAGGTCTGCCACTGTCAGATATGCATGTCTTCATGCTGCTCACTGTTGGAGACCCATGCATTCCATTGACACAGACATCACCGACTATCACCCAGCCGAGGTCCAGTTTTTGTGCAAATGGTTCATTATTCAGTCCGTTTATCTGTTTTCGTACTTTGTGCACTCTCAACAGATCTCTTCCTATCAGCAGGAGAATCTCAGCCTTGGGGTCGAGAGGAGGGATTTCTGAAGCTATTTTGTTCAGGTGCTTGTGGTGATAGGCCGCTTCCGGTGTCGGGATTTCTTTCCTGTTGTTAGGGAGATTGTCACATTCAATCAATGTGGGAAGCTGCAGACATGTTTCTTTGTCTAGAGACTCTATGACATAACCATGGGCTCTTCTTCCATAGGCTTGTGTTGCGCCTATACACGTTGTGATGCTGTAAGGAGCCTCAGTGCCGTGTATGTCAAACTTATCAAAAAACTCACTTCTCGCCAGGGAGAGATTGCTCTGGTCATCCAGAACTGCATACATCCTCATACTCCTTTGCTGTTGACTTGAGGGATACACGTTAACCAGAATAATCTTGGAACACGATTTACCACTTTGTCCTATGCCACAGACTTTAGTGCAGTTTGAGCTTATTTCCTGTTTCGTCTCTTCCTCCCCGTCGTCCTCTGCACACGGGTGGGGGCTGACTTGAGGATTGAACAGTGCTTGTTCCACTGAAATGCATGGCACTAACATGTTTGTCACTTGCACATTCCAAACATTTGATTGGAGCTTGACAGTTTTTGGCCATATGACTTGTAGAAGCACAGCAGCGATAGCAGATCATGTGTTCTTTGAGAAGTCTTTTGCGTTCATCGAAAGTCATTTTAACAAATCCTCTGCACTTACTCAACGGGTGCGGTTTTTTTATGGATAGGGCATTGTTTTTCTGGGTTAACAGGGATTTTCTCTGTTGGTTGACAGGAGTGCTTATTTGATCTTGTGTGACATTTGTTTTATTGACAGCAACTGGGTGTCTGACTGGTGCACCTTTTCCTTTCTCTGAGGAGCACACGTGAGTGAGAGAGTCTTAAAACTTGGGTCATTCCTTACTTCAGCTTCTGAGCACACAAATTCTTTGAAGAAGGAGAATGGTGGGAAAGACACGTTATATTCTTTTTTAAATCTAGAACCTTGTGACATCCAGCGTTCCTGTAGAGGGTAGGGGAGCTTCTCTACAATTGGCTGGACACCTCTAGCCGTGTCCAAATAGGCTAAACCACACAACTTGCCACTTTGCTTTGCAATCTGTAGCTCTTGTAGAAGATCTGCTAGCTCTTGAAGTTTGCGGTTATCTGGATTGGATTTTGCGAAAAGCTTCAAGTCTTGAGAAAAGAGCATTTTCAATTGCCTCTGGTGAGCCATATATTTTGTCCAGTCTTGCCCATATTGCTTTTAGTCCATCCATAGGATGGTTAACATTAACTGCTCTTATTCTGGCAGCATGCTCACTTGACTCCTTGCCAAGCCATTTCACCATCAGATCAACTCTTCACTAGGTGTCAGCCCTAGTGGTTCTATAGCATTGATGAATGAAGCTCGCCATGCTTGATAATGTTCTGCAGTGTCATCAAATTTGACCAAGCCAGATGTTATCACTTGGTTGCGTGCTAGAAACCTTGCCAGATCAAATGTGGGATTTCCTGGGTTTATGTTAGAGGTAGGGACAAACAGTTTTCACATTAACATTGTGCATTGTGTCACCTCCATGGTAAGAGTTGAAGTTGGGGGATTGTTCCATGTGTCCTCCTATCATGTCTGCCTGATGAATGGGAAGAGACTTGAATTCATCTGATGCTGCACATTGTTGAGTGGTTACAGCAGCAGGCATACGTACTGTATATTGTTGCATGTTAACAGCATTGGGCATAGTGTTAGATGGGTGTGAGTGAGCCGCTCATCCTTGTGGTTGTACTGACTGAAGTAAGATGACTGCTCTTTTACATAGTCTTCTGTCCTATTCAATGTTCGTATGGCTACAGACCTGTGCTCGGATGCCTCACTGTATTTTCCTTCTTCTATGTCTGCGGCTACTGCCTCAAATACTTTTGCTTCAGCATTAGCAGCTGTAACTTCCCTTTGGAGAGTGAGTGCACGCAGTGATGCTACAAGTTTTGCCTTCTCAATCTGAATATGTGTCTCTTTTTCATGAAACTCCAATTTAGCTTTAGCTGCTTCAGCCTTAGCTCTTGCTTTTGCTGCTGCCAAACTGACTGAGGAGCACGTAGATGAGCGTGAGGCTACAGAACGGACGTGGTACTATATTTTGATCCATGTCCTTATTTGATTGCACATCACTTGCCTTCTTTTCATTGTCTTTGTTGTCCATGGCTCAGAAGTTGTCTTTTTCCTTCGTCTACTTCTGCACGGGACGTCTTTTTACTGTCCTGGCCTCGCTAAGCACTGTGACTTTTAACAGTAACTCAGCTATACAGGTAGCTAAACACTTTCCCATCCGTCCACCAAGAAGCACTCCATTTGGTTCTTTAGCAGGATTTAATGAGAATCGTGTAAAACTTTAACACACAAAAGTACAGAAAATGAATGCCAGTTAGGCTAACGCGTCGGGCTAACACGAGTAAAAGAAATATCTATAGTCAAATAAAACATGTCAACGGGTTCCAAATTATGATTTATATGACAAGCAAATTAGAATAGTACTTACAGACGATGCCGTTTCTGAACTTAGATTAAAGAAAAACACAACAAAGAGGGCCCCCTTCGGACTACATGGGCCAAAGGCTTTCTTCCTTTCTCGTAAACAAACCGTAGTAATAAAAGTAACCACAAGATGGCGTCAGTAGATTAACTTAACATTGAATAACAGGTTAAATTAAACAGGTTTCACTACAGTGGGCTTTACATCATGGTATATTCGATGATGTTCGATCTTCAGAAGCAGAAGTGTTGCCACAATTCTTTAACGCATGTTTTACAAGTCCTTTAATCTCCATGGCAATCATCGAGTTTGCTTGTTCTCCCTGTGCATGGTGGGTTCTCTCCGGGTACTCCGGCTAACATGACTGTCACTGTTGGGTTAATTGGTCTCTCTAAATTCTCCTTAGGTGTGTGTGTGTGTGTGTGTGTGTGTGTGTGTGTGTGTGTGTGTGTGTGTGTGTGTGTGTGTGTGTGTGTGTGTGTGTGTGTGTGTGTGTGTGGTTGTCTGTCTCTGTATTGTCCTGCAACAGACTGGTCATCTGTCCTGCCTTATACATTTTTTTTCTATTTCTGTTAGATCTGGATCGGTTCTGGATGCAGGACTCTGCATCTTATTAGCAAAACTAGCATTTCCTAAAATGCAGAAATGTTTGCCCACAACTTTACTGAATCTTTAGTGAACGATTATGCTTTTGCACAAATTAGAAGCTAACCAACAAACCGCATCATAAAATAATGCAGAGCAGTAAGCGAGGAGCAGAGAGTGTGAGCATAAAACCCGATCAGAACTGCATGCAGCCTCTACTGGTAATCATCTCTGACACAGATCTGCGATAAGCCTATCACCCCGGTGATCAGCAGAAACTTCGTCGGCAGCCATTCTGGACGGGACGGATCCATGTACAACCAAGTGGCACCAAGTCCCATTTCCCATCTCCCTCTGCAGCCATCATTCCAATTATTACAGCTTTAATTAAAACAACAGGTCTTCTGCAGATAAATCCTTTCCTTTTTAAGACCTAAATGTATTTAAAGCAGTCAGGAATATGTAGGACGGAGGACTCCGGTGTTCATATTTACCCAAAGTGGACAGGTGGTTGGAAAGACCGGCCTTCACCTCGACGACCCGGGCTGTCAGCAAGCATCTGCTCAGACACCGCTTCACAAAACAACCCCGTTAGTACAGGACAATAGTTATTTTAACACACAAAATGCACCGTTTCTGGTTCCTGCTTTGGTGAATGTTGAAGCCCCAAGATGAGATAAGAAGCAGAGAGCAGTTTATATTTTATAAGAGGGAGCCATGATAATTATTATCATTTAAGTTGGAGTTGGTGTAACCTGAAAAATCAACTTTTTACTGGAAATTAATTATTTTAAAATTCTTTCGTCTCATGTCAAAAAAAACTAATGATGACGCAATCATGCTGAACCTTTTTTAGGTTTTAAAACTTTTAAATCTACAACGATGTAAAAGTTTACCTTAATTCATAATTCAGCCAATAAACTAAACAAATGCACAAAGAGTTTGTTTTAAAAAAAATTGCAGGACCTCAAGTTTATTTGGTTTTTCTACCAAAATGTTTGGACACCATTGATTTAATTTGAAAACTAAATATTTAATTTGAAACTGTGAGATGTATGAATGAATAACAGTTAAAATATTAGTTTCAAAGTAATATTTTTCTTTTATGTCAAAGTAACCCAAATTACTGCGATGTGTTTTTAAGTGTGTAACTTCATAAATGTTCACATTTGTGCATCTTTTGACAAAATTCCCAATAAAAATCCTGAACATCCTCACAGTTGTGAGCAAAGGACCAAATAAAAAACCAAAATCCCAAAATAAATGAATCGTTCTTGTTGGCGCTGACCGACAGATCTGCAGCCTTTAAGTGTGCGAGCTTCGCCTGTGCACGTCCTTAATACTGACACTTTCTCCTTTCTCTCTTTTCTCCCACGCAGGCCTACAGCTCCATCCTGGTTGCCATGGTGATTCTGCTCAACATCGGAGTGGCTATTTTGTTTATCCACTTTTTTATTTAAAGGCGGCGATGCTTTCAGAGGCAACTTACCTATGCCAGAAACACGATGAAAACCACCAGTATTACAGCAAATCTGCTGCCCCTCCGTGCGTCCCGGCCGACGGAAGACCCGGACCGAGGACCGGAGAGGGGGAACCGAGGCCAGCCGGGTCCGGTCCGGTCCGGTCCGGTCCGGTCCGGGAGGAGGAAGAGCTGAGGCCAAAGAATAGGACAGCAGGTTGGTCCAGGGAGGAACCTGGACTTGTGTGACCCAAATGGGTTGACTTGAACACGCAGACAGGACTGACGGACTTTTTCATTGTCAAATCATAGTTTTCGACAGATTTGTAACTTCAGATTTATTTATTGAGTTTTTTTTCTTCCCATGTGCAATACGTTGATGGTTGTATTGTTTATTTTTGCAGCCCACCCTCTTCTCTCTGAAACCCCTGCCTTTTACTTCCTCCACCTCCCCAGCGGCTGTTACTGATGGTACAGGCGGTGAAACCAACCCGGGCGGCGAGTTCTCATTTCACCTCGCGTTTCATGCACTTGTGCAGGTGTGTGTGTGCAGGTGTGTGTGTGCAGGTGTGTGTGTGCATGTGCGAGTTCTCCAATTGCATCCAGAGGTTGGCAGAGTACCACTACCTATTTATACGTTTTTACTCCAGTAAAAGTAAAAAGTATTCATCCAAGAAATTACTCAAGAGGAAAGGTCTACTCAAGTATGAGCAACTGATCAAATGATCAATCGTTTAATGTTGATGGACCAAAATGTAAAGTTAAGTGGAAATTTTGGTAATTTAAGGACAGTGAATGACAATAATGCATTCATATTTCCAAATTAGTTTCTTTCAATGAAAAAAACTTCTGAAATTTTTACTAAAATTGCAGGTGTGTGTCTGGTGAATTTTTGGCTAAAATATGTTTGATTTTAATTCAGTGGGTAGAAAATCCAGAAATTGTACTCATGTAAGAGCAGCGATACTTCATGATAAAATTACTCAAGTAACAATAGAAAGAATAGCATAGCAAAAATATTTCTAAAGGTAATTTTCTTCAGTTAGTCAATAAATATAAATGAGTAAATTACATTTATTGTGCAGTTTTGTTACGAATATTTTTAAGCAATTATCAATATTACTAAGTAAGAGCACAATACACAAGTGTTGCTCTGATTTTAACTACAGCCGCCAATTCGTATTTCCAAACACTAGATGGCGCTCCTCTCCTTACTTACCCAGACCTAGACAAAAATGTAATGTCGAAGTAGAAAGCGCTGCGCAAATGTGCTTTAACTGCAAACGATTCTTGTGGTCAGAAGTGACAGCTAATTTGAAAGAATATGTTTTATAAATCTACAAAGAACAGGAGACTCTGCAACTGCAAAACGTAATGGGAACAAAAGAATCTGTGGGTTCAGCCTGTCAGAGATTAAAGCTTTTTGCAGTTTGCCATCAGGAGTTTTCAATTGGACATGGAGGTGAAAACGATTAATCTCAGCTGTTTACATAAAACTTAATGATAAGTAATGTGCTTTTGACCAACAATGAAGGGTGGAAGATGCGGTTTTTAAAAATCTTTCTGCTTACCAAGGACAGAACCTTTTACGTTATCATGAAAACATAAAGAAATTAATGATTATTATTATTCAGTAAGAAATATTGTGCCTGATGTAGCACAATATTGTGCTACCTCCCGCATTTTGGAGGTGCAGAGTTGGCAAGCGCAGTACATCTCAAATCTTCAAGTTGAATTTTTGAAACCAAAAATCATTAGCAACGTTTGGATGAGCAATGCTCAAAGTATTAGCATTTTCTGAATCATCCAGTTGTTAGCTAAACAGCTAGCTAACACTAGACTTGGAAATAACCCACTCTGATCGTTTTGTTGCAATTCATAAAATGTTAACAACTTTTTGCTTTTTTATTTTTATTTTACTAGAAGAGCATCCTAACATTACAAGACAGTCATTTAAAAAGCTTGGATAAATTTATTAAAGCCTGACGAGACTTTCTGTGATTCTTTCTCTGAAATAGATTCAGTCGTTTCCTGAATCGTTTCAAAGAACTGCTATTGATAATTTGGTGATGAAGTGTTCGAAGACGAAGTATTCCTTATCTATAAGACCAACACCAGAGTAGAACTTAAGATGCTCAACATCCCTCATTTTAAGTTTTTGTTGGTTTTTGTGTAGCAGTTAACATAAAATTGCAACGTTATCCTGGTATTATGTTGACTTCATTTTCTCTCAACTTTATTTTTGTGTTGCTAAAACTTTATTTTGTTAATATTATAACTTTATTGTTGTGCCAATTCCTGTGGCACGAGTATTCAATTGTTTGACCTGAATCCAAAGTGTACATAAATAAACCGTAAAACACGCTTTTCAAACAAGATGGCCGCCCTGACACCACCCTCCACTATGTAAACACAAAGAGTGGTGAGATCCATGTTTTCAAAAAAATTAATTGTTTAAAAAAATAGCATTCAATAACAACAATCAAAGTTGAATCCCAGGTTAAGCAGTAATTCAATTGTAATTAAACGGCCAGTGATGGTATTTGATTTGATTTGTTTGGACTAGGACACCCATGGTGTAATGAAGGACTGTTGGATTCTCCTGCAGCTGTCTGCACCCATCAGAGATCTCCATCTGCACCAAATTACTTGTTTTCACTGCTTGTAAAATCTTTAAGTGCATCCAATGCAACATTTCTGTTCCTCACTGCAAAAATATCGACATCTGTTTTTGTTTAACTGCATATGTTTCCATTCTTCTTGCACATCGTGTTTGATACCATCAGTAACGGCGTCCAGGGGGGCCGAGAGGACTTTGAAGGTTTCTTTTCTCTTCTTTTTTTATCGTTTTTAACAGTCTGACAGCATTTCTTAAACTTGGGATTGGAGCAGAAACTAAAGGCTGTGGGTTCACTTCTGGTGTTCCTCCAACTTATTCCAACTACAGCTGAGTCGGATGTGCCTGCAGCCCGAGAGGCAGAACAATAGATTTTTATTTCATTCTGGGTCCCAGGAAGAATTTCAGAGGCTCTGCTGAATGCCGTCAGCCTGGTGAGGATGCCCTGCCCCACCGTTTTAGTCTGCAGCATGCCACAGCATGCCAAGCTCTTTCTATATAGGTTTGAATCTCCTATTCCTTTCTTTCTCTCTTCCTTTCTTTCTTCCTTTCCTTCTTTCTTTCTGGAAATACTCTGTTTTTGTTTTTCAGTTGTGTG
This sequence comes from Poeciliopsis prolifica, assembly GCF_027474105.1. Classification (NCBI taxonomy): domain Eukaryota; kingdom Metazoa; phylum Chordata; class Actinopteri; order Cyprinodontiformes; family Poeciliidae; genus Poeciliopsis; species Poeciliopsis prolifica. The sequence goes on along the minus strand of NW_026562376.1, from coordinate 2,507,626 downwards.
GAGAAAACAATGAAAGTGTTTCAAAGAAAACATTTTGCCTCTCGTGTGTTTTTATATGTTCGTTTGTGTTTGGTTTGGTTCTGCTGTGTGCGTTTGTGCAGTTTTGCAGCATCCCTGATGCAATGAAGGAGTGGGCCCGGTTGGGAAGGGAGAGTTACTATGGCAACCATAACTGAGTTTTTCTCGTCAGACAAGGGGGCGTGGCTAGCGGGCTGTGGGCGTGGCTTGTTTTCTGTTCAATGACGATTGAAGACAAAAGGTGATCTTATGAAGGTTTTTTTCCTTTAAAAAAAGTAAACGTGAGAAAAAAATATAAATCTATGTGGTAGATCTGATCAATGACGTTATATTTTAAATAGTGTCATATTTTGTGGTCTTATGTTTATTTTTCTGAGAATGTAAATCATCTTTTAGCAGCAGGTGTGCTTTGATTAGATTTCACTGTAGACACCTGGCGCCATCTTCTGGACATAGATCTGAACCACAACATTTTAAATGAATAATGCATTTATTATTGTTAATGATATGACTAATATTCCGCTCTAGGTAAAGCTAAAATTATTTAAAGTTTCTCTCCAGTTCAGAGGTCTGAAGGAGCCCAAGTACGGAGCTGGATGAAGACAGAGCGGGAATTTATCTCTTGAAGTTTGGATGTTTTTCCAATAAGTTTTGGTGAAGAAAAAAAAACTGAGTCAGATTAAAAACCTGACGCAGAAATTCGGTGTCCAGGAGGCTTTCGACCAGAACCAGGTCCAGTCCTCCTGAAAAGAGAAGAGCAGCAGGTCAAGTGGTAAAGTGATGGATGGATGGATGAGTGGAGAGTTGACTATAATTTCACAACAAAAATCTGATATAAAAAAAAAAGAAATGTCTCCATATTATTACATTTCTGCCTAAGTCAATCAGATTTCTAATGAGTTATTATGTATTTATTGGTGAAAAATAAAGAAAACTGGTGTTTAAAAGCGACTTTCCTCAGTTACCCAAGAGCCAGAAACTCATCTGAGATACTTATGAAGGCCATGAGAAAAGATGTGGAGTAGGCAGGTAGCGGAAATACCTCTGCACCAATCAGAACGCAGGATCTCATTATTGACTGTCCGGTCAGCCAATCAGAGGAGACCATACCTCTCCGTGGGCCAGCGCTGGGATAATGTTCTTCACAGCTGTTTTTTTTCCTCTCTTTCTGAAGTCATGGCAGGATTCAGGCAGGATTAAACTTCCAGTTTGCTGAACGGTGAATAAACTCGGAACTTTTACCGCTGAGACCTGCGCGCACAGCCCCGTCTGGTGAGGTAATGTCTCTGAAATGTTCAAATGCCATTCCCAGCTGCAGCGGGCTGTAGCCCCAGGCTGCTCCGGGTTTGCTTTTTAAGCTTTGTCCCAGTTGAAACAGTTGATCCGGGACCATGAGGACGCTCCGCTCCGAAGTCTCTGCTCGGTTCGGCTTGAACGAGACCAAGAATTTCCAACTGTCCGCAGCCGGATTGTGAGGAAGCGTGAGGTCCGGTGGTGACCCAGTCCGGACGGCAAGACCTCAGCAGACCCTGCCGGGATTACTGTGGAAGAAGTCCGAAAACAAAGGAAACTTTTGTTGTTCTTTCATTCCCCTCCGCTGGGAACAAACTCAGGAGTTTGGAGAAAGTTCAGAAAGTTTTGACGCACGCGCGCGCTCCCTTTGATGTGAGCGCCGACAGGTTCTTCTGATCCAGGTGGTTCCAGGTGAGAGGATGGTGGAGAGCCGCAGCTGCGTCCAGAGAGAGGGGGTGTACCGCTGGTTCTCCACCCTCACCTCCGCCCAGAGAGCGGAGTTCCTCTGCGGCCTGCTGGACCTCTGCGTCCCCATCGAGCTGCGCTTCCTCGGCTCCTGCCTGGAGGACCTGGCCCGCAAGGACTACCACTCCCTGCGGGATGCGGAGATCAAAGCCAACAACCCCGCCGACCTCTCGGGACTCACCAACGTCACGGACGAGGTGGTCCGCAGCAAGCTGCTGGTGTCGCTGGCGCTGCTGGGCACGGACAACCGGGAGGCCGCGGGGGTCCTGTACCGGACCCTGACCCACATCGACACGGTGATCAACAACTACGGGCTGGCGCTGAACGACGGCAGGACGGAGGAGCAGTTCCTGCTGCTGTTCACCATGGCCTGCAACCACCCAGCCTTCAACTTCCACCAGAAACAGGTGCTGAGGCATCAGCTGGGCCACATCCAGGACATCCTGCAGGTGAGGGCAGAGGTCAAAGGTCGGTGTTGTCCATATGGACACAAACCAGCTCAAAAATGAATCAAATTCAGTATGACACAAAGGGGGAGGAATCCTGCTAATATAGTGTTTGATTAATCGTTAACTGGAGTAAACAAATACAAAAATGCGTTTTACTGAAAGAACAACATATTCAGAGAAGAAAATAAGTCAAAATCTTACAAAAATATATAGATTTGACTTTTATAATGACAAAATCTTCTCTGTAAATAAACTAGCTCCAAAATGAATCAAATTGAATAGGATGTAGTATTGAAACGATTAATTGTGATGCAGAAATGATTAATCATTAGCTGGACGACACAGAAACAGGAAAAAGTGCAGTTTGCTGAAAGAACAACATATTCAGCAGTAATTAAGTCACAGTAATAAATCTTGCTGGATGATAAATTCTTCCAGAAGTAATTGTGATAAACAATAATTTTGTCATTTTAAGACAATTTTATAGGTAATATGATTATAATGGCATAACAATACAAGATCAATAAACTCTAATTTATTGATCATTTAATACTGGAACTGGAAGACTTTTTAAATATCCAAAATAAACCAATAAAAGATTAATAACAATAAATAAAATTAATTGTGAAGCCTTTGTAAACAAAATTGTCCTTTAAAAATGGGCTGAAAACTTTTATCATCCAAATTTCTGGTATAAGAGAAAAGCAATAAATGGTACACATGGAAATTATTGAGCTTGTTTTAATTTAACATACGATGAATTGATTTATTGCTTATTAGGCTTAATACTTGGCACCTTTTGCTATTCAATAGTTAATCAGTTCATCCAAACAATAGTAAGCAAATTATTCCTACACCTTGTTAATGTTGAGAAGAAAGTGTTACGCAACCATCGATGAAACAATTAATCGTGATTAATTCATAATCAAAATATTGGTCAACTAATTTAATAATCAATGAATCATTAAGTGGAGAATACAGTCTCAAAAAATACTATTTGCTAAAAGAACAAGATACTCAGAGCTGCAGTTAAACCAAACAATAGTATGAACAGTTTGCATTTAATATTTACATTTTTTATCTGTAAATATGTATTATACCCAGAACTCCACAAGCAGAAGTTTTTAACTTCATCTGTTTCAAATTCTGTAAAAAAAAACTTTCCCATTAATCACCCATTGCTATTCAATTATCAATTGGTCAATACAAAAGCTAGTAAAGAGATCAATCCTATTGATTAAGTTGTGCAGATGCAGCTAAAAAATAGTAATAAAATATTTATCTTATTTATAAAAGGAACTGAATTATTTATTTTTGTTTTTGATAAAACACGTTTTGGTCATTAAATGAAAAATCTGCATAATGTGATGATTAATTGATTACTAAAATAATTGTTCCTGGGATATACAATATTTAACAACAAAACACAGAGACCTCTTACAATATCTGAAGAATATGGGATTTTAATCCTTATTTTCCACATCTGGTTAAGAGTAGAAAGTGAAAAATGTGTTTCCGGGACCGATTATCCATTTATAATTATTTATTATCCAACGTCTCTCTGTGTCCTTTTAGTCATCTAATAATCAGATCATCCATCAATGCCTCCTATGATTCATTCTGTTATTTCCACAGCCTACATTTAACTTGTTTTTAATTTTAGCTTTAAATATATTAATACGTCTGAGAACAGAGCGGTCTGGTCAGAACAGGTTTGATTCAAACTCAGCTGCTTTCAACCAGGTTTTAATCTAAATCATTTAGTCCTGTCTGATTAAAATAATCTTCAAACAACCAGACTGAGCACAGTCAATAAAAATGATAATAGATTTCACTGAATATTTGCTGCAGTTTCCCAGGAAGTCTGAGGAATCACACTGTGATTTTTATTGTTGCTTTGGGACAGAATATCACGTTCATGTTCCAGAATCCTTCGTTTTAGTTTCTGCTTTTGTGTCTCTGTGGAAATTCCTCTACAGACAACTGAAGTGTTTTCATGGTTTTTCTTAGTGTTGTTCCTTTTGCAAGAGGAAGTGAAAGCAGCGTCTGTGGTGTGAATGACATCAACAATACAAGACAGTGATGACACCAGAGCAGAAAACATGTTGAATGTGAGGAGTTGTCAGGTTTTTTAAAGGCATTGGGAGTTAAAAACACGGCTGCTGCAAAGTTAATGCATCTGCTGAAAAGCTTTGTGAGAGCATTTCTTAAATGTAGGTCAAATAAAAGAGTAAAATGTGAAAAACAGTTGAAGCTAAAAGGAAAAAAGTGGAGCTAAACATGACAGCAGTGCAACAGCTGCATCGAATCAAAATCTTAAAGTTTGGATCAAAATTCTCAGAGAGCTTCTTAAAAGGAAGTTTAACTCTGCAGCTTAAACGATTAATGGGATTTAATCAGCTCAAACAATAAAATGTCTTCCTTATAATTAATGACGCATCTGTTTCTCAGTGAATCAAAAAACATCAAATTTCTATTTTGATGTTCCTTTTCCTTCCCTTTTGGGACCAGACAAATTAAAATCAACTAATATGATGTTTTAGGGCTGAAACAATGAATTGGATTAATACATTTTTGAAATAATTGTCAACTAATTTACTAATCAATTAATTGTTAGCTATTATGCATCGCCAGGAAAAGGTGAACTTCTGAAAGAACAACATATTTTTTAGCTTTTAATTATCAAGCATTTACTAAAGGAATGCCATGTTGTTGCATTTTAGTAAATAAAATGTTTATTTTCTATTTAAAAAAAGAAGTCAATTATTGGTGTATTTACATCTTTTATGTATTTCCAGTATTTTATGTAAAAAAAAAAAAGGACTAAATGAGAAATCAGCAGAATATGCTGATTATTTTAACTGATTAACCAATTAATCATCAAAATAATGGATAAATTAACCAATATGTAAATTAATTGTTAGTTGCAGGTCCAGCCGTCTCTGGCAGAAAGGAACGCGTCTTTAGTTGAAGTAGGTGGAGTTAAGCAAGCATACATGTTTCCTCTGTACCTAATTACAGGTGAGACATGAACAGGCAGTAACTCACCTCCACTGTTACTTATTCAACTGGAAAATTACACACTTAGCTGGGAAAGTTGGAAATGATACGTCTGCGTTTATGTTTCCCTTTGAGTTAGAGGTAAAATTTCAAACTTTGTATTGTGTACTTTTAAATTTACATTAAATTTTATTTTATAACCAAATAAAATATTGACAGATTTAAGTTTTTCTAGATCAAAACGCACCAAGCGCTTCACCAAATAAAAGTTGCAACAAATATGAATTGTTATCCAACAGAATATTGTCAGAATTATTACAGGAAATAATTTTTTTGTTTGTTTAATTTGGGAGTTGACACATGTGGGAAAAGTTTTGCAATAATCTAGACAAGACAAAAGCATAAATAACTGTCTGAAGCTCTCGTTTTCACACCAGCGCTCTTACTATGGAAAAGTCTTTAAACAAAACTTTATCAACTATCTCAGTCGGTTTGAAGAACTGAGAATCTGAGTGTCATCTGCAAAAAATGTTTCAGAAAATGTAATAATAATCTGTGTTGATGTTAAATGAGAACTGGTCCCAAAACGATGCCCTGGGGTGCCCCGTGCTGGGGCAATTATTAGCTCGCAATTATTTTAGAAATCAATTATTCTATCAATTTTTGTGGTGAAACTGGATTGAAGAATATTATTTATCCACTTAAGCTTATTTCATGCACTGTTAGAAATACATAAAATCCAAAAATAAAAAATTATTCACTTATGTTGTATAAAATCAGCATAAGTGATTAAATAAAATTTGTTAAAATCTGATTAATCATCTGAATAATCGATTCATTCATTCTGTGTGTTTGGGATCTTCGACACGTTTCATCCGTCTGGCTGATAATTTAAAGGAATGTTGAATCTTTGAAGAGAAGTTTTCCTTCGTCCCCTCTGTGTGACGAACCAGTGAAAAAGCCCCACAGCATGATGCTACCACCACCCTTTTCCAGGCTGGCAGAGGAGGAGGAGGAGCAGGAGGAGGAGCAGGAGCAGGAGCAGGAGGAGGAGGAGAAGCTGCAGCAGAAGCTGGCAGTGATGGAGCTGCTGGTTGCTATGGTGTGCAGCCTCATTCCCACTTCCACCGCCAGGCCGCCGCCGTGCCTCAGGCCGCCGCCGTGCCTCAGGCCGCCGCCGTGCCTCAGGCCGCCGCCGTGCCTCAGGCTGCCGCTGTGCCCAACGCCAGCACCACCTACCTGCCAACCTGCTACTGGCACAAGGTAGGAAGCAAACTTTTAATTTTTCCTTTGATTCCCAAACTCCTGCAGCTGTAGAATCATGACAGGATTGAGATGGAGGAACTAAATTTAACTTAAAATAAAAGATTTTTTGTGTTTTTAATAGGCATCCCTGTTTGGTTACTTTGTACAAGTTATAAATCAGCCACATTTAATTTGGTAGAGGAAGAAAGTTTTATAAAACCTGCAGCGCTGTGAGCAATATTTGGAAAAGAAGTGAGTTCAGGAGCAAAATGCTGTTAATAAAAGACAAGCGGAGGCTGTCGTTTCAACCCACATGTGGTCGAGCAGCCGGGATGTGATAAAACACGGAGAACGCAGTGGGAGCAAAAGGAGGGGATTTCCAGATGATGCCGGAAACCGAGCCGCTCCTTTAACCCTTCGGATCATCCGGCACAGGGTCAAAGGAGCAAAAACTGGGAGGAAAAACAACGACTGTAGAGAAGTTCAAAGGCAAAACATTTAATTTGTTGCTTAACTTGATGGAGACGTAAACACGGTTTTACAGTCTGTAGTCGGTCCGATGCAGGGAAAGTACCCGGCTCAGAGGAGCGCTTGTATTTAGTGTTTTGTTGCCCTTGGCTCCTGCTTAGTGCAGGTCAGCACATTTCTCAGTGCTGAAATCAACCCTCTGTGGTGTGTGTGAGTCTCCAGTGAATCCCCAGGAAGTTATAAGTGCTCTCTCTTTGGCTGTCTTTCCATCTCTCTGTGCTCTGAAGCGACCGGCGGGCTTCTATTTAAATCCAGAACCGTCGCATATCACAGGTTAACCAGAGAAATGCAGGTTTTTTGGGCGGTAAGAAAATGGAGGGACATTTGTGACTTCTGATTTTATAACTATATCTGTTTAGATACAGATGTAATCTCATCTAAACAGCTGAGATCTAATTTCATTTGAACAGATGAGATCTAATCTCATCTGAACAGATCTAATCTCATCTGAACAGATCTAATCTCATCTGAAAAGATGAGATTAGATCTGTATGACTTCACCAGTCAGTCAGATTGTTGGGGAGGAAGTTTTTCCTTAGTTCACTTTCAGAGCATTTATGCCACCATTGTGCTTCCGTTCCAGTAAAGATGTTTTTTAATCAGAATCACTTTATTACAAAGCAAATTGCTTTGATGTAATGTAAGTAGATTACATTACATAAATTTACATAAATAAATTTAAACTAAATCTATTTAAAATAAATAACATGACACTTAGCCTGACGGGATGTCTCGTTAATCCTGGCAGCCCGCCAGGCTGATAAATCCTGGAGTTGAAATCATGACGGGTTTTTTTGCCTTTGCTTTGTGTTAGCACGCCTTTATTCTCGAGAGCAATAAACTACTGTTTTTATGAAGTTGTTTGAACTCTAATGATCGGTTTTTAACCATTTTGACCAAATATTCTGTCGTCGTTCTGTTATCCTGCTGAGTCCTGCTGCGTCCCATCTCTCCGCTGTTGTGACTCGTGTCTCTCTTGTCTCTCCGTTTCTCAAGTCATCTCTCCTAACCTTTGACTAACTGGAAGCAGCTGGATGCTGAGTGACTCCAGAGAGGTTTTTATGCTGAAACAATGCGGTAGTTTAAACACAGCATATGCAACATATTACAACATTACTAGGCCAGTTGAAACCTGCATAATCGGCCCATTATATGGACGCTTTATAGGGCAATAAAAACAAAGCCTGTGTGGGAATTAACAGCTGACTTTTATATGAGAGAAAGGAGGAGCTACTGTACCAGAAATCTGGATTTTTATAGCTTCAAGCCACAATTTTTTGTTAAATTTATTCCTGGAGTTTCTTTTAATTCAGCTTCCAATGTTTGTTCCCCATTTTACCTCGAAGCTCTGCTTCCTTCCAGGCTGCTGGCAGGCGGGCTCAGGAACATGCGGATGTGGCGGTAGCACTCTTAATTGTTTTCAGATCTATGGCTGGAGGATTTCTGCTAACAGCACGCACTGTATCTGGGATTTTCATTTCTGATGACTCAGCATTTTAAGTAGGGAATTTCTGACGCACTTTGGATGGAAAGACTAAAAAAAATATATATATTTATATCAGCTAGCTAGTTTATAACATTTGCAGTTCAGATTAGGTTTATTGGTGTCTGAACTCGACAACAGTCCTGGATTCGGGTCTGGGAGTGTTTCATAACCAGTTGAGGTATTGTTGATATTGGAAACAGCTTGTGGTGCAAGTTTGCCACATGTTAACAATCAGTTTTCAGCAAATGTGTATCAACCTCAAAAGCAAAAACCCTGGTGGAAAGAAATCTGCTGCAATCACTGGAGCTATTTCCCTCTTGACGTATTTATCTCAGTTTTCCATTTAGAAACTGCTAACACATTTTACATTTTTCCACTTTTTTTATATCTTGAATACATTTCGGATTTCTCTGAGATGGAATCGCTGCTGTATATTTAGCAGCTGAATGTTTTTTTTTGGCTTTGTGAAATGCCTCAGATAATTAAGTTATCATTATAACAAATAATAAATCTGCTTTTCAGATCAAGTGAAAAGAAACATATGGAATTGTGAACTAAAAATGTCCTATTTTGTTGCAACCTTTTCATATTTATTAGTACTTGACTGGATAAAAATACTAATATAATGTTTTAGGGATGGATCAGTTAATCAGACTAATTGACTTTTGCAATAATTGTCAAATAATCTAGTAAATGATCAATTGTTAACAGGAGTAGACTCAAACATTCTGAGTCAGAGCAGAATGTTTGTAAGTAAGTCAAAATTTCACAACAAATGTAAATATTTTGCATTTAAAATATTTTTTTTCAAGCTGCAGTTTAATTATTGATTTTTTGTTTTGTTTTAAATACCATAAATGCTGCCAAACTGAAGGAGTGACCTTCCCTGTTTCATCCACAGTTTTCTCTCCTCGGCTCTGTTTTTGATTTTTAAGCATTTACGAGTCGCAGTGAAAAAACCTCAAACTGCTGCTGTTCCAGTGACTCAGCAGGTTGTTGCAAGGCAACCAAAGAATGAATCAGTTAGTTCAAAGTTGCAGTGAGACTTTGAGCAGCTAAAACCTTTCCTCTGCCTCCATCTCCCAGAATGCTGTGCGGTTCAGTGAATATTCTATCAGATGTGTTATCCACAGTGACCATGTGTCTATTGCCATATGTATATATATAAAACAAAGATTTCTTCTGAAGACATTGTCCAAAAAAGAAAAAAACAACTTCTGCACAGAACCTCTGATTTATTATTTGATTTTAATTCTTTGGTTTCACCTGGACATGAAAATGTCTCTTTCTCAAACATTTTGTCATGTTTCATGTCCATCAGATCCATTAAAAGCTCCTGATAATGCTTCTGTTTGCTGACATTTGTAAACCTTGATATTTCATGTGTTCTCCTGACCTCTGACCCCCAGAACCAGAGCAGAGAGGTGTCGACGGGGTCAGGCCCGTCTTGCGGCGCAGCGTTGGGAAACGAAGAGCAGGCGGTCCACCAGGAGCTGCCGGCCCCTCGCCCAGAGCGCCGCTCTCCTCCGCCGCCCCTGCAGGTCCAGGATGCAAGCAGGAGCCGCCAGGAGAAATCAGCGAAAGGTGAGCAGCTGCCAAAGACAACCTAAAAAAACATGTGAGCAAGATGCAGCATGCTGCCGCGTCTGAACACAAGCAGAAAGAATGCGGCCCTCGGGGCTGGGCGGGAAAACTGCAGCGAGGTTCTGACACAAAAATATAGAGTCAGCATCAACTAGAGCTGGACAATACGGCTTCAAAATAAAATGTATATTTTAGTTTTTAAGAAAGAAAGAAATTACAAATGACAGAAAATGTTTTGAAAAAGACTCAATTAATCAATAAATCAATTTATAATTTAAAACAAGCTAAATAATTTCCATCTGCACGATTTCTCTTTTTTCTCTTTCTACCATAAACTGGATGATAAAAGTTGTCAGTCTGATGTTTTGGTTTCAACTCGAAGGACAATTTTGTTTGCAGAAACTTCATCATTCATTTTATTGTTGTTTTTGTTTAATTATTTAAATACTTGAAATCCATTTGCAGTGTTAAATGTTCTTTAGAATATAAAGTTAATTGATGTTTGAGAATGTCTTTTGAATTATTATGCCATCATTACTACTATATTACTTAAAAATGGTCTCAAAACATTGTTCTTTATCACAATAACACAAATTGCTACTGTGACAGTTTCAACGGTTACTGTAAAAATAAATTAAAATTAAGCAAAATTACACATGAAACCCTGTATACGATTAAATTTGTCTAAAATATATGCTCAAATGTAATACTTGTAGCCGATTCGGGTTAACAGATGGCAACAGATAAAAGGGGCGGGGCTATCAGTTGCTATGGTAACCACCAACTGCCACGTGCAGAGAAGCACGTGCTGAAAATGGCCTCCAAACAACAATATTATCATTTATCACAATAAGTTCTGGGTCGATTTATCGTCCAGCAAATTCTGTTATTGTGACGGGAATATTTATGTAATTATGAAAAGATAATCGTTATCAGCAGGAAAAACATTTTAACCCGAAATAAAGTTGATATGAAATTTGCAGGTCAGTTCGTGTGATTCTTTCTTCCAAATGAACGCAGGTGATTCAACGATCGTTTCAAAATCTCATCATGATTTGATGCTGATGTGTTAAAAGATGAAGTATTTCCTAGTTTTAAAACCAATACCAACATATAACTTCACAAGATGCCCAACATTCCTCGTTTTAATTATCTTTATGTTGGAGTTATTATAAACTTATTATACTAATTTTCTGACTTTCTTCTCATATGACTTAGAATTTATTCTGGTAATTTTATAACTTTATTTGCATATTATTTTGACTTTACTACAGTAATATAACAACTTTTTCTCTTATTATTACAACTTTATTCTGGCAACGCTCTAACATTTTTTGTGTTTTTTTAAATACTTTTTTAATACAACTTTTTCTTATATCATTTAGACTTTATTATGGCAATTTTATAACTTTTTTCTAAAATTACTTCAACCTTATTGTCATATGACTTTTTTCTTTTTTTTTTGCAACTATTCTGGCAATATTGAAGGTTTGAAAATAGAATTCAATTAATTCTGGTGAATAATATTGTCATATTATTGACTGTATTGTCATACAACTTTTTCTTTCATTATTTTATTATTACAACTTTGTTGCTAAATCATTTGAGCTTGTTTTTTATTTATGTGAATCTTTCTGAAGCCAAACTGATCAAGAGGGACGTTTTCCATTATCAGCTATTAGAAATCAGTGACCCGTTGAGCAGCTCGTGTGTCAGAGTTTACGCCAGTGTGTCCGATCTGTAACACAACACTCAACTATGTCACCTCTGCTAACACTGCATAGCTGTCACCGACATTAAACCTTCAGCGTGCAAACAGCAGAGCAACCTGTTTCGATCCGTGTTGTCTCGTTGCTTTTTGTTTAGTTTCTCCAGCAGCTGATTGTTTCATTTTTCTGTCACTCTATGAAACTGTTGCTGTAAAGTAATAAAATCAGGAGGTAATAAACAGTTTGCTGATGTAAAATGACACAAAGCATTTAGAAAACCCTCTTTATCCCCGTTTCAGCAGCTTGTCCCTTCACGCCCAAAAGCCACACACACATTTGTACTTGCAATAACTTTCCATTGAGTTTAGTTTTGATTCGTTTAACTTTTTGTCTAATTCATTTAGTTCTAATTCATTTTCATAGTGTGTTTGCTGGTTTTTATAGTTAAGTATTGATTAGTTCTTAATCTTAGTAGTAGTTTTAGTTTTTTGACAAATTTTTAGGTAACTACAACAATTAATATGAATATGAAATAATAATATGAATAATAATATGAAATCATGTGAATCATGAAGTTTCTGCAAACAAAATAGCATCAGTCTGACAACTTTTGTCATCCAGTTTTGTTTGCTTTTATTTACATTTTTGGCTTGATTACTGCTGAGGTGTTATTCTTTCAGAAAATTTTATTTACAATTAACCACAAATAATCGATTAATTGTGGTTAATTTGATTGTTTCTGTTATTAATATGAAGATACTAGTATTGTGTACGATTGCCAATTTGACTTGGAAGGGGTTATTTTGTAAATATTTTTGTCAGAAACCCAAATTTGGTTACTTATGATTGATTTGTAAGTTGAATTTGAAAAACAAAGTATTTAAAAAAAAAAAGCCTGGGAAGGTTTGAAAATAGTTTCAAAATAAAAACATGGAATTTTTAATCCTGCATTTTATTTTGTTTCTCTATATTTTAGCATGTCAGTTATATTGACTTTATCGCCACCTGCTGGTGTGGGATGTGTTTTTCAGCTTTTTTTCAGTGGAACAGCTCTTATACTGACTGTGTGTTTTTACTGGTCTGTGAACTGATGTGTGCGTCTTGCAGCTGTGATTGAGCGGGTGGTGCTCAGAAGAGCGATCCACAAGCCAGAGAACGGCAGCGAATATGTGTTTGAGGTAGATCAACTCCAATAAGGTAGTTTTTTTATTGTTGTTTGCTGTTTTCCTTCATTGCGTTCCTCCTTTCCTCTGCCTCTCCAGGTGGGCTGGTCCGACGGTTTTACATCATCTGTTGTCAGAACTCAACAGGAAGTGGCAGAGCTCATATCCCAGGTAATAATCTGGTAGTAATCTGGGCTTCTGGGATTTGGTGATTTCTAACTTCTTCTAATTTCTAACTTCTTCTTCTTGTATTAATAGAATATTTTCCTCTGCTTTAGGTGAAATTATTGTTGTCACGTTTCAGGTTTTTGTGTAAAAATCTAAGTGTCATCAGCATAGAGTGATACTGTGCAGTAAACTGTGTAGTTTTGATTTAATCGTGCTGAATGTTGTTGTTTTAGCTCTCTCAGGTGTTTCCTGACGATGGACTGGAGAAGTTCCTCCCTCAATCCGCAGAGGTCGACACCAGGTCAGTGCAGAAACCTCTTTTGACCAAACATCAAATTGTTTTCACCCCAACTTTCACTTCTAAAAGTGTAAGCCGACATTCTGCATCCATTAAATCTAGATAATGACACTAAAAACCTTCCCTTCTCTATATGTCTTCTCTTCACTGTCATGCTGGTTTTTGGGTGGCTGTGTTGCTCCACCCAGGTGTCTGGCTGCGCTGCCCAGCCTCGTCCTGCAGCATCACTCCGTCCAGCTGTTCTTCACCTCCAGCCGACCTTTGACCCCCAGCTGCCCCGCGTCTCCTCCCTCCACCAGGTTACCTCCGGCTTTCCCCACCTGCTCATCCTCCAGTAAGTCCTGCCATGTTTCCACCAGAATTATTTGACTTACTTTGACCAGGAATGCCGGTAAAAGAACAAACAGTTCTAGACAGAAAATAACAGCAAGCAAAAGAGAACAGCAGTGAAATATATCCACACATTCAATAGAGAGGTCTACTCAAGCAACTGATCAAATTATCAATCAATAAATATTTAAAAATGACATCAGACGGACCAAAATATAAAGTTTAGTGGAAATTTGGGTATTTTAAGAACAACTATTAATTGTCTCAAAACTGTTTTATTGCTTGATTTCTGATGCAGATATACGAAATATTTTTTTGTGGTTCTGATTTTAAAGCTTTAAATTCCAATTTTATTTCCCCTAAATTATGAAAGGCTTTCCTTTTCCTTCTAAATCTTCCCCATGAAGAAATTAATCTGAGCTTTAAATAAGCTACTAATACTTGTGTTGTTATATTTTCAACTAATATAACAGTCATGGTGCAATAATGCAAAGACACATTCTCAAACATCAATAAACTTTAATTTCTAATGAACATTTAATACTGGAACTGAAAATACATTTTAAATATTAAAAATAAATACAAAATTTATTGATTTCTGAAATCTCTAAACAAAATGTTCCTTTAGAAAGTTCTGGATGGGACAAAAGCAACAAACTTTAAATTTGTCATTAATTGATTTATTGCTTCTTGAAACAGACCATTTATTCAGAATGATTAAGTTAGTTAAGTTGTGTAAACCCACCAACATTTCTAAATATAGATTTTTTTTTGAGGCATCAAGTTTGCATGATTTTTTTAAGTGAAGTCTACGCAGTGCGTTTTGCAGTGCAGGAAGTCTGTGTGGTTTGTTTGGGATGAGGAAAGGAAGAGCCGGTCGTGGCGACGCGGCGCTCTGAGCTGTTTGAGGTGTCGGACGGAGCCGACCGGCTCTATTTCGGTCCGGTGTGGGAATTCACTGCGGCAGACTGGGACACCAGACTGGGATGACCTCATACTGGTGTGTGTTACTCAAATATACTACATACAGAGGACCTCTTTCACCGACGGTGGGAAAAGTTTTTTTCAGCTCTATTGTACGGTACTGCTTATGAACTATTGGGAATATGGCGGTAATTAAACATAAATGCAGTTACTCAGATTTGTTTTTGGGTGACATCAGGGCTCTGCAACCTGTGGCTCTTTGGACTTTCCACTATGGCTTTTTATAGCTACGTTGTGTTTAAATATATCTCTAAATATTGATCTTTAGAATCAATATTTAGAGCAGTTTTTTATTTAAAAAGTGCAATAAATATAACTCATTTAAAAAAATTAAAATGATTCTGAGTGGTTTTCAGTTGTTCTTCTGTTATTTTCCATTTGTTGTTGCTCACTGCATCAAATTAATAAAACCTGCATCTCCAGGTTTTATTTGTTGACAGATTCCAGGGTTGTGCTCAGGCACAAAATGTCTGGATGTAAACAATAACATGCAAGCGGCCCGAGGATTTCAGGCTGCGAAGATCCTCCATGTGGTTCATTAAGTAGTTATTAACTATATCATAGTCTAAGATCTGAGGCAACTTTTCTGGTAGATTTTTCTTCTCCATCTCATACAAGTTGATCTAGTAAGTTGATTCAGTTTGGTCATATACTTTTTTCTAAGAGAAAAATATATTTTGTTTGTTGATCTCAAAGCTTTTTGTTGGGTTCTGCTATGTGCTAACCTATTAAGATGGCGCAGAATGAATGAAAGTCCTTATGAAGATAGAAAGACGCAATAAGTGTGTGTGTGTGTGTGTGTGTGTGTGTGTGTGTGTGTGTGTGTGTGTGTGTGTGTGTGTGTGTGTGTGTGTGTGTGTGTGTGTGTGTGTGTGTGACTTCATCTCAGAGTGTATTTATAGCTGCCGATCATCATGTGTCTCAGTGTTTATGCCTCTGAATTGTTGCAGCTCTCAGCTGCAGCATTGTGAGCAACGTCAGGGGGAAGCTCTTCCACCAACACACTAGTTGATGAAAGTCTTTGTTTCTGTTTCAGACCCCGGCTGTATGGTGCAGTACAGAGGAGCTAACAGGTAAACATTCTTGCAGACCCCAAAGGTTTCTGGGTGATAAACCACCAGTCAACAGTTGCTCTTCCTAACATCAGTAATACTAAGAGTGAGCTAGTCGCTGATGTAGAAGGGTGATCTGGGATGGAAAATGTGTTTTATGGGATGATGATTCTGATTCTTCTTTTCATTTTAAAGGGGAAGTGTTATGCAAAATATATTTTAAAAGCTTTACATCATTATTCAATCATCAAAAATAAATCTGGAGTTTTTTGATTCTTTCATGCAAGTTTGAGAAATCCTGTTATCTGCATGACAACCATCCAGCTGGGTGGACTTAGCTCGGCCTTCAAGGTGAAGCTCCTCCCCCACCGAGTTCCTTCAGACTAGCCAGCAGCAATTAGCAAACACCTGTTGAAACTGCAAATCTACTGAGTTCATTATAGGAGCTACTTCCCTTTGTAATGTTGGCAGAGCAGGAGTCTCTTAAAGAGACAGAGGCCCAATTTCAGGGTGTTACAACAGGAAGCCAAATTTCTTCTAAGTCATATTTAACATATATATCATGTTCATAAAAACTGAAGGTAACATAGTTACTTGATTATGCTATAAAATGGCACTATGTGCCTGGAAAACACCAAGCTGCCCATTTAAGTCTTCTGTATCAGATGAACCTGGGTCACTTCCTGCTCTATTTTCAGGGCGTTGTACCGGGTGGCCAGCGTCCAGCCCGTGGTCAGCACCCACAGCTCGGTTCTGACCCGCTCCCCGCCTCACCTGTCCTCCCTCCTGCCTCCCCCCACGCCGCTGCCTCCCTCCATGCACCACCTCCACCCTCCACCCAGCACCCAGTCGCTGCACCTGTCCCACTCCCAGCAGGTGTCCCACTCCCCCTCCCTGCCCCGCTCCCAGTCCCATCCGGCCCAGTTAACGCAGAATCAACCCAACACGCCAGAGCAGAACGGCATCCTGGACTGGCTGCGTAAACTCCGGCTCCATAAGTACTACCCAGTCTTCAAACAGCTCACCATGGAGGAGGTCTGTTTACATTCTGTTTCTATTGCATTAATTAGCAAGGGAAATATTCTAACCTCTTCTGAGAAACGTCCTGATCTGTGTTTGTGCACAGTTTTTGGCGCTGACGGAGGAAGACCTCAACAAGTACGACTTGACCCAGGGAGCGAAGAAGAAACTCAAGACTCAGCTGGAGCTTCAAAAGTCAGCAGAGTAAGCTGCAGGAGATCCGGTTTGTCTGATGCGTTCGGCTGCAAAAGAGTGTCAGGAAATCAGGAAACAGCTCAGAAAAGCTTCTGCTTCAGGGCTGTTGTCCTCCTTAATAAAACGTTTACTCAGGGTCAAAACGATTAATCGGATCAGTCGTGATTAACGGTTAACTGTTTAATCGTTAGGTGGACTATACAGACTCTAACAGCAGTAATTAAGCCTAAACTGTACAAAAAATCGATACCTTGCATTTAAGATTCTGGGTAAAACAAATTCACAGACAAAAGATTTTTTTATCCTAATTGGAAATTTTTTATATTTTCTGCACATTTTGGTCTTAATTACAACTCTGAGTATGTTTTTCTTTCAGCAAATTACCTTTAATTGAATCTGTATTCGTCAGTTAACAATTAATTGATCACTAAATCAATTGGCAATTTTTTAAATAATCTATCACAATTATTTAATTAAAATACTGGAAAACTGCCTTTTTAAAATTATATCTATTTAAAAACATTGATTGATCTTTATCTTTCTTCGTCAAGCTTCCTAATTTCTGCGGTGAAGTTCAGATACAATTCAGGGTTCAAATTATTATTTTATCATCAGGAAATGTTTAAAGTAATCTGCTGAAGTGTCAATCTGCTTCAATCTGAGATACGTTTGGTTTTGGCCTGAACTCCGTTATCGGGTAACAAGCTGGCTGATCGGCCAACGATAAAAAAGGTGCAAAAGCTGAACTTAGAGTCCATAAACGGTCAATGGTTAACTGGCTGCTGCGGATCAGAGAGATAAGATGTACTGAACGGGTTGGAAATGTGTGTGGAAACGGAAAAAAAAAAAAACTGAACCTGCAGGAAAACCCTTTAGTGAGTCCAAACCTGAGCATCATTTCCTTCATCTGTCAGCGTCAGCAGCTTTCCAGCCAGGTGGGGATGTGTGTGTGTTTGTGCTCAAACAGGAAGCAGAAAATAGAAATGTCCTCCAGCAGCTTTTCCACATTTTTAAATTAGAACCAAGCTGACAGATTTAGTGGACAGTGTCTCCCCCTGGTGGATAAAAGTCGTCTTTTCTGGTGCAGCAGGGAGATGAAGACTGAGAAGCGGCCCTGCAGCGGCATCGCCAGGGTTACACCGTCCAGTCACATGGGAATCTCAGTGCACCCCACCTCCACTGCAGGTAGGAGGCGATACGAGGCGCCACACCCAAAAACAGGTTGTATCTTTATATAAATATAGACAGAAAGAATAGTTCATTTAAGGATGTCTTAACTCCGGTGGGGGACCAAAGTTGCGATGTCTGTCACATTTTCAGCCTGTCTTTCACACTGCAGTGTCAAACTACTGAGTTCGTTCGTGTAGAAAGTCTGGGTCGTTTGGGGAGGTGTGAATGTGTAACTGAACTCTGATGAGGACCAAACCGGCAAATTCTGGTGCCTTTTGAATGGCAAGTGGACCAGAGGTTTTTCCACAAGCAGGAAATGAACTATAGCGCAGAGCATTCTGGGTAAATACAACTGAAACAACCGTGTGAGTCTAGCGCTAACTGGAGAAAAGGAACGTGATTTTATATCAAGACAAAGGAGAAATCCTCCAACCACCAAAACGTCTCTCCATTTTTGTTTGCATTTTGTGAGGAAGGAAGTTTCGCTCAGTTTTCTTCAGAGGTTTTTGTGTCGTTTCCTTCGGAGGTTCTTGGTGCAGCGCCACCAAAAGGCGAGGAGGGGAACAGGTTGCTCAAAGGGTTTGGTTCGTTTGACAAAGTGCGATGTGAAAGAAAACCACAAATGTAACAAATTCTTGAGCCATCAAGAAACAAAAGTTTATAAACTTCAAAAAGCCGTAACTAGAATCGGCCTAGAAAACTGAAGTCAGTGCTTTTCGTATAGTGCAATATTTAAAAAATAATAACTTTTTATTTCCCTTCTAAATATTTACATTTATTCCTAATGGATTAGTTGATATTATGTTTATATGTTTACCAGAGCAAGGTTTTAGGGAAATATTAAAGTGTGAAAGTTAAAGGTTTTTGCAGAAAACCCTTTTTTTGAACTATTGTGCAGGAGAGCTGCGAGTGGAGGTGGACGGAGTGCCACATCTTCCTCTTCCTCCTCCTCCTCCTCCTGCTCCTCCTCCTCACCTGATGCCCACAGACAGCAGCTCCTCCTGGATGTCGCTCTGCTGCGACTCGGCCTTCGACAGGAGCAGAGACGCTGTGGGCCGTAAGTAGAGCCAGGCAACGAACCGGCCTTATTCATTCATTAGATCTTTTGGTCACCTGTATTTTAAATGCTTTGTGTTTCCATAGTGCGTCCAGGGCGGCCATCTTGTTTGACAAGTGAATTCAGGTCAAGCTTACAGCAGAATATTAGGGCCAAGATACGATGATTTTTTATAATTATTAGAATAAAGTCATAAGATCACCAAAATAAAGTCTCAGAAATATGACAATAAAGTTGACATAATACAAGGATAATGTCAGAATATCAGCAGAATAAAGTCGTACTTTTATGCTAATCCTACATGAAACAAACAAAAACTTAAATAGAGGAATATTAAGGACCTACTTTAGTATCAGTTTTACTTTATTTGGATTTTAACAGTTAAAATTCAATTACCTATGGATGAATTTGTGCAAAAGAAAAATCTAATGAACATGTTTAGTCACTTTTAAGCTGCATCTCGATTGGATCAGATTTCCTTCATTCAGTCGTGTTGGGATGACAGACGGACATTATGTCTCAATAAAAACACGTATTTCACATTCCAGACGTAAAGAACCAACAGAACATGACATTCCTACTTTACTGAACAATCTAATTTATTTATTGATTCCCTTTGGGATCAATAAATTATTCTTGAAGTTCCATCAGGGTTTCTTCTCATGCTGTGGTTCTGTGTTTCAGGTCCGAACGCCGCCGGCGGTACAGAGAAGGAGCGCTTCCTGTTGAGCTCTGCCGGTCCGTCCCGTCCCACGGCTCAGGTTCTTCCGGTTCAGACCGACCCGGCGCCCCTCCACCCCCCGTCCTGCTCCTCCCACCTCCCCCTCAGCGTCCTGCAGACCGCCTTCCCGCCGCAGCCCAGCTTCCCGACTCGCGTCCTGTCCTCCCCCAGGAAGCCACGCCCCTCGCCGCTTGGCGCAGACGACCGCGCGAAGCCGCTGGGCGCCGTGGCGGCAGGATCCGGGTTCAGCCTGGGGCCCGGGGTCGGCGTGGCGGCGCGGCTGGAGAGCCAGTTCTCAGGGCTCAGCGTGGCGGACGGCGGCCCTCAGGAGGCCGCGGCGTCCCGTACGCGACCCGGCGCCGCCGTGGGTCTGATGGTGGAAACAAGCTCCGCCCTCACCTCCACCTCCAACAGCCTGCACCACGTCTCCCAGCCGCCGCTCCTCTTCCACCTGTCCTCCTCCCCGACCGGGTACCACATCTACCCCCCCGCCTCATCCGCCCCGCCCGCCAACGCCGCCGGGAACCAGTACTACCAGTCTCCCTCCAGCCCCGCCCTGCCCACATCCGCGCCGCCCTCCTCCAATCATAACGCCTCTGTGTGTGTCTGCAGCTCCTGCGGTTGCCACGGTAACTGCAGCCCGTACGCGGCGATGTCTGGATACGCCGCCGCCGGCTACCTGCAGCCATCTTTGTTCACCCTGGGGCCGCTGCTCCACCTCAGCCCGCTCATCGCCTCCTCCAGCGCCGCCGCCCCGCCCTTCTCCTACCCCATGATGGTCCCGCCTCCGCTCTACCGCCAGAGCCCCACGTCACATGACCAGCAGCAGAGCTTCGGCTTCTACCAGCCGCACGGCATTGTGGGAAACGGAGGCCAGAAGCGTGCGGTAGGAAACATGTCGTGCTACAACTGCGGCGGCGGCGGACATCGAGCCGAGGACTGCAAGCAGCCGGCGATGGACTCAGTGCAGCAAGGTGAGAGAAACTGGAAGAAAAACAATGAAATATGAAAATAATACCAGAATGATGTCATTTTTCTACAATAATGTCAAAATATTACAACACTAATAATATGAGAATAAAGTTAATTTGGTTTTCAAACATGGCAGATTTTTCTTATAGCCTTTTTTCAATATTAGAAATGCATTAATAGATGCAAATGATCCAACTCCTTACTTAAAATAAGAAAACCAGAACTGCAATAAAAGCATTTAATTAGTGAACACTCAATCATTTGTTGCAAGTTAAAAACATACGTTCTGTTTGACTTAATGTCATGTATGGATGATATATTGATTAGTTTTTGGTGCAACTAACTGATAATTGTATCTAATCTGGACATTTTTAATTCTAACTTGTGTTTTTTGCTGCGTTTCTCAGGAACATTTCGGCTGAAATTCACTCCTCACTCTCAGAGTAAAGACTCAGGAGAATGAACCACGGAGAGGCGGTGACCTTTGACCTGCTGGAAGCGTTTTCACCTGCAGGAACGAACCAGCGAGTCGGTGAAACGCTGATGGAGAAACGTTCAACTTTCCAACAAACCGGAGCTTCAGCCTCAGACTGACTGCAGGAAGAGCTTCACGCTTCCTCACCGCGGCAGCAGCTGCTCAGCCAAACCAGGGAGTTTGAACTTTGGCTTTTCACTTTTCAGACTCTGTAATTTCAGTATTATCCTTCATTTTAACGTCATGCTGCAGTCAGGTTTCAATCGGCTGAGTTCAAAATAAACAATCAAAAGGAGATTTAAAAACAGGGTGAAACTTTTCTCCGACGAGGCGTTCGGGTGACGGCCGATTCAGAACGACCAATCATTTTTAAGCAGCGGCTGAGGGAACGTCGCCTCTGCAGCGTTTCTACCTCAGATCTGAGCTGAAGGCAGAATCATGGAAACATTTCAAATACACCAACTTTCACTCCCTCCTCCTTCAGATCCGACCTAATCAGTGTCAAACGTCTGCGCAGCAAATGTTTTTCTGTCATTTTAAACGTATTAAAAATGTAAAAAACGTATGCTGCACAAAAGCAGTGCAGTTGATTGACATTTGATTATCTCTAATTAGTACGTTTAAAATATTAGTGGCACAAACAAAAAACTACAGCACAAACCTGGCACAGTTCAATTAATTAATCTAAATTAATTAGCACAATTAATTTAGATCAAATTTGTTAGATTTTGTTCATTTTGATTGGATACATGAACTTTTTGCTGCACAAAACTAGTGCTGTTGACTGACACCATATTTGTTAGACTTTTTAAATATGTGTGTTGTCGTTGACCTTTGATGACCTCTCCGGGCATTTAATCACATCTTTAAAATGATTGTGGCACAAATAAAATTTTGCAGCACAAACGTTTGACACCGATTTGGTTTAAATTGAAGGTTTTAGGGCCAATTCACTCAGGTCCGACTTTCTCCGTGTTTGGTTGGGTTTTCCTGTTTTGTGTTGCTCCTGCAGACTAGCGGCTGCAGGAGCAACATGTCATGCTGCACGGCGACGTGTGTATCGGTGTGTTGGGGTCTGAGGTGTGTGACTCTGGGCTGGACCCGGATCAGCTCTGCTCTCCTGGAGGGAGCACAGGAAGCAAGAAAGGGATTTAATTTAAAATACTAAACGTCCGATTAAGTTCTGCTGAAAATAAATAAAAAAGGTTTGTTTGTGTTTTGAGATGATTGTATCAAAATGTTCTGGGTTGTATTATTATTTTGGGGGAATCTCTTGTTCAACTTTCATAGTTTTTGCTCCTGTTGGATTTTTTTTTTTTTTTTTTTTTTACAGCAGCGTTTGATGTTACTTTTTAAAATGTTTTGTTTGCAAACGTTTCAGCAGTTTGTCTGGAGTTCAGGTTTTATATTTTCTGATGTTTGGTAGTTTCTCTTCAGATTTAAGGCTCTTTATGTTTCTTTATTTCCTTAACGTTGTAATATAAAGAATTTAATGGCGTCATTATTCACATCGCTACTGTTAAAACTTTGAATAACTGCCTCTATTTTCACATTCGACGAGATTCTTCGTCATCCGGAGTCGTGGTTCCTCTTTTATGCTTCTGATCAGAAACTGATCGTATCAAACTTTTGCAGAAACACGTTCGAGATAAAAAATAATACATAAAGGACAAAAGAAGTTATTTTAATTCACTAGCATGTGACATATGTTTGATATCTTGCATAAAGTGTATTTAGGCCACTGCAGAGAAAAATTTATTTCCACTGAAAAATCTCAAATTTTCTAGAAAGAAAATTTGAGATTTTCTTAGTTTCAAAAGTAAAACATTTTCAACTTATAAAGTTTAGAAAGTTTCCAAAAAAAAAAAAAATCAACCATTTTCCATATTTGTTCTAGAAAACATCTGAGCTTAAATCTAAAAATCTGAGGTTTTACAGACAAATTTCTGAGAAATTAATCTGAGATTAATGATTAATTTCAGAAATCAACAGGGTAATTTCTGACAAACTAAAATATGTTTAGTTCCATTTTATACAAAATATAAATTTAAATGTAAAAAATTAAAATCTTGCCAAGTTTTCTTTCATTTAGCAAACAGAAATTTTCATAATTCTGAAAATTATTTAACTTGTAAAAAAATTAAGTTTTGTTTCAACTGCAGGTCTTTAAAACAAGCCTTTCTACACCCAAAAACTAAAGACAATAATATTTTGCATCTTTTTATTGTTTACAAAATACCAACATAAACACATAATGGATGCTGTGAGATATTGCTGGACGCGGCGTTTTAACAAACCCGCCGCCCGTGTCACCTTTACAAAACCATGGAATAAAATCACATTAAATAAAACAAACCCAAAAAATATTAACACTTCAGTATAAAGCAGCTAAACCTCAACATGTTATGATGAAGATGAGGAGGAGGAGGAGCGAGTTCAGCCCTTTCAAACAAACAGACCCCCTGGGGAGGCGTTTGATTCCCACGATCGCAGCGCTCCGAACTTCTGGGACTTTTTAACGAAGAAATGAAACGAGGAAAGAAGAAGACAAAGACACCTCGCCCTTCCTCACAGGCAACATCGTCATCATCAGCTCCTTGTAGTGGGTCCACAACTCGACTTGGTGACACTCCTAAGAAAGCTGCATGTTATCTCTTAAATTTCCGTTTTACGCAAATGATGGTCTGCTCTGAGACTGGTACGGTGAGAGGAAGGAAGAGACGGGAATAAAAACAGGAACATGATGGGAACGAGGAAGCAACAGGCATTAAACATCCACTCCAGAGTTTCAAAAAAAAAGAAAATCCCCAAACTTTGAATAAAATCCTGCATGAAAACAACAGGAGAACTCTGGAGCCGCTTCCTATAGAACCTCCAACCATAAAGCTTAATAACGGTTTATGTATATATTTATATCAATGGATCCATAGAGATGTGACCTCACTATCTGAAACTCGTATGAACACATGGTCATAAATATAGCCGTGGAGCTACAGCACTGGAGGCGAGGGCCCCCAGGGGCCCCGGCTGCCGAACGTCTCCTGGGAGGCGTACACCATGTACAGGAAGCCGTCCTGGTCCTTCTCGCGCTCGTACACTTCAGAGATGGGCGCCGACACGGACACCATGCTGTGGCCGTTGACCAGCAGGAAGAAGGCCTGGTTGGAGTTCAGCTGGAGGCGCCTCCTGGTGGACAGACAGAGACATGACAGCAGGAAACTGATGAGAAAAAGGAAAGTTTCATCAGCATACAGTGTCAAACACTTTTCTCATCTTTTGTTTTCCTTCTACTTTTCTTTCTCTGATTTAAGGATTCATCAACAACATGTTGACTTTCCCATCAAATATTTCTTATTTACCTGGATGTGTGGAAGTTATTGCTGAGATTTTAAAGGTGTGCTTCCCTGAACAGGTTAGCATCGGTCCACGGTCTACATAAAACATGTCCATTACATTTTTTCTCACTAAATCATTCCTGGAAAATGAGATTTCATTCTGCTTCGTTCTGCCCATTTTCAGGCTTCTGCCACTAAAAAACAGCAAAGCATTTTTGGATGGTTTGTTGATTCACCGCACATTGGTGAAGTATTTTATGGTGACTAAAGTGCGTCACCTGACTTTGTGACGCACTTTAAAAATATTTAAAAGGAATTTTGAAATACGTTTTTCTCTTTAAACCTTTTCAAATTACAAACGCCTGAAAGACTTTTCTTGGTGAAAAACTGCCAAGAATCTTTTTCTTTCCACTTCAGTTTTAGGCTAAATTGTGCAACTGCATCATCAAAGATTTGTTAGAGACACTGACATTCAACATATAGGTGCAGGTTTGGGAACTTTAAAGCGTTTCAGGCCAAACAATTTGGATAAAAGGTGAAAACAAAAAGGACTAAAGCAGGAAGCGCTCATTAAATGTTTGTACCTGATGATCTTGATGAGTTCGCTCATGTTGACATGGTCCGGTACCAGAAACTTGGTTTTATCCAGGATGGGCAGCTGCTTTTCTCCTATATATCGCTCAATGATGACCTGCAGGAGCAGAAAACAATCAGATTCATTGTGGATTCTCCAGCAGTGAACCAGAAACGACTCGAAAACTGTGAGGCTGCAGCTCCGTCACAAACCAACTTATTTCTACATTTAAAATCAGAAGATGTTTTTATTTCACTGAAATGCAGAAGTTGTGTGAACATCTAACCCAACAGTCTCTATTAATGCAGCAGATAATTATTGAACATGCAGATACTAAAACCTAACTTGGCACAAAGTTACAATTAAAAAAAAAAAAAACTGAAAAACTCTGGGAAAAGTTTTTTTTCCAACTAAATTTGCCAATATTTATCACATATTTATACTTTTTGTGTTAAATTGTACATATTTATGACAGAAATAATATTTTTGAATTGTTTCAAAATGGCTCCCATGGTTAGAAACAACTTCTGCTCTAAAACTGGCAATTATATGAATGTGTTTGTTGTTCAACCTTAAAAATCAGATTTTTTTTCTTTAGTTTGCGTTTCCTTTTTCTGGTGAAAATTTTTTAAAATGGCTGCCATGGTAATAATGGAGTAATTAATGGCCGTTTGTCATGAAAATGGGCAGCAGTTGTCAGTTTCAAACACAGTTTAAAACATCAGTTCACTAACAACTAATCCAAATTCAAGAAGAATCTCAGCTCCAATAACGTTGGAAACATAAACGCATAACATTTATATAATTATTTAATCGTTAAAATATTTTTAAAACTGCAGAAGGCGATTCTAAACTGCTAAATATATAAAACAATAAGCAGAAAAATTTACTTTGATCTACAATACACATAAAAGATTAGCAGAAGCTAAAGCTAAACACATAAGAAGTAAGCTAATGTTAAATCACTAAACATTTTTTTAAATTGCAGAAGTTAATGATGGATCAATAAACAGGGGAAACTAGCAGAAGCTAAAGCTAAATTAAAGAAAAATAGCTGACAGTGTAACGAACCAAACGCCTTTGATTTGTTTTTCTGCCTTCAACATTTTAACCTGCAAACTCAATTTTCTGACTATTGTAATTTATCTTCAGTTGCTTCTCTAAAGTCGTTGCTTTTGCTTCTTGTTTGTTTTGTTGCCGTGACAAAATGTGGAAAACTTCAACGAGTGTCAATATATTTGAGAACTGACCAGAAGGCAGAGAACAAAATCAGAATTCATCTGAATGGAGAGAAAAGTCCTGCTGGATCTCGTTGTGAGGATTTTTGTTTTTAAACCAAGTTGAGCTCAGGGTTTGTTTGGAAGGAGAGACGTCGACTCGTCTTCATGGTGTTTCATTACAGTGACGCAGCACATCTGCCTCCACCCGGGCCGCACGCTGTGACCCGGCAGGTTCTAACCACAGGACCGGACAGGAAGCAGGGAAAGCAGAGTCGGGGGGGCGGGGTGCGCCGCTGCAGGCAGCAGATGGACAGCAGAGCTGATACTTTATCTGCTGATGATGCGACGAGTCGCTGGAACACAAAGTGAGCTTCTGCTTTCTACTGGCTCACAGATAAATACGTTTAGCTGAAACTAAGGATTACTCTGGTTATCAATTAATCTGTAGATTATTCTGGCAATTAAGAAAAAAGGGAGATTTTTCCTTTTGACCTATTTATGCAACATTAGATGTACATTAATAGATGCAATGTACATCTAATACCTTTTTTGATAAAACATCATGTTTCTTAAGATGCACTCCTTTAGTGTAAACTGGATCATTTGTAGCAAAGATGAATCTTAAGTTTAAAAAATACTTTTTGTCTTTATTCAGTATCTGGGTGATCTATGATTAGTTTATGAATTAATTCATTAATAATTGGGAAGCAAAAGTTTCTAAAACAAGATTTATTTCACAGAATTCAAACCAGCTGAAGCTAAAAATGCCTCAAAGAGAAAAACATATTTACCAACAAAGAGTTTTTTAATATTTAATGCCAAACGTATAAAGTTTTGTACAGTTTTGGTTTAATTTCTGCTCTGAGTGTGTTGTTCTTTTGTTGAGTTAACAATCAATAGATCACTAAATTAGTTGATGGTTATTTCAATAGTTGATCAATCACAATTATTTGTTTCAGCCCTAAAATAAACTACAACTTTCATTCATTTTGATCTGCAGCAGAAGCTCTGATAAATAAAAGAGAAGAAAAACAGAAACCCGTCAGACAGACAGAGCAGAGCGAGGTGATCGCCCAGGAAGTGTGCGGTCGGTGAAGTTTTTGCTGCAGGAAGCGTTTCGTCTTCCTGTGAGCGTTTTAAAAAGAAAAAAAAAAAAGGCTGACACTAGTTTCAGTTTTACGTTTGGCAGCTGAACTTACAGGGATCTTGTTGGGGTGCTGGTCCTGGATCAGCCTGACATCTTCTACTCGCTGCTCTGTTGGGAGACAAAACAGGAAGGAAGCATCAGAATGAGCTGTTAGAAGAGCAAAGAGGGAAAATCCAAACATTGTCATTTGAATAAAGTTGTTCTGCATCACAATGGATTTGGTTACAATATACAGGCAACTGTGGTTCAACAGGTTTACGCTACAATTTAAATAAATAAAATAAAAAAACTCCCCTCATATGAACAGGCTGGACTGCAAGAGTTGCTGTTGATGTTTGCAAATCCAGTATTTAAAGTGATGCCAACTTGGCACCAGGAGGCAGAACTCTGACACGTTTAAGAGAGTAAATATTTATTTCACAGCAGCAAAACTCTGCAGGCAGGAGGACCGACTCCTGCAAGATGGACAGGAGGACAACTCACTGGATCAACTTTATTAAGGCTGAAGCGATTAATCGTGATTAATTGATAATTGAAGTATTTATCCACTAATTTAGAAATTAATCAATCATTAATTTTAGTAAACAAACTCAAGAGGCCGTTTTCTAAAAGAACCAAGAGCTGAAACAGAACCAAAGATATATACATTTAAAAACAATTAATTAAGCTGTTTCTATCCAATTACTGAATCAGTTCATTCCAAAAATAATCAGCAGATCAGCCTGAACATGTTGATTTTAGGACATTTTTAGATGCAGATGCATCCTTTGCTACAAATCGAACCGCGAACACAGACTTTATTTAATCACGTTTTTGAATTTATTGATATCAATCAATAAAAAATTATTGCAGGAAAAAAGTTAAAATATATTTTTTAACGTCAACTGACATTTATGGAAACAACGATAACAGGAAATGTTATCATGATAGATTTTTCACAATAAGTGGTAAATAATATTCTATGCAGGAATGTTGCAGCAGCTCAGATGTTTAAAGAAGCTAGAACCAGCAGGTCGTCCAGATTGGTGCATTTTTAGTTCTGTTTTGTCAAAATACATCAAGTTAGAACAATTTCAAAGGTCCAGAACCAGGAAATGAATTTGCTTATTCATGACCAGGAATTAATTTACATACAGGCTGACAGACAGCTGAACTTTGAACTTGGATTGAATCAAACCAATCAGGTGGGAGAATGAAATCAGAAACGGTTTGCAACATTAATTTGCTGCTTCGGTCTTGTGATCGTTTCCAAACAAAATGTTTACTCAGGACGACTGACTGTGTGGTCAGTGGCTGAACGGCGGCTTCCTTCAGGCCGTTTTCACGCCAACACAG
Source organism: Poeciliopsis prolifica (assembly GCF_027474105.1). Classification (NCBI taxonomy): domain Eukaryota; kingdom Metazoa; phylum Chordata; class Actinopteri; order Cyprinodontiformes; family Poeciliidae; genus Poeciliopsis; species Poeciliopsis prolifica. The sequence goes on along the minus strand of NW_026562376.1, from coordinate 2,478,633 downwards.
AGGATGTGAAAACGCCAATCGGTGATCGGGTTTCAGTCGAGAACACAGTCAGTCTCTCATGACCTGCGAAGCCTCTGAGTCAGCAGCGTTCAAACAAAAGAGGACAAACAAACCCAGAGTGGGAAGCATTCGCCCTGGAGAAGTTTTCATGGCTTTTCTCACATGTTTCACAAGCTGTGAATGAGTCGGCTCAGTGGTTCCTCATCCGTTCATCGCAGCTGCTAATCCAACAAACCAGCAGCTTTAACTCACAAATACATCACAAGAGTTTAGTCACAATAACAGGCCAACAACCAGTGACGGCTCTGGGGTTGAAACGATTAATCGTGAGGAATTATGAGAGTTATTCAGCAAATATTTATTTCAGAATAAATGTAGAAAGGATTCCAGATGCGTCTGTCTGAAAGTTTTTCTGATGGGCAAGAAGTCACCAGAGTGACTTTATCAGGGCTGAAACAATTGCGATTAATCGTTAACTTAGTAATCAATTAATCATTAACAGAGTACACAGAATCTTCAAAAGGCTATTTGCGGAAATAATCACATATTTAAACCACTAATGAGGCCAAATGGATTTACATTTTGCTTTTAAGATGAAAGAAAACTTTCTTTGTAAATATGTTCTAGCTAGCACTTTAGCTTTAGTTCAACAGGTTCAAATTCTGTAGAAAATATATATCTATGTGAAATTATTAAGCAGCATTTGCTATTTAATTAATCCGTAAATAAATAAATTAGCCATACGTTGTTAAGACAATCAGAAAAAGCCGAGTTTTTCACATATTAAAGATGCTATAAATGATCAGGCGTTCACTAAAGAAAAGCTGTTGTGTCTTTTTTGGGAATAAAATGTTTATCCTTTATGTCATTCAGCATATTTTTAATTTAAAAAACACCTCAGTGGTTATATGGAAAAGTGTGCAGAATGTGCCAATTATTTTTTATCTGATTAATCGATGAGTCAAATAATGGTCGGTTTCAGCTCCGGGTGGTTCTGAACGTTTGGGCCTCTTCCCCACCCAGCAGCTGTGGTTCTGAACATGAAGTTGCACCATGTGAGTCACAGAAATGTGCTTCCCCACTCCGCTTGTGTTTGCTGGGCTGCTCCACACGCACAAGTTGAGTAATTTTGGACCAGCGACATAATGGTGCACCACAGGTCAGGTATTAATAGCACTGCTGGGAAAACATATTTCCAGGTCTGGAGTTTCTGTTCAGGATCTTTTTCTTCACACAAACAGATTCAACATGTCAAAAACAAAGAACTGGAGTTTTTTTTTTATTGAAAGAGGCCATGGAAATTCTTTAGAAAATGTTTTCCAGGCTTTAAAATTAGGCTGTTGTGCTTTTTGTTTTGAGCTTTTGGGATTGTTTTGGGTCTTTACTAATCTGGACTCTATTTAATAATTCTGTCTTTTATGAGTTTGATATTTTTATATCTAGGACCTAAAAACTGCAGTTTTGTTTTATTATGTAGCAACAAGTAACGACCCGTATTTAATTAAAATGAGTTAAATCCCATTTTGTTCATGATCTTCTTTTATTCATCATTTCTGGTTGTTATGTTTTATTTTGGGTATTTAAAGTATTTTCTAGTTCTTAAATTAAAACTCACAACAAAAGTCTGTTGGTCTTTGAGAAGAAAAACTTGCAATATTTTGCCATTATCAATACATGACTTGAAAATGTCCTCAAAACAACATGTTAAAGTTTAGACCAACAGAATCAGCAGGTCTTAACAGAATGACAACAACTTTAAAGAAACTAAAGCCAATGTGAAATTTAAGCAATCTTCTGACAACTAATTAAAATAAAAACCAAACCTGGTGAACAAACTGACACACAAAGGAAATTCTTGTCTTCTGCCCCCCAGTCCTGCAGCTCTCCTCCTCTCTGCTCTGCATTTCGACACCACTTTGTTTTCCTGCCTCTGCTCACATTCAAGTAAACACCAGAGAGAGAGATAAAGGGAGGCCAGGCTGTGCAGCAAACATCCCACATTTAAACCTCATTTAACCCGCAGCAGCACCGACAGCACCAGGCCTGCAGACACCAACAGTCAGAAATATCTCTGCAGCCTGCAGAGGCTTTGCAGTCACTTTGAAACTTGCAGATGTTTGCAGATGAAACCTGACAGAAAACAGCAGCAGGTCGTAAAAGAAGCAGAGACTCACCGAAGGTCCTTCTTTGTTTGAAGGTTTTCTCTGAAGACATATTGCGTCAAAGTCAGCTGGCAGCGTTAAAAAGCGGAGCCAACCCGGATAAAAACCAGAAACAGAGATAAAAACGGGAATTAGCGCCAGAAGAACAGCGGAGGCTTTCCGAGCAGTGGAGGCCGTCCTGGTGGCTGAGTTCAGAGCTGCTTTAATGTCGGCGCTTCCTTCCTGCTGCCTCTGTTTTTATCGAGCTCTGGCAAGCAAAACAAACCTGTCAGCTGACCTCTGACGTCACTCAGCCGTCCGCCTCTCCCATTGGCTGGAGTCCGCTTCACTTCAGTTCTGTTCAGTTCAGCTTAATGCAGCTAAAGATAAAACTATTTTAATTTTTCCTCAAACACTTCAGAATTCTGTCAAAATCTGATTTTAACAACCACAACTTGTTCATTGATGACGTCAGAAAGTCTGCGCTGCACATGAGCTGCACTTTAGTGGGTTAAGTTCAGATTTAGGTTAGTTTCCTTGCACATGAAATAAATTCAACACAATCACTGCAGTTCAGCTTCTTTTCACACTAACAACTGGAATTAATCTGAAGACACATTTTGTTGCACTCAAAATATAAAAATTCTAATGAAGTGAATCAATTTAAAAAAAAATAAAAAATGTAAATGGGGCAAATTGGAAGTTGATTATGCCCTGGGACAGACAGTGACCTGCCTCTCACCCGAAACGTTGACCTCCTGACCCCACTGGGGACCAGGTGAAAGAAAATGGATGGAAGTTGATTATTATTGAACTGTTACATTTTAATAATTCAGAATCACTAAAGTTCATCTAATGTGATTTATTTATTAAAAAGCACAAATTAACAAATAGTATCATAATGGGATACTTTTTATTTAGACAAACAGGTAGAATTCAAATTTAAATACAAAAAGTTTATTTCCATTTGATTCATTTAAATTTAGTTTTATTTATTGTAGAGCACAAACAGACAGCTAAAATCAACAGAAAATACAACCAGCTAAAATATTTTAATTAAGTTAGATTTTAGCTCTATCTAACTAATTACAGTTTGGTTTTTAAGCCATTTACTCAAAGCTAAAGTTAATCTGTAAATGAGTCAAACAGAAACCTGGTTACATGTGATACATATTTAATATGACAACATAAACAGGAAGGTTGCAGCGTCACTGTCTGGCCAGCAGGGGGAGCACTTTGACCACTCTGGGGTCACGGAAGTGCCTCTTCATTCAGCCAATAAACAACAAACATTTTATTATTTCACATGCAAAAATCACAATCATTACTAGACTAATACTAGAGGGATACAATAAAATAAAGTTGGAGTCTTTGGACAAAATAATAAAACAATTAAACAGAAAAAATAAAATTAGCAAATAAAAATGTTTAAGAAGTTATGAAAAATAAATAGAAAAAAGAAAAATAGTTATAACACAAATTTACATTGAAACAAGACAAAAAAAAATAAGTTTTTGTTTTGTTTTTTCCACAAACAACTTATAGGTTTTTATTCCTACTTGGGTAATTATTTGAATAATTCTTCCTAAAACTGAAATATCTGATGAAGGTGAAGCTGATCCATTTACTTATGAACAGCCAATATATGGTTTTCTGAAGCAAAATGTAATAATTAGAGTTTATTATGGGTCATAAAGCACAGAGCAAGCGGGGCTGAAGGGAGCTGCTGATATAATATTAAATTAAAAACTCAAACACCAGATGAGTGAGCAGGAAGTTTCTTTGGGAAACTTCTGCTGTCCTATTTCAAAATAAAATCCAACATCCTTAATGTTGACATCAGGTTTTCAGGAGATTCATGACTGCTATTGCTGGTGCAACATTTAATTTAGTGGTTATTTTGAGAGACATTGCGACACAAAGACAACCAAGCCAGTCAGTTAGAAAATGGCTGGGATGCATTTTTGGTTGGTTCCTTTGACAACCCAACCGGATCCGGACAGAACCACACCGTGTCTCGGGTCGTTGTGAAATGTTCCAGGAAGTTAGGCCTGGAGCAAAAAACACCATTTTCTTAATGTGTGGTTTAAGGGGCTGTTAAATGGCATCTTTGAATGTTTATAATTGATCTGAATTTGTCTGCACAGTTGGATTGAATTAACTTTTTTGCAAAAGGCCTCATGACTATTTGTTGTGAATTGGTGCTACATAAACTACTATGAAATTAATCCAAATGTTTTGGTTTCTTTTAGACTTTTGAAGAAAATAAAAGTTTATGTGGTAACTTTTCTACCATCTTACAGAGACTCGCTGTGCTGCTCTTTTTGCTTCTCAAAATGCAATGTTCTTTGTCTCTATTTCAAACTTTTAGCAACTCGTTCTGCTAAAATGCTAATGCTAACCTGTACATACACAGGAACAAGTAAATCATTCCTGTGATTTTTTTACAGTTCTCCAGCATTTTATTGGACATCAGCTCTACATTTGTGATTTTTGTTCTTATATTTTTCTTTTAAAAATATTGTTTCTCTTGCCACTTTTCTATCTTTCAGTAACGACTAGCTGTACTAGCCTGCTAACGCTAGCTTGCACCGGAACAGGAGCTATTTTTATTTCTCTAATATGTATATGCAAACACAATATTTCATTTCTTCCTGACAGTTTAAGTGCTAATATAATATTTTTAGTCTATTGCCATTAGTTTGCCATATCCATCATCCACCACTAGATGGCGATGAACCCAGATAAAGGAGTAGAGGCGCGGTCCTTTTCTTTCACCTCCTTGTTTATTTGGCTGAATCGTGAAGTTTTGGGGACAAACATCGTCACATATCTGTTATTGTTATTTAACGGCAAAGGAGAAAAAAAGTGAAACTCTGCATGAAGCCATCAAACTGAGCGCGCGCTCACCTCGTGTGATTTTCTCCAGGTGATTCAAAGTATTTTCTGTTACATCAGCTCTGCTCGCTCATAAACAGAAGACATCTCCCCACTTTATATTTTCAGGTCAGGCCTGCTGTGAGACCTTCCACCTGGAGCCCCGCCCCCTCCCCCCTCCCTGACCCCTCCCCCCCGGTGCGCAGTCAGGTGTTCGTGCGCGAGCGTCTTATTGGGAAACATCAGTTGTTTTTTAGCCGTCAATACCTGGACCGCCCTTCTGCTCATTAGGGGGCGCGTGATTTCACAGTAAGCTGTATAGACGTGTGAAATGAAATGTTGACTCTGGTTTATATGTTACAGCCAGGAAAACAAAAGAAAAGAAAAAAAATGCACTGTATAAAACACAAAAAGCATTTTGGTCGAGTTTGAAATAAGACTAAACTAACTTATAAGTAACGTTAGCAAAATATAGGAGCTTATTTTGAAAAAGTTCTAGTTCCACCAGTAGATTATTTCACTTATATCGATAAAATTTATGGAAAATGCTGTAAAAATAATTTTATTTAATTTTCTCTAAAGTTTATTTGTTGTATGAAATCAAAGTCTTTTAAAGCTAAGTCTGAAAATGCACATAGTTTCCAACCAGATGATAAGATAAATAATAATCAATCAGTTTGATCAGATCAGTATTTTCAGCTGAGCTGATCTGACTTGGATTCATCTGATTATTTTGTGCAGAAATACAGAAAACATGAGTTGTTTTAAGGGTGAAAATCTTTTTCTTTCAATAAGCTGAACCCTGCAACCTCTCCCTGCTGGAGCATTCTGTGGATGAATGGAGTTGATATTTATAAACCATTTATTTTATGATTCAGTCAACATCTCTCCAAGGTCTTCTCAGGCTTTAAAGGAGAGGAATTAGATTTAGACTTTCGGTTTAGGGTGTCGCTCCAGGAAATACTAATTATTTTAGAATCTCCTCAGTTTATTTTTTATTTTTAACCTTTCGCAGTCAATGCGCCTTGAACTATTCCCCTTTGAGCATAAGCAAGTGAAATTTCATCATCGAAAGGGCAGAGACCTGAAGAACTGCCAGATTCAGGCGAAATCTGGCAGTTCTTCCTGTGAAGCTGAAAGAAAATCAGGCCAGCCTGCAGTTCAGGGTCAGTTCTGCTGCGACAGCTGGGAGGATGTGTGTGTGGTTCGAGACGTTTCTGCAAGAGAAACACTCAGGATTCTGGACGCTTTTGCTTTCTTTCGTTTTTTTTTTTTTTTTTTTTGCTTGCACTGTTGCCAAGACAACAGCAATTAGAAAGCAGAGAGCGGTTATGTTGCCATGGCAGCGAAGGTCAGGCTCCTACCTGAGATGATGCAGGAGCAACTTGTTTCAGATGAAGCAGGAGCAACTTGTTTCAGATGAAGCAGGAGCAACTTGTTTCAGATGATGCAGGAGCAACTTGTTTCAGATGATGCAGGAGCAACTTGTTTCAGATGATGCAGGAGCAACTTGTTTCAGATGATGCAGGAGCAACTTGTTTCAGATGATGCAGGAGCAACTTGTTTCAGATGATGCAGGAGCAACTTGTTTCAGATGAAGCAGGAGCAACTTGTTTCAGATGAAGCAGGAGCAACTTGTTTCAGATGAAGCAGGAGCAACTTGTTTCAGATGAAGCAGGAGCAACTTGTTTCAGATGAAGCAGGAGCAACTTGTTTCAGATGAAGCAGGAGCAACTTGTTTCAGATGAAGCAGGAGCAACTTGTTTCAGATGAAGCAGGAGCAACTTGTTTCAGATGAAGCAGGAGCAACTTGTTTCAGATGAAGCAGGAGCAACTTGTTTCAGATGAAGCAGGAGCAACTTGTTTCAGATGAAGCAGGAGCAACTTGTTTCAGATGAAGCAGGAGCAACTTGTTTCAGATGATGCAAGAGCAACTTGTTTCAGATGAAGCAGGAGCAACTTGTTTCAGATGAAGCAGGAGCAACTTGTTTCAGATGATGCAGGAGCAACTTGTTTCAGATGATGCAGGAGCAACTTGTTTGAGATGATGCAGGAGCAACTTGTTTCAGATGATGCAGGAGCAACTTGTTTCAGATGAAGCAGGAGCAACTTGTTTCAGATGAAGCAGGAGCAACTTGTTTCAGATGAAGCAGGAGCAACTTGTTTCAGATGATGCAGGAGCAACTTGTTTCAGATGATGCAGGAGCAACTTGTTTCAGATGATGCAGGAGCAACTTGTTTGAGATGAAGCAGGAGCAACTTGTTTCAGATGATGCAGGAGCAACTTGTTTGAGATGAAGCAGGAGCAACTTGTTTGATATGAAGCAGGAGCAACTTGTTTCAGATGATGCAGGAGCAACTTGTTTCAGATGATGCAGGAGCAACTGTTTCAGATGATGAGGAGCAACTTGTTGAGATGATGCAGGAGCAACTTGTTGAGATGAAGCAGGAGCAACTTGTTTCAGATGATGCAGGAGCAACTTGTTTCAGATGAAGCAGGAGCAACTTGTTTCAGATGAAGCAGGAGCAACTTTTTCAGATGATGCAGGAGCAACTGTTTCAGATGAAGCAGGAGCAACTTGTTTCAGAGATGCAGGAGCAACTTGTTTGATGATGCAGGAGCAACTTGTTTGAGATGAAGCAGGAGCAACTTGTTTGATGATGCAGGAGCAACTTGTTTCAGATGAAGCAGGAGCAACTTGTTTCAGATGATGCAGGAGCAACTTGTTTCAGATGATGCAGGAGCAACTTGTTTGAGATGAAGCAGGAGCAACTTGTTTGAGATGAAGCAGGAGCAACTTGTTTTGAGATGAAGCAGGAGCAACTTGTTTCAGATGAAGCAGGAGCAACTTGTTTCAGATGAAGCAGGAGCAACTTGTTTGAGATGAAGCAGGAGCAACTTGTTTCAGATGATGCAGGAAGCATTGTTTCGATGAACAGGAGACTGTTTGAGATAAGCAGGAGCAAACTTGTTTGAGATGAAGCAGGAGCAACTTGTTTGAGATGAAGCAGGAGCAACTTGTTTAGATGAAGCAGGAGCAAGTTGTTTGAGATGAAGCAGGAGCAACTTGTTTCAGATGATGCAGGAGCAACTTGTTTCAGATGATGCAGGAGCAACTTGTTTCAGATGATGCAGGAGCAACTTGTTTGAGTGATGCAGGAGCAACTTGTTTGAGATGAAGCAGGAGCAAGTTGTTTGATGAAGCAGGAGCAACTTGTTTCAGATGAAGCAGGAGCAACTTGTTTCAGATGAAGCAGGAGCAACTTGTTTCAGATGATGCAGGAGCAACTTGTTTCAGATGATGCAGGAGCAACTTGTTTCAGATGATGCAGGAGCAACTTGTTTGAGGTGATGCAGGAGCAACTTGTTTGAGATGAAGCAGGAGCAAGTTGTTTGAGATGAAGCAGGAGCAACTTGTTTCAGATGAAGCAGGAGCAACTTGTTTCAGATGATGCAGGAGCAACTTGTTTCAGATGATGCAGGAGCAACTTGTTTGAGATGAAGCAGGAGCAACTTGTTTCATATGAAGCAGGACCAACTTTTATGAGATGAAGCAGGAGCAACTTGTTTCAGATGAAGCAGGAGCAACTTGTTTCAGATGAAGCAGGAGCAACTTGTTTCAGATGATGCAGGAGCAACTTGTTTCAGATGATGCAGGAGCAACTTGTTTGAGATGAGCAGGAGCAACTTGTTTCAGATGAAGCAGGAGCAACTTGTTTCAGATGAAGCAGGAGCAACTTGTTTCAGATGAAGCAGGAGCAACTTGTTTGAGATGAAGCAGGAGCAACTTGTTTGAGATGAAGCAGGAGCAACTTGTTTCAGATGATGCAGGAGCAACTTGTTTGAGGTGATGCAGGAGCAACTTGTTTCAGATGATGCAGGAGCAACTTGTTTGAGGTGATGCAGGAGCAACTTGTTTCAGATGATGCAGGAGCAACTTGTTTCAGATGATGCAGGAGCAACTTGTTTCAGATGATGCAGGAGCAACTTGTTTGAGATGAAGCAGGAGCAACTTGTTTGAGATGAAGCAGGAGCAACTTGTTTCAGATGAAGCAGGAGCAACTTGTTTCAGATGAAGCAGGAGCAACTTGTTTGAGATGATGCAGGAGCAACTTTTTTGAGATGAAGCAGGAGCAACTTGTTTCAGATGATGCAGGAGCAACTTGTTTCAGATGATGCAGGAGCAACTTGTTTCAGATGAAGCAGGAGCAACTTGTTTCAGATGATGCAGGAGCAACTTGTTTCAGATGAAGCAGGAGCAACTTGTTTCAGATGATGCAGAAGCAACTTGTTTCAGATGAAGCAGGAGCAACTTGTTTCAGATGAGCAGAAGCAACTTGTTTGAGATGAAGCAGGAGCACTTGTTTCAGATGATGCAGAAGCAACTTGTTTCAGATGAAGCAGGAGCAACTTGTTTCAGATGAGCAGGCAGACTTTTTTGAGATGAGCAGGAGCAACTTGTTTCAGATGAAGCAGGAGCAACTTGTTTCAGATGAAGCAGAGCAACTTGTTTGAGATGAAGCAGGAGCAACTTGTTTCAGATGAAGCAGCAACTTGTTTTCGAGATGAAGCAGGAGCAACTTGTTTCAGATGATGCAGAAGCAACTTGTTTCAGATGAAGCAGGAGCAACTTGTTTCAGATGAAGCAGGAGCAACTTGTTTCAGATGATGCAGGAGCAACTTGTTTGAGATGAAGCAGGAGCAACTTGTTTGAGATGAAGCAGGAGCAACTTGTTTGAGATGAAGCAGGAGCAACTTGTTTCAGATGAAGCAGGAGCAACTTGTTTCAGATGAAGCAGGAGCAACTTGTTTCAGATGAAGCAGGAGCAACTTGTTTCAGATGAAGCAGGAGCAACTTGTTTGAGATGAAGCAGGAGCAACTTGTTTCAGATGATGCAGGAGCAACTTGTTTCAGATGAAGCAGGAGCAACTTGTTTCAGATGAAGCAGGAGCAACTTGTTTTCAGATGAAGCAGGAGCAACTTGTTTCAGATGAAGCAGGAGCAACTTGTTTCAGATGAAGCGGAGCAACTTGTTTCAGATGAAGCAGGAGCAACTTGTTTCAGATGAAGCAGGAGCAACTTGTTTTCAGATGATGCAGGAGCAACTTGTTCAGATGATGCAGGAGCACTTGTTTCAGATGATGCGGAGCACTTGTTTCAGATGATGCAGGAGCAACTTGTTTCAGATGAAGCAGGAGCAACTTTTTGAGATGAAGCAGGAGCAACTTGTTTCAGATGAAGCAGGAGCAACTTGTTTCAGATGAGCAGGAGCAACTTGTTTCAGATGAAGCAGGAGCAACTTGTTCAGATGAAGCAGGAGCACTTGTTTCAGATGAAGCAGGAGCAACTTGTTTGAGATGAAGCAGGAGCAACTTGTTTGAGATGAAGCAGGAGCAACTTGTTTCAGATGAAGCAGGAGCAACTTGTTTCAGATGAAGCAGGAGCAACTTGTTTCAGATGAAGCAGGAGCAACTTGTTTCAGAAGCAGGAGCAACTTGTTTCAGATGAAGCAGGAGCAACTTGTTTCAGATGAAGCAGGAGCAACTTGTTTGAGATGATGCAGGAGCAACTTGTTTGAGATGAAGCAGGAGCAACTTGTTTGAGATGATGCAGGAGCAACTTGTTTGAGATGATGCAGGAGCAACTTGTTTCAGATGATGCAGGAGCAACTTGTTTCAGATGAAGCAGGAGCAACTTGTTCAGATGAGCAGGAGCAACTTGTTTCAGGTGAAGCAGAGCAACTTGTTTCAGATGAGCAGGAGCAACTTGTTTCAGATGATGCAGGAGCAACTTGTTTCAGATGATGCAGGAGCAACTTGTTTGAGATGCAGGAGCAACTTGTTTCAGATGATGCAGGAGCAACTTGTTTGAGGTGATGCAGGAGCAACTTGTTTGAGGTGATGCAGGAGCAACTTGTTTCAGATGATGCAGGAGCAACTTGTTTGAGGTGATGCAGGAGCAACTTGTTTCAGATGATGCAGGAGCAACTTGTTTGAGGTGATGCAGGAGCAACTTGTTTGAGGTGATGCAGGAGCAACTTGTTTCAGATGATGCAGGAGCAACTTGTTTCAGGATGCAGGAGCAACTTGTTTGAGATGATGCAGGAGCAACTTGTTTGAGATGATGCAGGAGCAACTTGTTTCAGATGAAGCAGGAGCAACTTGTTTGAGATGATGCAGGAGCAACTTGTTTCAGATGATGCAGGAGCAACTTGTTTCAGATGAAGCAGGAGCAACTTGTTTCAGATGTGCAGGAGCAACTTGTTTCAGATGATAGGAGCAACTTGTTTCAGATGAAGCAGGAGCACTTGTTTGAGATGAAGCAGGAGCAACTTGTTTGAGATGAAGCAGGAGCAACTTGTTTCAGATGAGCAGGAGCAACTTGTTTCAGATGAAGCAGGAGCAACTTGTTTCAGATGATGCAGGAGCAACTTGTTTGAGATGAAGCAGGAGCAACTTGTTTCAGATGAAGCAGGAGCAACTTGTTTCAGATGATGCAGGAGCAACTTGTTTCAGATGAAGCAGGAGCAACTTGTTTCAGATGAAGCAGGAGCAACTTGTTTCAGATGATGCAGGAGCAACTTTTTTGAGATGAAGCAGGAGCAACTTGTTTCAGATGAAGCAGGAGCAACTTGTTTCAGATGAAGCAGGAGCAACTTGTTTCAGATGATGCAGGAGCAACTTGTTTCAGATGATGCAGGAGCACTTGTTTCAGATGATGCAGGAGCAACTTGTTTCAGATGAAGCAGGAGCAACTTGTTTCAGATGAAGCAGGAGCAACTTGTTTGAGATGAAGCAGGAGCAACTTGTTTGAGATGAAGCAAGAGCAACTTGTTTGAGGTGAAGCAAGAGCAACTTGTTTCAGATGAAGCAGGAGCAACTTGTTTCAGATGAAGCAGGAGCAACTTGTTTCAGATGAAGCAGGAGCAACTTGTTTCAGATGATGCAGGAGCAACTTTTTTGAGATGAAGCAGGAGCAACTTGTTTCAGATGAAGCAGGAGCAACTTGTTTCAGATGAAGCAGGAGCAACTTGTTTCAGATGAAGCAAGAGCAACTTGTTTGAGATGAAGCAGGAGCAACTTGTTTGAGATGAAGCAGGAGCAACTTGTTTGAGATGAAGCAGGAGCAACTTGTTTGAGATGAAGCAGGAGCAACTTGTTTCAGATGAAGCAGGAGCAACTTGTTTCAGATGAAGCAGGAGCAACTTGTTTGAGATGAAGCAGGAGCAACTTGTTTCAGATGAAGCAGGAGCAACTTGTTTGAGATGGAAAAACTTCTAGTTTATAAACTCAATAGTTTGCTAACTAATATCTTCAAACTAAATATTTAGTTTAGTTTCCCACAGCGTATTGAATGCTGGTTTGACACTGAGAAGCATTTAGCTAGCAAGTAAGCTAAATATTTTACTTGCTAGCTAAATATTTTTTCAGCAAGCTAACTGTTTTGCTAAGTAGCTAAATATTCAATCTAAGCCTATCCAGATGCAGAACAATTTATCTAGTAGGCTAAATAATTACTTTAAAAACAATAGGTACAAACTGAATGTATAGTTAGCAGGCATAACAATTTACAAAGCTAAATATTTGGCTTAGAAATAATTTAAATCCAAACTAAATATCCAGTGGATGATCAGCCTCTCTAAACTAATGCAAGCTAGTACACTGTAAAAAAATATTTTGAATATTTATAAACAGTAAAACTGACAGGAAACATCTGTTAACTATTACGAATTTAATAGTTAAGAATTTGATAGTTAACAGATGTTAACTGGTGAAAACAGTCATTTGTGTATTTTACGTTTGAACATTCATTTTATAGGTTGTTTTAATGTTGATTTTAGAACAAATATTTTTTTCCTTACGTTGAAACATTTTTACAGTGAAGTCTCAACAGATTATGATGCATAAAATTAAAATAATTATGGACGACCCTGATCATCCTTTTCATGGGACTGTGTTGGGAAAACAGTGTCTTCAGTCAGAGGCGTCTTCAAACTCACCGTCATAGACTGCTACGAGAGAGCCTTCCTGCCAGCATCTACAATAACTCTGAAGAACTTGAATCAGTGAGTTACAACATTTACTTTCCCTTTGGAATCAATGAAGTATTTTTGAATCTGAAAACAAATGATTTTCACTGAGAAGATTCCAGTTCCTGAGAAGATTCCTGCATCTCTGCTATGTGACCTGTTTGCTTTGTGTCCTCCCGCCATGAGAGTTTCCCATAATTAGTTGATTATCACAGCTTGTTGTCACACAAACACACTGTAATGACATAACATGGCCTCTTTTAGTCCCTCATCTGCATTTACTCTGCAGTAAACGCGTCGCTTCAGTCAGTCGGACACACAAACGTGAATCGGCTGTTCTGTGTAACCAGAGGCAGCAGAACACTTAATCCCCTCTGCACCTGCTTTCCACCTCTGCAGCTGGCCGGACGGCTGCACCTCTCGGGCCCTCGTGTGTTTGTTATACATGTCTGCGCAGCTCCAGGGTCTCTGCTGCTGCTGCAACCATTTGCATATTTGCAGATTTCTGTCCGTGCCAGCGTGTGATTAATGATACATTTGAGCTAAGCAGGTGGAGAACAGATGGATGTAGTAAAGAACAGAAGTGTTATGATCCCATACGCTCCAGAGCAGACGGCAGGGATCAGCATCAGGGTCGCAGCCGGCGACACCTGAAATCGGTTTTTAGCTCTCCGTGTGTGTAGGAGCGGTTTGGAAAGATACACATTTGAAAGTATTTCTGTTAGTTTATAAATCAACAAAATACATTAAAGATCTGCTGTTGATGGGTCAACCTTCCAGAACCTCTCAGGTTTTCTGGTTCTGCTCTGCATCCACAGAACCAGAACCAAACATGGAGAAGCAGCTTCAGCTTCTATGCACTACAAATCTGGAACAAACTTCCAGAAAACTGGAAAACAGCAGAAACGCTGCGATCCTAGATCTGGTCAGAACTGCAACATAATAAATGAAACATTCATTGACCGACATTTGAAGTGTAACAATGATTTTCTGTTATTGGTTTTTGCAGTTATTGACAATTTGATGTGTTTATGGTATTTTTGTTTTCAAAAAGCACTTCGAACTGCTTCGTTGCTGAAATATTCTGAGCAAATAAACTTGATTAAATTATCTTAATCTTATTGGAAGATTCTAAATATTTTTTCCATAAAGTTCAGCAAGTAAGTTTGTACACAAGGCTTCATTGTTTGTTGTATTTCTCTATTGTACTTGACAAAAGGTAACATCTGTTACTGGTTGAAATGTGCTAAACAAATAAACTTGAATGAAAATTATCAGCAATAATTTTAGTTATGTAGTCACAAGTGAAAAAAATCATTTTCACCATGTTATAAATCTGTTCATAAACAGTACAGACTCAAACTAAATACTTATTAATCAAGCTAAATATTTAGTTTGAAGCTTACATTTTTATTAACACACCAAATATTTTATTGCTAAATAGTTAGTGAGCTAAACATTTAGGTTTAGTATTTAGCTAGCAAGCGAGATACTTAGTTTACAAACTAAACATTTAATTTGCTAGAAAAATATTATGCCAACAAATTGCCAACCTCCAAATAAATTTTTAGTTAGCATGCTAAACATTAGCTTCGAACTAAATATTTAGGTAGATCCAAATATTTGGTTTTAAATACTTATTTTTACCAAAGAAAATAAACAGATTTATCTTCTAGTTTTCCAATTCAAGTGAACATTTCTTAGGATTCTTTAGACAGAAGAAAAAGTCAAACCTCCTTGGTGATAAAACTTAAAAATCACATGACTTTTATTGGCTGTAGGATATGTAGAGTTAAACATTAAAAAGTAAAACAAAAAAAACTAAAAGAACCAAGACATAAGAAAGAAAAAGAGGAAGCAGAGAAGGAAAGAGGGATCCTAAGGAATCTGGGAAAGTTTGGCAGTATTTTAAAGTCTGGAGGAAAAAAAAAAAATCAATATTTCTTTTCCAACTGTAAAAGTTGTATTAATCACTCCTCCATCTGCCTGCTTTTCTTTTTTGGTTTTATATTGAAATCCAGCTGTGAGAACATCTCTGAGTTTTTATATCTAGACTTTAAAATCCAGTGAAAACTCGAGTCTGGATGTTTGCAAATAAAAATGTCCAGGATCCCTGAGTGAGGAGCGGAGGACGATTCTCCTGCGTCACGCGGAGACGTGTCTCATGTGGAAGTTGACCACATACTCCGCATTCGTGCGCTGAACGGAGATGGCGAATGGTTCGAAGGGATGGAAGGTGAAGGCGACCAGGCGTCGCACGGCGTGGTTAACGGGTCGACCCAGAAGGCCCGCCTGGATCTTAAACTTCAGCAGGCCGGCGTCGCGGGCGTAAAACCTGCAGAGGCAGAGCGGCGCCGTTAAACTGCTGCATCCAACCATTTCTTTATACCAGTAGTTATTTTCCTTAAATGAAAAAAAAAGAAACTGTATTTAAATATCATCAAATTTGTTATCATTTTCTTATTCAATAGATTTTTTCACATATATAAACAAAGTATTTGAGTTTTTAAAAATTTATTATTTTTAAAATATTTTAAACATGAACAGTATTTCAAGTTTTTTTTTACTTTTTAATCTGATACACTTTTAATTGTTTTCTATGTTTCTATTTAAATCTGTTTACTTAATTTTTTGAATCCATTGTTTCATTAGTTTGCCATACATATAAATTGTTTAATTATAATTTTTGTACATTTACTTCTATCAAAGAATGCATTTAAGTCTATTATTTATATAATTTTTTAAAACTTGTCTATTAATAAACAATAGTCGGTTGATGAATGAAAGACGTGGAAACAAACAGCAGAAGGACGGAGTGCAGAGCTGCATCTTTGCACTTTCAGCTGAGGAAACGATAAGAAGCAAAAGGTGAAAGCAAACCTCTGTGATGATTTTAAATGCCATATAAAACCCCAGAAGCTGTTTCAGTTGAAGTCAACTCTATGTAAACCCCATTAGCCTGACTGCAGGGCTGCGCCATCCGGAGGTGTGCGCGCCCTGATTGGAGTGGCTACCTGATGGGGTGGTCTCCGCAGGTCTTGGGCCTCTCCATCACCGACACCCACTTGTCGTCGTAGCTGAAGAGCGACAGGTCGAGGTAAGGGCTGCTGCTGTACGACTGGGCGCTGATGGGCAGCTGACCAAGCAGCCGCCGCACCGCCTCTGTGTGGCCGCCATATTTAGCGTTCACTATGGTGTCTTTGAATCTGGGGAGGAAGAACAGGGAAAAATACTTCAGTTCCACTTTCTTCTTTTTTCACTTTAAAGGCGATCCATTATGGTTCCTTGAACAGATTAGGGCAGGTCTATGATCTATACAAAAAATACAGTCATTAAAAATCATTTCTAGATTTTAGTCTCATCAGTTCTGCCACTTTTCAGCTGTTTTAGGAACTCTGTCTCTTTAAATCCAAATGAGCAGCTGCTGGCCACTCCCCCCCAACCCAACGTTTACACTAACACACAACAATCACTGCAAACAGATGCAGAACAATACAACTGTACATCTTTGAAAAGCAGAAGTGGAGCCTCCTGCACAACCAACAATAATGCAGCAAGTGGTTTCTGGATGGTAAGTCAACAACAAAACTCTTGTCATTTCCAGCTGCCATTGTATGGCGACCAAACCAACTAACCAAATGTACTGGAGCTCCATTTGTGTTGCTAGGCGATGGGCCGGGCTTTGCTGTGGTTGCTCGGTAACCAAGCATTTCCTGCTGATTTGTGACGTGACATTCTCGAAGCTTTTGAAACGGCTCGTTTTGCATCCATCAAAAGACATCAACTTATTGAAAAAAAACCCGGGTGGGTGTTTTTGGTTTCTTAAAGAGACAGTAGTCTGTAAATTCGATGTGTAAAATGTGACTTTAATAATAATAAAATCCTTTAAGCCTAAACGAAGCTTTTCCTCCCATCAAGGGTTCAGAATGGCTGAAATTCAATCAGACCTCCGGTTGGCTGACCAGGATAACGGCCTGGATCTCCTTCTGCTCTTGACTCCCTGGGGCATCGCTACCTCGTCTTAAAGTCTGTCGGTGAGACATCCCGTCCGTTCGGGCCGCGGCGGAGCAGTACCTTCTCTGGACCTGGCGGGCGTAGTTGTTGGAGGAGGCGGAGCAGGGGAACTGGACGGCCTGGCTGTGCAGCGTGGCGTTCCTGAACAGGTCACAGAAGTTCTCAAACAGCTCCAGCAGCTGGTCCGACGTGTTCTCGAACACGGCCAGAACCTCCGTGGACACCATGTTGTACACCACGAAGAACGATGGCTGGCAGGGAGACCAGGGGTCAAAGGTTAACACGGCACAAACGGCTCAGAGAAAAACATAAAAAGAAAGACTTTCTGTTAGAGAAATCCATCCATCCATCCATCCATCCATCCATCCATCCATCCATCCATCCATCCATCCATCCATCCATCCATCCATCCATCCATCCATCCATCCATCCATCCATCCATCCATCCCTCCCTCCCTCCCTCCCTCCCTCCCTCCCTCCCTCTGTCCCTCCATCCATCCATCCATCCATCCATCCATCCATCCATCCATCCATCCATCCATCCATCCATCCATCCATCCATCCATCCAAAACAAACGTTTAGTGAATTGGACTAGGACACTTTAGTATAACTAGTTTTGAAGTCACTGTGTGTGTTTGGAAAATAATAAAGCATCTTTATTTGCTCAGACTCCATTGAAGTGAACTGTGGATTCATTAAATCCTTCTGTTCCTGTGACGAGTGAAGCTGAGGACTGAGCAGAATCCGTTGGACGATCGTTTCCTTGGAAACCTGACAGGGGGACATTCTCCTCATCCGAGGAAACCGGGACAAAGAGCGGCGGGGGAGGAATGCATACCTGCGACGGGTCGGTGACTCTGAGCGTCACCACGTCTTCGCTGGTGTATTTGATGAAGAGGTGATGCTCGTCCAGCAGCTGCATCTTCCACATCCGGAGCCGCCTGAGCTGATCGAAGAACTGGAAAAACCTGACGGAACGACTCGGGTCAGAACCTAACGAGCCTCAGACACATTCAACTAAAAAAAATCAACTAAGAATGGGAGCTTTGTGACTCGGCGTTGTCACCTCCTCTTGGCGGTGGCGCTGCCGTCCTGCTCAGCTCGCCGCCACAAGTACACCAGCAGCCTGTGCTTTAGGGAGTTGATGGTTTTGTCTGTGTAGAGACGAGGGAAGCCAGTCTGGCTCTCTGCCTGAGCTTCTGCGTAAACCGCTGACAGCGTCAGCAGGTCGTCCTCATAACAGAAGCGCCCGATTGTCCTCACGTCCAGAAACGTCCCGTCAGGCGTCACCTGAGGACAGAAGAAGAGGCAGAGGCAGCAGGTGAACGTGTTTAAATATCTACAAAACCATTAAATGTTTTGTGTAAAAAAAAAGAAAAGATTTTTAATAATGCAACACCATTTCAGTTAGTTGAGGTCTGGACTTTAACTGGGTCAGTTTTCAATATCTTTTCTGTTTCAGCAGTTTTGTTGTAGCTTTGCTGCTGTTTTACTCTTTAATGGTGGCCAGCAGGTGTGAACATGATGCAAACTCCAAAGAACTCTCTAAAGAACCTCAGGCTTCCAGAGAATATCGAGATTAATACTCAGAGAAGATTAAACACAAATAAGTTTAATACTGAGATGACATTAGAAGACAAAGTCCAGACAAGCTGCACTGATGCCTGAATGATCTGAAAAACGTTGCAAATCATCTAGGAATTTAAATGGATGCCGCACTTTTCAGATCTTTTTTGTTTTTTTTTAAACAACCCATTTCTGAGCTACATAAATCAGAGAAATTGGTCCAGATAAGCTGCACCATGTTCTAAAATATCTGAAATATTTTGCAGATCATCTAGGAATTTAAATGCACTCTTCAAATTTTATTTTTGTTTGTTTCAGTTCACATTGCCTTTTCTAAATGACACATTTCCACCTAAACAAACCAGAATAATCAGCCCAGTTTAGTTGCCCTGCTGCCTAAATCATCTGAACAATGTTGCCAATCCCCAAGTGAAGGATTTAACCCCGTAGGGGACGACCTGCTCACCTGAAAGACGTGGATGGTCTGCTGTTGGACCGACAGCACGGCCAGGATGTTCCTGTAGAGGTAGAGGCCCTGGTTGTGAGACAGGATGATCTTATCACACTTGAAGGACCTGGTGTCACACAGCCTGCCGGTGTGAAGGTCAATGATGTGCAGGGAGTAATCCTCCAGCGGAGACCGCGGGTTGGGAGTCACTGACTCGTTGTTGCGATACACCTGGTGGAATGTCAGCTATAAATAAAACCTCTGAACTCGGCTGCTTTTTGCTGAAACTGAAGCTTGTTACCTCAAAAAAGTACGGCGGCGGATCATCGGGGACGTAAACGGCGGAGCCCACGATGACGTATCTGCAGTCGTCGGTGAAGAGGCTGCACTCACGGTTCAGGTGCTCTCCATTTGAAGCCACGTTGGTGACGTGGAGCAGCGAGAAGAAGCGCTGGAAGAGGCGGCTGCGGATGTTGAGGGAGCACTGGTCGTTGGCGGTGGACAGAGTTTCTCCTTCCTGGCCTCTCAGCAGGTCCTGAGCTGCCTGGCAGCCTTGGTATTCATAAATCTGAAAGAGAAAAGCGACTAAATTCAGCTCAGAGCTAAAACTTTCAGCAAGATATAATTAATCAATTTAAATATATAAATCTATTATATTTATAACTGTATACTCAACAATTGTAACATTTTATTTTATAAACTTGATTTTATTCATAGCTGTTTTGTCTTTTCTGAGTGCCAACAAGTTTATGTTGCAGGAGAACAACGACAAATAAAATCCTTGAATCCATTAAACGTCTTTTATACGTGAAATGGTCTCAGAATGACCATATTATAGTTTATCAAAAATAATTCCTGGGACAATTTGTCATCCAGCAAAATTTGTTATAATGACAGGCCTATTTATTATGCAACTGGTACATGCATAAACACAATGCAATACTTAACTAACAAAAGCTAACAAATGCCCTCTATAAACTAATTAAAATGAACTGAACTGGACAAAATGTCACAACAAAATGAAGCTAAAATGGTTGAAACGATTCAGGATTCTCTTCTTACTTCCAGCGACGTCTGGTCCGAGGAGAAGGCGATGAAGTAACGACCATCTGGCGAGAACTTCCTCAGGAAGCAGGGTGGCTTCTCCACGTTCACCACAGTGAAGTTCGGGAACAGGTTCTGGTGAAAGCAGCGGACCCGGTACCAGTGGGCCCCGGGTCGACCGGAACAGACCCTTCGCTTCTCCAGGCGGTAGACAACGTTCTGGTTCTGGATCCGCCTGGGCTTCAGGGTCAGGACGTCCTCTTCCATGGCAGCAATCACCGGACCGTTTCAAACGTCGCTACGTTAGACGGGTGATGAGGTAAGAAAAATGAGTTAGCATTGTCCCGTCTGCTGTGGAAGGACAGAAGAAGAACAATAAGAAACGGTGATGCTGCTATGAAGGAGGCCAACAAATCTGACCCAGTTACATCAGTTCTGTAAGTAATGAGACAACATTAAGTATGATTTTTTTTTTCCATTTTTTTCACGTCCTATACCAGGATCTGATGTTTAGCCATAGCCAATACCGATCCGATACAGAAAAACAGTTGTGAAAATGTTTCTTTTTTTTTAAACCCAGACATAACTGCACCGAATCACAAATTTATTTGATAATGTTGCACTTTTACAGCATGCTTAAATACACCAATAGCATCACAAGCTTGGTTAAAAATGTAAGACAACTTTAATTTATTCAGTCTGGACAATTAGGAAAATAACAGCTAATGTAAAATAAATAATAAAGAAACTAACAAAAAAACAATAGATTGAATACCTCGGTGAAACATAAACTGCAACAAACCTTCTTTCAAATGGTTGACAAAAGTGCAATTAGGGATTCTAAGTATAATGTAAAATAAATAATAAAACATGATGTTGCTCAGAGTCCAAAGTATAGAATTAGACTGAGTAGATCTGCCCTTATGGATGGGGAACATGTCACTTTTACCCGATCAAGAATTTCTTTCAATATTGGGACTGGTACAGATATTAATCAGTGCATCTTGTCGCTAAAATGTCAGTAAACTACGGTGAGTCAAACTTTCAAAGGAGTTTCGACTAAATACTTAGAAAATCTAAATTAAGTTAGAAAAAAACAATAAAAGTATTCTGTCATTATTTTGGTATTAGAAAATAGAACCAAATCCTTGTTTGATTTAATGTCAGAAGGCAAAGATTTTTTTATGTTATCTTCAAATATATGAAACACAACTAAAAAAACAAACAACAGAAATATAAAATAAAACAATCAAAACACCCAGAGACACGGAGTGAAGCTAACAGCAATGAATAAAACAAATACTCTTCCATCAACAGCAGAACGTCTGGTTACATTAATGAAACTCAAAATGTAAGTACATGTTTTAGACCAAATGGTTCAATAAAAACTACTTTATTAAAGGCCTTTCAGGCTAAAAGATGTAAAGAAGGAAACAGGAACATCATGAGCTAAAAGAAACAAAGCTGGCTAAATGTGAAGGGCTGCAGCTCCTCTTTGAAATTCATTTGTCATTAAAGCTAAATATTAACTTTCAGCATAAACACAATACTTCTCTAATTTGACAATACCAATTAATTTACAATCTAATATCTACCTGAGTGAAATGGCTTGCTGTCTGTTCCTCCAAGTTCATGAATTTTAGCAGAAAACGAGGCTTAACTTTGACAAAAGCTTACCGTTAACGAGTCAATTTCAAGACCTTCGGCATCTCACTCCGCTTAAACTGGGACATCAAGAGTCATTTATCTCATAAAATTCAAGACTAAGTGCAAATGTAACGCTAATGAACCATATTTCTCCAAACAGTCCGAGAGAATCTGGAGCTTCTACTCTGTTTGTTGTTAAGGAAGCGGACAGGAAACGAAGAAGAAGACTGCGGGTCACAGCGCCACTACCTAGACTGCAGACAGAAAGTGGTATTACAGTTTCTCATCGAAAGTGAATTCAAACACAAGTTTATTGTGGGCACAAAGAAAGAGCTTGATTTCCAAGCACTCCTAGCGTACGGAATTTAAGTATAAAGAGAAGGGTAAAGAGAAAACTATATATATATATATATAAAAAAAAAAAAAAATTCCCTTCTCACCCACCACGGGTGGTTCTTATCCTCTGAGCTCGGGTCCTCTACCAGAGGCCTGGGAGCTTGAGGGTTCTGCGCAGTATCTTGGCTGTGCCAAGGACTGCACATTTCTGGACTGAGATGTCTGATGTTGTTCCTGGGATCTGTTGTAGCCACTGCTCCAGTTTGGGGGTTACTGCCCCGAGGGCCCCGATGACCACAGGCACCACTGTGGTCTTCACCTTCCAGGCCCTCTCCAGTTCTTCCCTGAGGCCCTGGTATTTCTCCAGTTTCTCGTGCTCCTTTTTCCTGATGTTGCAATCACTTGGTATTGCTACATCAACCACAACGGCTTTCCTCTGATGTTTATCCACTACGACAATGTCTGGTTGGTTCGCCATTACCATTTTGTCTGTCTGGATCTGGAAGTCCCACAGGATCTTAGCTCTGGCGTTCTCCACCACCTTTGGGGGTGTTTCCCACTTTGATCTTGGGGTTTCCAGTCCATATTCTGCACAGATGTTTCTGTACACTATGCCTGCCACTTGGTTATGTCGCTCCATGTACGCTTTCCCTGCCAGTATCTTGCACCCTGCTGTGATGTGCTGGACTGTCTCAGGGGCCTCCTTGCACAACCTACACCTTGGGTCTTGTCTGGTGTGGTAGATCTGGGCCTCTATTGCTCTGGTGTTTAGGGCCTGTTCCTGGGCGGCCAGGATGAGGGCCTCTGTGCTGTCCTTGAGTCCAGCTTTTTCCAGCCATTGGTAGGATTTACTGATATCAGCCACTTGGGTTATTTGCTGGTGGTACATCCCATGTAGGGGCTTGTCCTCCCATGATGGTATCTCTGGCACCTCAACCTCCGTTCCCTGTTGTCTGAGACATTCACTGAGCACATTGTCTGTTGAGGCTTTGTCCCTGATGTATTTATGGATCTTAGTTGTTTCGTCCTGGACAGTGGTTCTCACACTCACTAGTCCTCTGCCTCCGTCCTTGCGGCTCGTGTACAGTCTCAGGGTGCTGGATTTGGGATGGAACCCTCCATGCATGGTTAGTAGCTTTCTAGTCTTAATATCTGTGGCTTTCATCTCCTCCTTTGGCCAGCTGATTATTCCAGCAGGGTATCTGATTACTGGCAGGGCATAGCTGTTTATCGCACGGATTTTGTTCTTGCCATTGAGCTGGCTTCTCAGGACTTGCCTTATTCGTTGGAGGTATTTAGCTGTGGCTCCTTTCCTTGTGGCCTCATCGAGGTTGCCATTTGCTTGTGGTATACCTAGGTACTTGTAACTGTCCTCTATGTCTGCTATTGTTCCTTGTGGGAGTGAGACTCCTTCTGTGTGGATCACCTTCCCCCTCTTTGTGATCAGCCGACCACATTTCTCTAGTCCGAATGACATTCCAATGTCAGTGCTGTAGATCCTGGTGGTGTGGATCAGTGAGTCGATGTCTCGCTCACTCTTGGCATACAGCTTGATGTCATCCATGTAGAGGAGGTGACTGATGTTGGCCCCATTTTTGAGTCGGTATCCATAGCCAGTCTTGTTGATAATTTGGCTGAGGGGGTTCAGGCCTATGCAGAACAGTAGCGGGGACAGAGCATCTCCTTGGTATATGCCACATTTGATGGACACTTGTGCAAGTGGTTTGCAGTTGGCTTCAAGGGTGGTTTTCCACAGCCTCATCGAGTTTGCAATGAAGGCTCTCAGAATCCTGTTGATGTTACATCTCTAGGCATTCAATGATCCAAGTATGCGGCATTGAGTCATAGGCTTTCTTGTAATCGATCCAAGCCATGCACAGGTTGGTGTGTCGGGTTTTGCAGTCTCGGGCAACTGTGCGGTCTACGAGGAGTTGGTGTTTGGCTCCTCTGGTATTTACACCGATACCCTTCTGTGCCGTGCTCATGTGTTTATCCATGTGTTTGCTTATCTTGGCCGCTATGATGCCTGACATGAGCTTCCAGGTTGTGGAGAGGCAGGTTATTGGTCGGTAGTTGGGTGGGACTGGACCCTTTGATGGATCCTTCTGGATTAGGATTGTCCGCCCTTCAGTTAACCATTCAGGGTGAGTCCCACTTTGTAGCAGCTGGTTCATTTGGGCTGCCAGTCGCTCATGGAGAGCAGTGAGTTTCTTTAGCCAGTAGGCATGGATCATGTCAGGCCCTGGTGCTGTCCAGTTTTTCATACCTGAGACTCTTTCTTGAACATCTGTCACAGTGATGGTTACCGGGGCTTGCTCAGGGAGGTTGCTGTGGTCCTCTCGTAGAGAGATCAGCCACTGTGCATTGCTGTTGTGGGACACCTCCCTTTCCCATATGCCTTTCCAGTATTGTTCAGTCTCCAGCCTTGGTGGGTCTGCTCTGTTGTTATTACCCTGCCATTGAGAGTATACCTTAGCTGGTTGAGTGGAGAAGAGCCGGTTAATCCTTCTGGATTCATTCTCCCTTGTGTATCTCTTTAGGCGGCTGGCCAAGGCTTGGAGCCTCTGTTTGGCAGTCTCGAGTGCTTCAGGTATGGGCATCTGGCTGTACTTTCTGGGTACTGGTCTTTTCATTGTACCCTTGTGGAGCTCTGACAGTTGGCTCACTTCCCTCCTTGTTACCTTGATTTTAGCCTCTAACCGTCTTTTCCATGGTGGGTATTGAGTCTCATGGTTGCTCTTATAGCCAAGTATCTCAAGGATCACTGATGCTGAGTTGTAGATCAGCTCATTGGTTTCTGTTATGGTGTTGGTAGGGATCGTTCTCAATGCTGCATTCACATTCTCAATGAGACTTTCTGATGGTACTTCACTCAGCCGTTGTAATTGGCGCCGGGGAGGCCTGGTTGTCATTCGGGTCATGATTCTCTCTCTCAGGTCAGCAGCTGTCTCGTTCAGCTCTGTTTCGCTCATTGGGGCCGTGTATCCCCTCACTGGGTGGGGACTTGTAGTTAAGTCCCCACAGTCCTGACATCCGGGTTCCTCCCTTTTGCCGTAGCATTTGTGTTGTATCTCGTCAATCTCAAGTTGTGATAGCAGTTGCCGTTTGCGGATGTTGGAACACTGAGCTACTAGTTGTTTAGCGCTTAGTGTTGACTGGGGATGTCGAAGTAACCATTCCTTCCCCAGTCTTTGCATGTAACCTCTCTCACTAGGGTTACTTGAGTAGTAGCATTCCAACAGATCCACATTTCCATCTCTCGCCCATTTCCGTCTTGTTCCAGTAGCCCATTTGTCATCAAGGTGCTCTGGTTCCCCAACACCTGACGCAGACCTTGTTTGGCCGGGCGACGTCTGAGCCGGCATGTTATGCAACTTAGTATCTCTCATGGTATGAGGTAGGCAGTAGCTTGAAGGGTCTTGCCTAAGGACCCAGACTGGATTCGAACCCTGCCCTCTCGGGTGATATACTGATGCCTTATGTATTGAGCTATCCAGTCAGCTATATATATATATATATATATAAATATATATATATATATATATAAAATATATATATATATATATATATATATATATATATATATTATATATATATATATAATATATATATATATATATATATATATCTGCAACCATTTTTTGTTAAAAAAAATTCTGGATTAGTTGAACACATTGGGCTAAACATGTTGCAATTTTCCTATAACCTAAAAATAGCTATTTGTGGTATGCCAAAACTCAAGATTACTTCAAAAATGTAGATCATTTGCTATATTTTTCACCCATTTTTTCACCAATGGGTTGATGACATATAATGGTCCATTCTGTTCTGGAATCTACAGTTTAAACCCAGGAAGGCCAAGTTTAGAGTAGTTGTTTATCATATTGCGTTTGACTGGTGTAATTTAGATAATGTCACAGTGTCACTGTTATAAAAATAAAAATTGAGGCAAATTTGGATAATTTCCCACATGAAAGAAAGGAGAGCGTAGTGGACGAGCCGAAGAACCTGATCTGTAGCCTGGACATTTCTGCAGAACATTTGTACGGTTCTGACATCACTGATCCGACTGGACTCTAAACAGCACATTTTGCTGAACCAGACACAGCTCCGCAAGCAGCTAACGGACCTAATGCTATTGGAGATGCTAATGGAGCTAGAACACCAGTACTGTGAAAAAATGATTGTTGTGACAGTGAAAATCATTTCACTTTCTAAGCTAAATAACTGTCTAAATATTAAAAAAATATTTAGTTTGTAAATAAATATTACAAATTAAATATTTAGTTTCAAGTTAAATACTTAAAACTAAGCTGAATCTCACTTAGCAAGATTTAGTTTGTAAACCTCCAAGCTAAATATTTAGTTAGGAGCTAAATATTGTCTAGATAGAAAGTCCAGTTTGTTTTTCGGGAGGTGTGAATGAACTCCAATTCAGTTTGAATGCATATGTGAACGGCAAGCGGACTGGAGACGCTCCAAAAGCAGGAAGTGAACTAAGGAGCACAGCATTCTGGGTAAATAAACAAACATGTGTAGCTAGTGCTAGCAGGACAAACGGCTCATGAACGCTAAAATCCAAAGCCACTCCATTTTTATGTTCAATTTGTGAAACAAGAGGATGCGCTTAGTGCCTTCTTCAGAGGTTGTCATGTTGTTTCCTTCAGTAGATGTTGGTGCAGCGCCCCCACAGGCAGGGACAGGAACAGTTTGCTCAAAGGGTTTGGTTTCTTTGAGTCAGTGCAGTGAGAAAGAGAACCGCAGCTGCTGAAAATGTAACAAATGTTGAAATTTTGTTTTGGTTTGGTTGGCAGGAAAACCTGCGTTAAGCATCTGACTGTTATGTGTTCTGATATTAAAATGTTCCACGTTTCCAACTTCATTTGATGTTTCACTTTCCATATAAATTAATCCAAACTGAATTTTGTGTTGAAATTTCCAATATTTTGCATATATTTAATGTAAAAAGAAGAGCAACTCGTGAATTATGAATCTCTGGGGATCACAGCGCACTGAACATAAATGAGATTAAATTTTCAGGAAAAATCCTCATTGTGGCCAAAAAAAGAGAAAGAAAATGTAGGGCAAATTTACACCTGCTGATCTCACTGAGATGCCAATTTACTGATCAGGTGGGGGGGCATGGAGGTTAGCAGGTGAGGAGCACAAGTGCCCCAGAAAACTTTCAATATGATTATAATTGCTTTGAGCAAAATTGGCAGAAAAAGAAAAACGGAGGAAAAAAGAAAAAAATCAGAAATAAAAAACAGACCTTTGGCTGCAGTACCTGGAGTTTATATGACAGGCAGGTTTGTTTAGCGTAATTTATTTAACTGATTTGTTTATAACAGCATGCAGCATATGCGACCCAGAGGCGACCTGCGTTTTGCTCCCCATAATGGCAGATAATTAAATTACGATTATCCTCTTTCTGTGGAGCATGTTCTCACAGGCAGGGAACATCTCCGCAATAAAGAAAGGAGACAAAAAGAGAAAGGAGTTCGTTGGTCTTGGACAGGCGTTAATGGTGCTTAGCACAATTATTTCTGACCGAAGAGTCTCGATTAAATGTCGTAATTTTCCATAAAAGCACATGAATCGAGCACAAAAGGCGAGCTTGAAAAGAAAAATGAAGAAATGAATGAAGAGAAGAATGTGAAATTATCCACTTTAAATATCTAATGGCATTTCCCTTTTCATTTGCAGCTGATTAAACCTTCGCCTCAACACGTGGACGAGCGAGTCTCCATGCTTGCATTCAGTCGTCCACATGCGTTAGCAGCGCAGGTGGTCTGCATGCACGTGTGTGTGTATAAGTGTGTGTGTTGCACAGGGTAAGAACCATGCACTGTCCTGCGGTTGTTCTGGGGTTATTGTCCCTCTAATTCGCCGCTCGGCATGCCGGACGCTCGGCTTAGCTTTTAGCATCAGCCTGTGAAGAACAGAGTTACACCTAGTGTTTCTGAACACTTTTTTTGAAAAGACACAGGCGCTGTTTTTATGTATTATTTTCCTCCTTGAGGGCTTTTCACAACCCAAAATGCATGCTGTCCATTCTTCCTGCCCTTGTTCACACCTCTTTCGCAGGTGAAACACATTTCGCTCTTGACTGCGCGCTCTCAGGTCCAAGCACCTTTCCTGCAAAATGGAGACGCTGGAAAACTTTGAAGTTCCTTTTAGCAGCTCAGAGGGAAGAAATGCAGGAAGGCCATGTTTTAAAAGTTTAAAGGAGAAAGGCCAGAGTGCGTTGGAAAAGTGAATAATGGAGCTGAACGTGGAACAAGCTCCTGAATTGCAGTGATTATCATCATTATAAAAAAAGTTTTTGTTATAAAAGAGCATTTGCATTAAGAATATAGTGTGAAGCTCCTATATAGAAAAAAGGCACTTAGAAAAGGTTATTCTAAGCTTGGGAAGCAAATCGAGACGCATTGTTTTACCACTTCCTCTCTTCCCCCATCTTTTCATCGCAGACAGTTCTGTTTGGCATTTAACAAAAGCTTTTAACTTTTCCATCCAGCGTAATTTCAGAGCACAATAGGACGTTTTTAGACTGTAACTTTCCAATCCGTATGCACCTGAACTTTTCATGTCTTTTTGTGACAGTGGAAGATTTCTGCTTTTTACAGAGAAATTACTGTGATCACAAATGCATTATGGTCCGGCAGCCTCTCGGCGGAAGAGGGACACCGGGGGGACGGGAAGATGCAGCTTTTTGTGTTTCAGCCGTGCACGGACCAGAGCCAGAACAGGTCCTGGAAACCTCTAACGTACGCTTTTATTTCCTGTCTTTCTCTGCAGGTCAGAGAATTAGAGGACAAGTTTGGAGCAGGCCAACTGGAATTTTTTATTATAGCAATTTGCTCAAATAAATGCAACCCCCAAAAGTCACAAGCCACTTTGGTTGAAAGGGCGTAGTCTCCGATTTGTACAATGTTCTACTGTCCTGCAATATCTTTTAGGTTACATCTTCACCAGAGATGAAAATGTAAAGTAAAAAAATCTATTTTTGGTCTGATCTGATGCATCTATTGTAGATTTATTAATTAACTTGTAGGCAGATAAAACTGCAACATTCATACAACTAAACAGCTCAATTCTGATCGTTTCACCCAAAAAACAAACAAAACAAAAAAAAAACTGGATTTGTTGCACTTTTATCTTGCTATCTAATTTGAATACATATCTGTTAGTTTTCAAAGCAGTCTGAACGGTCATGTTGCATTTTATCCGACTTTTCCGCCATCATTCTGCTGCAGAAGAAGCCAGACAAGATAAATCTGGATGTAAACAATGGCTGAAAATGATAATAATACGAAATTATGGAATCAGTCCGTGTCAGTGAACGCATCACATCCCAACCTCACCAATCCTGGTCCGACTCCAAATCCAGCAGCCATTGTAACGGCCATAGCATGTTCAGCAGTAATAATGTGTGACATCAACGGAAACCATTCACACAGAAGTCTGACTGAGAGCACATTTAATGAGAGATACGAACAACCGCCACATGAAAAAGAAAGGCTAGGTGTTGCTAGGTAACGGGCTGGGCTCAGATGGGGTTGCTAGGCAACGGGACAGGTTTTTGAAGCGGCTCGTTTTCAGACACAAAAAAACAACCAAAACAAAAAAAACATGAACTTTTTTAACCACTTCAACTGATTGTAGAAACAGTAGAGACTCAGATGGAAGTACAAAATCGTTCAGTTTCAACAAATAGGGACAAAAAAAATGTTTTAATGAAAGTTCGATTTTATTTGACACAGAGGAATTAAATTAAAATACAAACTAATGATGCTTATTACTTGACTCTAAAAACGTGCTTATTAGTTTCTGATTTAATTAGAACTTTATTTTGAAAGTGCATAGACACAATAATAATAACTATACATCAATTTTTAAAATTATATCTTACAGTATTTAGAGGTAATCATCAAAACTCACTGAGGGAAGCTGTTCAGGGCTTGTATCCGATGTGATTTGTAGCCTCTTTTCCAATCTAATATAAAGTAGCAAGTTTGAAAAATACATGAAATATAAATTATTACAGTTTGAAATGTCCCTTTATTGTCTTGTAACATCTTGAAACACATTCCAGGAATAAAACACATCAACCAATAAGACAAAGTTGACTTTCTGTCAAAGTCTGATGTATAATGTCTAATAATGTGCTCTTTGTAGCCTGGCTGACTGTGTGGGGGTGTTTATAAAGGTACATGTAATATAAAAAGCACATTAATGACAATAAAACAGCTTTTCTGCACTGCAAGTGAAAAACTGCTGCCTTGGAATAAATTCACCTGAAATTTCCTCTATTTTGCAGTAAATTCAACACATTTTGAAATCATTTTGGAGAACAGGAACTTCATCTTCCCAGTTCTGCTGCTGATTTATTAAAAAATGAAAGAAAAAAGAAAACATCTGTGCATTTTCAGCAAAGCATCATTAATTTCAACTTCTTTCTCTCAATTAACTGCCCGCGTTCCTCCAGCCGTCTGTTATTTAGTTTAGCTGAAAATAACTTTTCAGTCGCAAGAAGCTGTGAAAATATATATGTTTTTCTTCGTCTGTGCGATTGGTTTTAATGGAGGCCTCCTGCTAAATGTTAACATTTTCAATATTAATTATATTCTCGGTAAAACGAGGAAAGCAGCTGAGTTTGCTCCTAGATGAAGTGAAACAAATTCAAATTCAATTTGCTCTTACTTTTTGTTGTTTTTAATATTATATATTAGTATTTTTAATTTTTGTATTCATATTTACGGTGAACAGAGAATCCACACCATGCAGTCGTGAATACACAAAACTTTTTCTCCACAGTGAGAATGTGGCCTCATGAAGTAAACAATGATATAAAACCTTTGCACCTAAATTATAAACAATTCGCCGGATGTCTGATAACTTCCTTCTGAATTGTGCGACCGTTTGTACTTAATTAAATGCTTCAGGGTTTTATTATTGATCTGGAGGATAAGTCTGCACTAGACACTGGAATCACAAGACAAAGTTTTGAAATCAGGGATCATTTCTCCAAGTGAAGCGATCAGAAGTCGGCAAGACAAACTGATTTGCGATTGGTTGATGTAGTTTCCTTCACAACGTTCTCTTTGCAGAAAGTTGTAAATGTCTCCATCGAGAACTACTGAAGGAAATTACAAAAAGCCTCAATAGGCTTTTTGTAAAATGTGTAAAAAATGTGTAATGTCACCAAAAAAGGAGTAGTGATTTAAGCGGTTGGAGGATTTCTCTTTTGCCTTTGGTAGAAAACTACAAGCCATTTCTCCTGTTAGCGTGAGGCTAGCACTTTGGTTTTGGTTGTATTTACCCAGAATGCCCTCTTCCTGGTTTTGGAGCAGTCATCTACATTCAAACAGAGTTCAGTACAAATGAACAGAAACCAAGTTTGCTGACACATTCAAACAAACTGGACTCTCTAGACAAACGAACTGGAGTTTGAATAAAGTGGACTAAACAGGACTGGTGTGAAGAAGCCCCTAGATCAGGGGTTTTCAAAGTATGAAAGGGTGAGCCCCCCTTCAAGGAGCACAATGCCTCCTGCCCCCCCATGCCCTCAATAATCAACCCACACACAAACAAATGCCACTACAAAACACCTAATAGCTTAGAACCATCTCATCTTTTAAAATGACACATTATCTGAATAAAAATTTAACACATGACATTTTAAAACATTTTCTCCCATTTCAATTATTTTATCAGGGCCTTTGGATGGTAAATACGCCCTTTTTTCATTTTTCTAATGATAAGAACAACCCCAAACTGATTTTTCACCGTTTTCTCAAACAAACGTTACATCTGAGCTTCTGAGTTTAATGTTTGAGATAACAACAGTTTTTTTCACATCTTAACAAAAAACATTTTGATCAGATTTTTGGAACACATCTGTAAATGTTGCACATTTCCTTAAAATTAAAAAATAAATCAAAAACCTAAACAATTGTGGAGCTCTTTTTGTGGCTCATCTAAACAATTTAAACAAACAATTTATCTCGAGCTGAAAGAGCGTGCAGTATGAAAGAGCGGAGGCATACAAAAGAAAAAAAAAACATTTACGCACGCTATGCGCACCATTTCTTTTTCTGCCACGGTCCTGAATCATGTGTAACTAATTTTATGTATGATTTTAACTAAATTGGCAACATTACTGTTCAGCTCACCTTCGTTTTAGTGGGAACAATGTGCTTTTGATCCGGTTAATGCGGGGTTGCACTGTGGAGCGGTATAACCGCAGATCATTTTCAACCAGCAGCCTTGACCGGGATTTGTTTCTAATCATTGCGAGTGCGGAAAACCCACATTCGCAGAGATAGATTGAAGTGAAGGGGATGAGCACGTTTACTAAAGATTTGTCCAGTTTTTTTCTCTCACACCAGTAGACAGCAAGCTTCTTCTTCGGTTTATTTTTTACCTCGCACCGCGCCTCCCCAATGTGCTCTGGCGCCCCCCAGAGGAGGCGCGCCTCATACTTTGAAAACCGCCGCCCTAGATCACTGTCATGAAATTAATAAAACTGCATTTTTTTCCAATTAAATAGCTTTTTTGTGACACTTAAAATTAATTCAATAATACAAAATATCTAAAAGTAGCAATAAGCTAAAAACAGAAGAAATCTTCAATGCTTTTTCACAGCACTGTACTCTGCAAAACACTGCCAAGAATCTTTGGTCTTTGTTCAGATATTCATGTGAACGAAGCAAAACTGACTTACAAGTAACTAGACAACTAGATATTGCAATTTAAGTAAATCTTTTCTTCATATTGATGAAAAAGTATTGGTTCCATTGGCAGATTATTTCACTTTTTTTTCATAAACTGGTACCTTTACATCAACACTAAGTAATTATCGACTGAAAACAAGCTCCTATATCTTATCAAAAAAGTTAGTTTTGTCCCATTTCTATTTTAAGCATCCAATAATAAACATCATTAGTTTATATTTTAATTGAATTCCTCTGTGTCAAATACAATCTTTCATAAAAACTTTTTTTTTGCATATTTGTGAGACATTTGCACGAGAAACCTGACTAAAAATACTTGATGAAATTGTGTTTTTGAAGTGTTTCAATAAAGAATGTGAACTATATTCATGAAAAGAGCTAGAAATTGCACAATTAACAAAATATTTTTATCAAAAGGACGCTCGTCCTCGTTGTCTCTGCATGTCGGTGCGCCGCTGACCCCTTTTGTGCATTTCCACGTTTTAACATAATGGGAATAAAAACAGAGGCTGTGGCATTTACAGGCGTTTTTCTGTGTTTGTGTGCAGAAAGAACAGCAGACATTAGGCCGCGATCACGCTTCGGGTCCACTTCTCTCTGCGGGGTCAAACTTTCCGCTCCACTCAGGTGAGGCGCACAAAATAAATAAATAAAAAAAATCATGACAATTATTTTGCCATTTTTCCCAAAAGTAAAAGAGACCATGCTTAAAGGAAGGGCTTTTTAAAAGAGGTCACCTGAACTTGCCTTGCTACCCTCTCACTTTCCCATTTCAGTGAGGGGCGAATGGTCTTGGTGGGGGACTGAGCGGCTCTGCACATTACAGCCGAGTCGCAGCAGCCAGAGCCAAAGCAACCCTGTAATTTCTGCCATTTGACAGTGTGAGCTCAAAAGCAGAGTGATGGCCACTTTTCTGTTATTATTCCCTTGGCAGAGTGCTCGCCGAAGGAAGCAACCGCGCTTTAAGAACACGTCCATCAGCCGCTGGCAGTATTTGGAACTGGTATTTGTAAAAAGTAACTCTGACATATTGTATCGTTAACTTTGAAAAGCGAGCGTGTTGCACATGTTACAGTATATAATATCCCGGCCTTCATCTGTCCCCCTCGCGTCATGCGTTATATGGGAGCAGCTGCTGTTTAAAATTCTCCCAAGCTGAATTTTTGCTTTATTCCTGAGGTCTGGTTGACGAACAGGCGACAGAAACTTCTCTCGTGTTGAAGTTGTTGGATGTTTCAAATCAGCAAATGTGTCAAACTTTATTCAACTGAAAGATCATGAAACAGCCAAGAAAATTAAATTGAAGCTAGCAAAAATGCTAACACGCTAACCCAAAAAATTAGCTCTGCTTTTAATTCATTAGCATATTAGCGGAAGTGTGCTTTAGGCATAAGACCACTAATCTAAAGCACCCAAATCAAATGAAGGCTGATTGCTAATGATAGGATAAAGACACATGATTTGCTTTTTTTTATTAGTGCAGTGAAAAAGTTCTGTATTTTTTCCTTTTTTAAGGAAACCAAAGGACCCAAAACCCTCAGGAAGCTTTCTGGTTTCACCTACTTCTCCCGGTTTCATAAAATCTTTTATAAATGCAAATTATTTACTCACAAGAATCTGAACGACAATAAAACTCCGCAAACCAGATTTAATTTGCAAATCATCCTTGTCGTCTTTATAATGACTCAGTATGCCTGCAGCTGTTATCAGCCATGCTTGTGAATAAAGAAACACAATCCAAGCTGATGTTTGTGTCAAAAGGAGTAGCGTTTGCATGTCATTATGATAACAGCGCTTGGGTTGAGGAGTTAAATTGTTTACAGCGCTGATGAAAGCGAGGTGTGATCGTACAACAGTTTATTCAATAAAACAGACACCAGAAACCGATGGAAGAGGAAATTTCAGGCGTTGAGCTGCAGCTGCAGAGATTATTTTTTCTAACCAGAACTGCCTCCACGTTAGCAGGTAAACGAGTTTTAGTAAGTATTAAGTGAGATCAGTGGAGGTTATCTGATCACAGCGGGTCACATGGAACAAAGACTTGTCCCTATTCTGCAGCCACCTGCACGGCCGCTGCAAATGAGGTTGAAAGCCGCAGCGTGTGAGTTTACCTGCGCCCTGTGCATGTGACTAAACACTCATGTAAGTATGTTTATCTATGCATAACTGCGTGTGTGTGCATGTGCGTCTCCAGGGGACGGTGGGGGTCGACAGATGCTCCTTCTCAGTGAACACAATGAATTACTTATAGGCCGTTAAGCCAAACACAGCCTCGCTGGCCGCTGGTTTACCCAGCACTGATAGGGCCATCTGCCGATCTGAGTCGGCCTTTCCTCGCTCACGTTACCGGATGCTCATCTGACCGCTGACTAATGACGGCAGGAAACCGTCTGCAGGGATTTGTGCATGCAGCACATGCAGGAAATGAGACGGCTGCAGGCTGCGTGGGCTAACTGGGGTCAGGGTTACGATCAGGCTCCGTGAACAAACCAGTGGATTTGAGGCCCAACCTGCCGTGAGTTTGGGTTTAGAGGACGAAGTGTTCAAACACTTAGTCAAAAATATCATTTTTAAAGGCTCAGAATTGTGTACATTTTACTTTGTTACGCTTTGCGTTATGTTATAATTTTCTGGAGGGTTCCCATGCATGTTTGAGAAATCCCTAAACGCCTGGGTGGACCTAGCCCTGCTTTCAAGATGCAGCTCCTCCCCTACTCAGCTCCTTCAGACTAGCTAATAGAAATTAGCAAACTCCTGGTGGAACCTTACTATAGGAGCTACTTCTCAGTGAAACGCTGGTAAAACATTGTTAAAGGATTGATAGAGGAGCCATCGTGAGATGTCATTCAATCATAAAGTAAAATTTTGTTTTAAGTTGCATTCTATATAAATAGATTTTTATAACAACAGAAACTAACATAGTTTCTTGATTTTGCTATAAAATCAATGGAAGACATGCGACTGCCCTATTACAAAGAAAAATGTGATTTTTTTTTTACTAATTCAGCAATAAACTAACCATAAACTATTTTAATTAAACAAATAAATAGCATTTTTCTGTATGAAATCATAAATTCAAAACAAATATTATTCCTTGAGAAAGCTGCAGTACGTAACTTAGATAAATAAACATATTTTGTACATATTTATTGAAACTGTCACCATGTTGTGACAGTTTGGTGTGAAACAGATAAAATGTGGAGAAAAAGGTTTTTGATCCAGTTGCTGACAGTTTGTACTTCGGAGCCTGAAGAGAGTAAAAAGTAAGAATAACTTGTCATGTTAGCAGATACTGGTCCCTGAAAAAAAGAGAAGATAAAATAATTATGTCAAAATGCACTTTTTATGAGAAATGACTGATTTCTGAAAAGGTAAATCTGTGGTGAAGAACCTGTTGGAACTGGGGAGGAGGTTTGCCTTCCAGCAGGACAACTACCCTCAACATGCAACTACAAATATAACAGATGGTGAAGATTAGTTGAAATCAAAGATTAGAACGGCCTAGTCAAAGTCCAGTCTGAGTTTGAGCTATTTTACACAGATGAATCTGCAACAAAAATCAGTCAAAGCTGTAAAGAACCACAGCTGGAGCTGAAACATAAATGGACTCAACAAATCATTTTCTAAAGTGGGCAGAATGTAAATAGACGCCACATTTAAACAACATAAATCGTTTTATTTCCCAAAAATTCTCCTTTCTTTGTAATTTGGTTGCATTTTTAAACTACAGAGGTTAATAGAACCTCCCTGTGACCCTTTAAACCTATTTATAAACTCTAAACTAATTTAAAAAATAAACAGTCACCCAAGCAAATAAAAACGTACAAGATCAGGTTCCAGTTTGTGAATATATATTTAATTTTTCCATAAAGCTCTTCCAGGAGTACCAGATGCAGGAGCTTCAGAGATAATCTGACCTGCAGCTCCGTAAACATGCTGCAAATGCAAATTTCTTCTCGTTCATGAGAGGAACAGCCAGCTGTTTCTGCCTCTGAAGCTCTGAATAACGGCTCTGATTGTGTTTTTATCGGCTGCGACTCGCTGCAGGTCGTAGAAACTGGAAATAACAGCAGCAGCACAAAAAAAGAAAAAACTCACATCAAGCTAAAATATTTCAGAACTTTTTCTGTTATTTTATCACACAAATACCACATAATGTTTCAGTTCCTCGTGGTGCTAAAGTTTGTGTTTCAATAGTTTAATAAGTAAATTATTAGTTGACGCACATTTTTATTGTATGTAATGTTGTATTAATTAGAGCTGCAGCTAACTGCTTATTTTAATAATTGATAATTCTCATGATTAATCAGATAAAAAAATGACACATTTTGCAGAGTTTCCAATTAATCATTTTTCGAAATAATATGGGAAATACATTAGTAAAAAAATAATTCAATAAACATTTTACTACCTAAAATGCAATGACACAGCATTCCTTTAGTGAATACTCAATAATTTGTAACAAAGGATCAATACTTTAACATCAACATGAAATGTTTTGTTTACAGCTGAAGCTAAAACTGCAACTTGAGAAATTCTGTGTAGTGCGATTTAATCCAACTTCAGTTTGTTTCCGCTGTCAGTCCGGATGTGAGTGTGAAACACAGTGAACTCTGGTGGAGTTCAAATGCAAATGTAAGAACCGCACCAGAGAGACCTGGCAGCAGGTCAACCACAGCGCAGGGCATTATGGGTAAATACAGCATGTGCTAACCAGCGCTAACAGCAGAAATGGCTCTTCTATCAAAAACAAAAGCAAAATCCTTCAACCAAAGTTGCTTTTGATGAACTCAGTGTTTCAGCTGCTTTGAGTTCATTAAATCTCAGGATCTCACCGGTTTAGTTTTGCCTTTGAACCATAATAAATTGAACATTGACCAACATAGTTGATGTTTATTGATGAGTTTCTGTTATTGGTTTTCACAATTGTTGACAATATTATGCGTTTATGTTTTTTTAATGTTTTTATGAAATGCCACGTTGGTGAAATAAACTATATAAATCCATCAGGTTGGTTCAAATTAGTATTTTCCCATCTTTTCTCTGAAAGAACCCGCTCTTTTCCCGCTGGACGTGTCAGAACCAGCTGTAAACACGGCCAGTTGGGCTCACAGGTAGCGAAGCGTCGCTGCTGTTTGCTGTCCTTTGTCCTGCACTCTCCCATTGATGGGACCAAACTTGACCCAGGTTTATACATAGACAGGAGGCCAAAGAAAACCCTGCACAAACATCTGTGAGTGTCTTTATGAGCACATCTGAAAAGCTGCACACATGGGAAAAAAGGCCAGAAAACAACAACAACCGAGAAAAAAAGAAAAAAGAAAAAGCACTCGACAACACAATGGAGTTTCCCCACAATGGGCCTCTGAGTCTGGGAAATTAGAAAGTACAATGATGCACACAATGGCCAACAAATTGCTCATTTGTGTTTAAAATTCATCTCCTTTTGAGCGCTTCTGTCAGAGGAG
Organism: Poeciliopsis prolifica; assembly: GCF_027474105.1. Lineage (NCBI taxonomy): Eukaryota > Metazoa > Chordata > Actinopteri > Cyprinodontiformes > Poeciliidae > Poeciliopsis > Poeciliopsis prolifica. The sequence goes on along the minus strand of NW_026562376.1, from coordinate 2,440,321 downwards.
CCACACAGTGACAGATTATGTGTAGCTGTCATCTGCCGAGCGAGTTCGAGTTCAAACCAAACGTAACATTAGTTCTTTCTTTCTTTTTGTTTTGTTCAGATTCTCTTGTAGACATAGCGCTGCTTCAATCTGAAGAGCTGGAGTCAACAGGGTTACAACACAGATCACACAGAAAAAAGTGTTTAAATCCAGCAGTTTATCATTGTTAGTCAGTAAATAGCATAAATTATGTATTTACAATTAAAGCCAAAATCTATTCCCAGATTTGAGAGATTCATTACTGATGGAAATTATTTTGAAATTCAGAAGAATGCATCTGTTTTCTCCAGGTTTAAAAAAAATAACTTCAAATAAAAGACTTTATAATACAGGGGAGCTTTATAATATGATAAAAATTGCTATACACTTATTAAAAACTTTATAGTGTGTGTCTCAAATAATCAATAATAATTAAAATATCAACCCCAGAACAGAAGCAAAAAGCTGAAACATGCAGGAGATCCTGGTCGTCCACAGAGAGTTCAGGCTGAAATGAAGGAGCCGTCACTCTAAAACAAACACTAAAAACTACAAAACACTCTAATTCTCCTGGAGGGCAGACGCAACTTAAATCGAACTGTTCGACCAAAATGACCGCTGTTACATTTGAAGATATCATCCAGAAACAAAACTGAAGTTTTGTTTTTTTATGTGTCTGAAAATGAACGGTGTAGAGTCAGCGCACATTTCCAGGATTAAAGTTGCAAAAAGAAGAGACAGTTTGTCTTTTACTCATTGATTACACTGCAAAAACAGAAATAAGTAATTCTGGTCAGTTTCTAGACCAAATATCTTAGTACAGTTGAATAAGCTATAAATAGCTTACAAGTGATTCAGCAAGATATGAGAACTTGGTCAAGGCAATTATTGATCACTATAAAATGAATTAAAAAAATACCAGTTCCACTGGCTGATTGTTTCACACATAACAAGACTTTAAGTGAAATAATTTTCCAATAGAAGCAGTATGTTTTTATGAATATTAAAAAAATACTTTATATATACAATATATCTTATTTCAAGTTAACAAAGAAACTGAACCAAAAATACCTGGTAAGATTTTGTGTTTTTTTACAGTGCACGCTCACACTGTAAAATGTTAATCTGCTGTTGTTGTATCAACCTTCCAGACCTCTCAGGTCTCCTGGTTCTGGTTCTGCTCTGCATCAGAACCAGATCCAAACATGGAGAAACAGCTTTCAGCTTCTATGCACCACAAATCTGGAACAAACTTCTAGAAAACTGAAAAAGAGCTGAAACACTGAGTTCCTTTAAATCAAGACTTTTTAGAGTTGCTTTTAATTCATAAAATCTGATCGTTTTTATAAAACCGATCAGATTTGGTTTCTCAATTGATTATTGATTATGTTTTTATGACATAAAGCATTTTGAAGTGCCTCGTTTCTGAAATGCGTTATAAACTTAGCCTGTCTCACCAGAAACTGATTCCAGATGTCTGGAATGTAAGTTTACTGAAGCAAATGTTTCACTAAAACAGCTTTTAAAGTAAAACAAAAAACAAAAACTCATCTTGTATTTCTTCTTCAAAGTCCAAAACTTTTAATTATCACCGTAGAAAACATGATAAAAGTTAAAATGAGTGTGGAACTCATCACACTGCTGCTGAATATGTCTGAGGTCCACCTGTGTCTGATTTAATCCTGATAACTCAGAGTCTGTTTTGGTTATTTTCACCTCCAAATCCTGACCTGCTTCCGGTCTACAAAGAATAAATCACACAGAAAGCCGAGATTTATGAGAACTGGAAGAAAAAAAATACACCTTTTTGTTCTAATTCCGAGGAGGCGATGTGGGTATTTTTCTTAACATATAGTTGAAGAAAAGCGGAGGAGGGGGCGGTGGGTTGTTAGGTGAGGGAAGGGAAGAGTGACGTCAGGTCCCATCACGCTGACAGACCTCCTATTGGTCCAGGGGAGGCTTTTAAAAGGTGCAGCCAGCAGCGCACCGGAGGCTTGATCTCTGCGCGCAGGACGCGCCGCGGCTCTCCATGCGCTCCAACCCGGAACGGAGCTCCGGACCAACCGGAGCCAGGTGAGCTCGGACGGAGACCCACGGAGGGGTGGGAGTGTTTGGAGATACAACAAAACTGGTCCCATTACGATGTTCTAACTGCTTTTTTCCCCCTTTTGGTTTAGATGTTGGTGAGGACGCGGCGCGGCGCGGACCGGACCTTTTACATCAACAGGTAGGTTCATCCAAAGCTCCATTTTAAAGAAACACACGCTCACAAATCAAACTCCGAACATCCATTAAAAAAAGAAAGCGAATCAGAAATTAGACAGGAAATTAAAGCGTCGTTACGGATTAAAATGACAACAGCTTCATGTTGACTGGAGCTGCTGCCTGGACTGGAGAGAGGAGCTGTTAAAAACACAAGAAGAAGAAGAAGAAGAAGAAATGTGAATCTGGAGAGATGAAAATGAAGAATTAGTCTGTTAAAAGAAAAACTAAAATTTCACTTTGAATAGATTAGTTTCTTTATTTTTATGCCTGTTGCGTTTGGGGAGATTTCAGCACCGGCGCGGGCGGACAGCTCCGCGCACCTGTCCCCGCGGCAGAGACTTCCGGTCGCGGGAGCGTTCATGACAATGGTGACAGCATGAAAGGCGCGAAGACGCAACGCGCATTTCATTCATGCCTGTTCGCCTGTCTCCTTCTGGAAGCGGCGAAACGCGGGGCTGGAGCGCAGCCAGCGTGTCATATTTACATACTCTTCCTCCCCTGCTACTCTTCCTCAATGCATGCACCCACATGCACGCGCACCAAATGGTGTGACACGGCGGGGACGAGCTGCAGCCATGAGAGAAATTCAGCGCTAACAGGTGTTCAAACAGGCCCGCTCGGTACATTCTTCCAATTATTGCAATTAGATGCTGCCTGGTTACCACTCCATAATGTGCAACTGCTGCTGTGGAGGTGTGTGTGTGTGTGTGTGTGTGTGTGTGTGTGTGTGTGTGTGTGTGTGTGTGTGTGTGTGTGTGTGTGTGTGTGTGTGTGGTGTGTGTGTGTGTGTGTGTGTGTGTGCGGAAAGAGAAAAGGGAGGATGACACAGGCAGACAGAAATAGAGGGGAAAACAGCAGGAATGCGCATAAAAGAGTGGGCGCATTTGATGTCGCGATTGTTGCTCTCTGTGGAGGATGGGGAGGAAAAAGCCAAGCATTCTGAATTATATAGTAGTGAGTGAACGCCCTCTGCATGCATAACTAACGCTCTGCTTTCCCCCAACCCCGAGTCATTATCAGCTTCACCAGACTGTCCACAAACTGGAGGCAACAGTTTGAGTTTTAATAAACACAAGAGGGAATAAAGAGCGGAGATTAGAGCAGAACAACGGGCTCTGGACGGAATAATGTTCTTTATTTTCATTGAAGGCGTTCAGGTTTGCAGGGAAAGGTTATATTTTGCCATTGCACGTTTTTTCTTTGACAGAAAAGTAACGGAAGAGGAAATCTGTTCTGATTTATACATTTTAGTTTCCACATGAACAATCAGCAGATCTGAACCGAATGCAGGTGAGGTCTCTTTATTTACAAAAAATAACAGGAAAGATCGGAAACAACCAAAGTACTACTACTCCCGATTCTTTTGTTTTATTTAAAATTTTCCATTTCTGCAGCATTTGCTACTTTGATCCGTCTTTAAAAAGAGCTTATTGGGGCTATTGCCCAGGGCTACAAGTTCTCACAGGGCAGCAACTTTATTTTGTATCCCTTATTTTGACCTCTGCATGTTTTACAAACTTAAGGTTTGATTTTGGCTGTGGTGGCGTTTTGTTTTTTTTTCATTAAATTATTCTAAAATATTTTAAAAGTATGACATTAAAGCAGGGCTGCAACTAACAATTCTTTTAGTAATCGATCATTAATTAATCGGATAAAAAATGTCCTAATTCAACCTGTTAGATAATTGCTTCTCTTTATTACACATATCTGGTATTTTTACCATTGTGTCCAGACCTTTTTGCAGCTGCTGGGTTCTTTGTGACAGATTTCATCCAGTGAAATTCACCTAAAGCTCAAACAAAACGATTATTTTAGTAATCGATTCATTATGATTAATCCAGTGAATCGTTTCAGTCTTAAACTGCAGCACATCATTTTGAGACCAACTTTGTATCGTTTATCATTTATCGTGATGCATTTTCTCTAAGAATATCGATCTACTCAAATTCCAATTGACAAAAACAGAAACTGTCTGGATTCAGTATTTCTATTTTATACAAATTTCTTTGTTTGTTAAATAAGAATACCAATAAGTACAATTTGAAAATGTGATTAAATGCATTTAGTTTATGGAGCTTAGTGGAAAAAAACAACAGTAATTTGTCCTAAATAAATGTCTGATAAATGTTTTTCTAGAGCAGTATTTGTGTTTGTGTGGCTATGATTGTTCTGCCAATCACAGTCCAATAAAGACATAAGTACACAAATCAGATTACAACAAATAATGCAGCCTAATGTTTTGAATCATTTCAGGAACTTTATCATAATTGTTATGCATTTCTTTGACGGGGGTGAAAGCGCCAAAACGGGCTCCTGCCCGGGCTCCTGATTCGTCTAAATCCAGCCCTGCTAATTTCTGTTCACTTTTTAGAAAGAAGGGTACATGTACATAAGATTCAAACTAAAGGAAACTGCAACCTAAATCCACCTTGTTGAAGTGACTGCATCTATTTGAGGCTAAACAGAGGAATGACAGAGGATGATCTGGGTGGTATTTCATGACCAGTGACGAGGGGACATCTTGACTTGATGAGTGATTGAGCTGTCATGCTGCAGAGCGAGCGGAGGGCAATCACAGCGGCCTTATCAGGCCGAGGAGCAGAAAAAAAGATAACAGGGCGCCATAAAGCGGGAGGCTATCGGCGCAGGTGAGAGTAAATGTGTGTCATATTAAGCAGGGAGATGTTTGTGGCAGCTGTCAGCCTTGTTTGAACAGCAATCACAATCAGCAGCCAGGCGTGTTTGTGACTCTCTCCGCCCTGCACCTTCTGCTCCTCCACTCCTTCCTCCTTCTGTTCGCCGCTAACCTCCTCCTCCTGCCTCCTGTTGCTTCTCCAGCTTCAAGTGACTGACATTGCATCAGTTCCACCACCGTCTCGAGTCGACTTATTGCAGCTTCAGATCTCTTTCAGCCCGACTTCAAAAAGCCTCTTGTGAAAACAAGGCTTATCAATTTTTCTGCTTCGGCCTTGGAAAGCTTTTCTCTTCCAGTCTACCAGGAAAAAAGAAAGAAAGAAAGAAAGAAAGAAAGAAAGAAAGAAAGAAAGAAAGAAAGAAAGAAAGAAAGAAAGAAAGAAGATAGAAAGAAAGAAAGAAGAAAGAAAGAAAGAAAGAAAAGAAAGAAAGAAAGAAAGAAAGAAAAGAAAGAAAGAAAGAAAGAAAGAAAGAAAGAAAGAAAAAGAAAGAAAGAAAGAAAGAAAGAAAGAAAGAAAGAAAAAGAAAAGAAAGAAAGAAAGAAAGAAAGAAAGAAAGAAAGAAAGAAAGAAAGAAAGAAAGAAAGAAAGAAAGAAAGAAAGAAGGAAAGAAAGAACGAGCTGCAGGGCGAACTGCGATGGGATTGACACGTATTTACTTCCATTTCACTGATTCCATGTGTGGAAATTGGGAAGTTTCAGCTGCAAAACAGAGGATACAGAAATAATTTCTAAATAAACTGCAGCAATTACATAAAAAAGATGCTTTACAGTCAAGTCTGCTGCAATAATTAATAAAACATTTAATCACATAATAAATTAAAACAAAGTCAATAATTTTCATTTACATGATTTATCGTTTTTCTACCAAAAACTGGATGACCAAAGTCTTCAGTTCTGGTCTTTACTAACCTTTTCTGAAGGATAGTTTGATTCATAATTCATTTTATTTGTTGTTTATTTTGAATATTTAGAATATTTTCCAGTTCCAGTGTTAAATGTCAATTTAAAGTTTATTGATCTTTGAGAATATTTACCATGCCGTTACTTTTAAAATGGTCTCAAATGAACAATTTTATCGTTTATCGCGATAACTTCTGAGACAATTTATAGTCCAGGAAAATGTATCGCCATAACAGATTTTTTTTTTCAATCAATCATTAATTTTATTTGTATAGTAAAAGATTTTTCAAAGTCGGGTCTCAGCTGGAAGAAAAATGGAAAAACAACAACTTTTTTTTCCAATATAAGTTAAACCGAACTAAAATACCATTTTCTGATTGGCTGCCAGTTAAATTTATGAAACTAGCAACTAATTTTAAACGTTTCTGACAAGAAAAAGATCAAATAACCACAAAATATCACGATAAAACTTAAAATCCATTGATTAATTTCACACAGATGGATGTTTGAAAGCCTTTATTTCTGTAAGCTTACAGTTAATGAGAACATGACAAAATTATTCCATCAGAGAAATGTGCGTTCACTGGAAAACAAAAGCTTCCTACCTGCTTAAAGGTTGCTACATTCAAAAAGTAGTTTTAATCTGACAGATTAACTTAAAGTTCGAAAAGTTAAATTAATGTGAAAGTGGAAAACATTTTTATGGTTTCTAAATATAGCATTTTTGAATCTGCAGCTTTTTCAATAAATTTTGATATTATCTAAAAGTAAATTTATTTCAGGAACTTTATTAAAAAGTGAATCATGTTATATAGATTAATTATGCACAGTTGGATTCCTGAAAGTCTTTATTTCTGTTAATTAGGATGATTTCTGCTTGTAGTCAAATTAGAATAAATCTAAGAAATCTCAAAAAATACTTCTAATTTATGGAACATAACTTTAAAGTTTGAGTTATAAAATAACAAAAATTTAATAAGCTTTTATGGTTCCTGCATCAATATTTTGTGAAACAAATATTTAACTTTTTACAGGATTTTTCTTCTTTTTAGTGCATCCCTAATCAAACTCACACACCTACTCACTAAAGAAAAAACATTTAGGTGTCAAAAAAAACGTGGCTTTAAAAGATAAATTATGAGAACCAAGTTAGACTTTGTTTTTGATGTATAAAACCATAAAAAACCAAAAATACCCAGTGAACTGTATGTATCTTTGCACCTGGCTCACATTCGTACTACGTGTGTCTTCGTTTACCCGCAGCGCTCCCCTCGTCTACTTAGGGAGAAAGCTAAATCCATTGTTTGATGTGGCCTTTTCATTTGCTCCAGGGAGGCAGACAGGAACAGACGAAAGAAAGCAGAGGATACGAGACAAAAAGAAATTATCAGGCTTGATGGAAAAAGCGAGGGATCTTAAAGAAACAAGCCCATCTGATTTTTTCAAAGCGGCTTAAACGAACTAAAAAAGAAACGCCAAGAATTTTGCCTTTAAAAGAATTTTTCTATTATGCTCTGAAGTCTGTTAAAATTGTTTTATTTTTGTGTTTCTGGTTTCATTAAATCATTTCTAAATTAAACAAAACAATATCAGACACTGATAATTAGTCAGGTATAAAGCATTGAATGTGACAGATTTCAATACTTATTTAATCTGTGAAGGTGATTACATCACACATATATTTGTAACTGTTCCTGGGAAATATACATGGGGCTACATCATTAAAGTAATAAATCAATTAATCACATACGTTACCACATGATTTATTGTTTTTCTTTCTACCAGTTCGGTGTTTTGGACATTTAGAGACTTTCTAATTAGTTTAATTTGATGTTTCTGTTGTTTTACTTATTTTGGATATTGAAAATATCTTCCAGTTCCAGCATTAAATGTTCAGTAGAATTTAAAGTTAATTGATTTTTGATGTTTTTGCATTATTAAGCCATTACCATGAGGCTGCATAGAGGAAGAGATGTACCAATGGAAAAGAAAGACTTTTTTGTCTGAGCCAAAAATAACCCACAAGACTGAGAAAATATACTGTCTGCAGACAAACCCAACAAATGTGAAACACTTAAAGACAAGAGTGATTGGTACTTTATAAAGTGCACTCATCACAAATATGGTGAAAATGACATTGAAAACTACATTTGATCTATTTATTTAATTTAAGAAGTCAAAAATAAAGTAGTTGGACTCTACGATTAAATAACCAGCTCGTTTAACTTTAAATAAAAATTTTGGAACATGGTGAAAAAGGAAGTAGACACAGACTTCAGTTAGCCAATAGCGTGTCGCTAGCTTGATAGGCAAACAGTAACAATATAAGTTTTCATAGGCAGATGTTAAAATCTCTTATGTATTTTAAAAACTGAATTTTATTTAACATTATATCTCATATCGGTCTGTACTTCCAAATATTCATCAGAAAAGTTCATTAAAACACGTGCTAATCGCTGTTAGCATGTTAGCCCGTAGGCTACTGTGGAAATTAAATGCTAGCTTGTGGATAGAAAACTTCTGACTGCATATTTAAGTCGCATAATTTTAATTTGACACAAAAAATTTCTAACTATATATTTTAAGCTGTTCAATCTTGTTTTTTCTTGGTGTGTCTGTGATAACTAATGTATTAATGTAATTCTAATTAGCATTTTAGCATGTTTGAATATTGTTCATACTTGGAGTATGAAGGATGTATCTTTCTTGTAACTTTATTACAACCAACATATTAGTCAATTGTTGGTGTCCATCTGTTTAGTATTTTTCATTGTAACTGGAGATTAGAAAGTTTGTTGGCAGGAAAACATAAAAAGTTTGAATATGATAGAGGATTATATTCACAGATTTACAAAGAATCTTAGCATTTTTTCATGGTATAAAGAAGACTACTGCAAATATCCCTGAAATCAGCAAATTCTCATGTTGTACTAAATGGTTTGCTTTATTTATAGTAACTTATTACTCCATTGATTGTGGTTCTTATCTTGTTTTGGACCAATGGTTTCAAACCAACATACTTATGAGAAACGTTTTTCTTTTTCTTTGCTGAAAAACAAAAAAATGAAACTGAAATATAGTTCGAAGTGTGCAGAGTTTTATGTTAGTAGTCCTGCAGTAGCTTAAATATAGATAACTTATCTAATTTTCCAGTCTAACATTGGCAGAATATTTAATAAACTTCTGTTGTTTCACTTATTTTGTTATTCAATCTCTGAGGTACAATTTTAGCAAACCAAGAGAATAAACAGCATTTATATATATTGTACAGAAATGCTAGAAAAATTCAGCACCAACATATTCAAAACTCACTTAATTACACCTGAAAATTAGGAAAACTCTGGCACTACTTTGAATTTACATCATTAAAATAAAGACTCCACAACTTCAAAATTCATCATCATCTGGCTCCCATTAAAAGTGTTTTTCAGATTAGCTTGTCACACTCGGTGTAATGACCTTTTCCCAAAGAAAGGCCAATTACTTCTGCATCTTCTTTTCTGCTGTTGTTCATTAACTACAACATCTGGAATTCAATCAGAAAACTAAGCAGATATGTTGCAGTAAGTGTCTTCGTTGTTTTCTCAAAATCGTGATGCACAACTCAAATCCGCACTTTGGAACAGTTTTATTTATATCCTACGCCTCAAACAGTTTCAGGTATATAGCTTTCAGTGAATGCACTAATTAAATCCAAGACTGACAGATGGTCCAACATTTCATTTGTGACGAGTGGAAAAGAAACAGCAGGGACAATGGCGAAGGTTGCTAAAATGAGACTGGAGAAACTAAATAGATTAACGAGCTGAAGTCTGTTTGCACTTTATCTCGTTTGAGCGACTGCCTGATGAGCCCAAACTGTGCGTGACCGATTTCTGCTCGCACGGATCGACCCGGATGGCTCTCTCGCGACCCCTTGCCCCTCGTCTGGTTTCCCACACGATCCCTTTATTTGTCAACCGCTGGTGCTGTTGCTTTCCGTTTTAGTCCGGCACTGAGAAAAATGTGATGCAAATGCTGCGCAGTTCCTCATTACATACAGGTTGTGAGTCATGATAAGACGCGGCTGTGTGTTCGCAGACAAAGTGTAACATCTGTATTGTCAGGCTGCCTCCTCTGCACAGCGATAAGAAAGGATTTATTTCAATAGCCCTCACAAAAAACTGTCAACATTAAGAAAAACATGGATTAACACTAATAAAGGATTAACTTTATAGTTAACTAAAACTAACAGGCTGAAGTGTCACAACTCTGATATCAGTAACAATAACATTTAATTTGGAATAAGTATTTAATTTTAAAATGAGTCCTTGGCTTTATTCTGTAAAAATTGGTTCATTTTTTTTTTTACTTGAAACATCAAATGTTTTCCAAACTTGGAGAAATGCAGACTCCAAAGTCCAATCTCCTCAAGAAAATAAAAAATTATTTTCATGTTTTTAATGTTGGCCTCTGAACAATGAAATAATAACTGTAATTTTTATAAAATATCTTAACAGACAGAATAGTTCTTTTTTTTTTTTTTGTAAAGTTCAGCAATTAAATTTAATACAAACGTATGAAACGTCATCATTTCTTAGGAAGAATCTGTTGTTTTCCTGTTGGACGTCCCAGAACCAGCAGTAAATCAGGATTATTATAGTTCACTAAAACCAGTGGAAAAACTAAATCTAACTGCAATAAATGAAAACAGGAACTAATGGAAAAATCTATGTACAACTACAACTATATTACTGTTGTAATATCTTGTTTTTGTGTTTGTGATTTTATTCCCCTTTTCTCCCCCAGACATGCAGTTTGCAGCTGTTAGCAAGTTTATGCTAGTTCGCAAAATGGCTACAATAAAAGTTTGGAGAAAACAATAATTCAGCAATAATTGAATATATATTTTGAAAATGGTCCCTTATGTTGAGTATTCACAGTCGCAGCATAATCACAATACAATGCAAAACTTTGACCTGTTTGAATTCTGCACCTGAAAATTAGCCACAGTGCGACAAAACGTAAAAACTGTTTTTAACTTATGGAACAAGTTAAATTAGTCAAAAAACAAAATAAAATTGAACTGTAATAAAAAACAAAAAACATTATATGCTTGGTTTAAGAGATTGAGGATTCCTAAATAATATTTTAAGACCAGAATTACTCGACTGATTTATCATAAGAGAAGAAACTAATAACACACATTGCTAAACGCAATAATTTCCCAGAATAACCAGGCTAGTGAAAATATAATTAACTTCATCCATCAAAAGCCATTTATTTATGTTTTAATTTGTGCAGGAGGCCTTTATGCTGCATTTCTATGCATGAAATTAAGCCAACAACAGAGACATCATTTCCATTTCAATGCTTGAAACCTGTGCAGCGCACCTGATGAACAAGAAGAACGATGCTTTACAGAACTGGGTGTCTTAATTGGTTACCATTCAGTTTTAAAAGAGTTTAAAAGAGAAAGCTGCCAGAGCAGCACGAGTCGTTCATGTTTGATTGCGTTTCAATGCTCACATTTCTATCCCGCCTTTCAGGCAATAGAAAATGTAACAGCTCCCACCATTATGCATTTTCTTGTTCGTCTATTTTTGTGTGAATGACTGCTGTGGTTTTACTATTTGCTTTTCTCTGCAAGGTCGACGCGCTGGAGAGAGGGGAAAGCGTTTCCTCATCCACCTGCACACTGTGAGTAACTGTTAGCATGTCGGCCATCTGCCGCCTTGTCGTGTAATTTTTAATTCTCCACGCATTGCATTGTGAAGTGCTAGCAGTCAGCCTACATGTGTCTGTTTCCTTCTGAATGTGAGACCTTCCTTTGCAAGTTTCCTCAAGTGTGAAGTCTGTTACGAGTCTGCATGCAGGTGTGAAACCTGGCATGCCCCGACTGCTTCATTAGACGTACCACATCGGCTGGTTTGTGTGATTTTCCTCCTTTTTTTGTTTGCTGTCTCTAAAGTGACTGTGTGTGTGTGTGTGTGTGTGTGTGTGTGTGTGTGTGTGTGTGTGTGTGTGTGTGTGTGTGTGTGTGTGTGTGTGAGACAAACTCCTTCTACCATGGTGCGTGTGCGTCTTCATGAGTTTCTGCGTCTGCCTGTATATGTGTGTTTATAATCCAAGGCCATTCAATAGCGCCACATGGATCCATCCCATATCCTGGTCGCCATGGTAACCGAGGCCACTTATCACAGAGGGTCCAGGCAGATCAAACAGGTGTGCATCTCTGCTCAACAACTGTTGCTAGGAACCTTTGTTGCGCAAAACGCACAGGTGCTTGTCGCCACCGGTGGAAACCAGCAGGAGCGCAAAAACATTGTCTTGATGTCCCAGTCTGAACTGGTGTGTGTGTGTGTGTGTGTGTGTCTGTGTGAGTGTGTGTGTGTGTGTGTGTGTGTGTGTGTGTGTGTGTGTGTGTGTGTGTGTGTGTGTGTGTGTGTGTCTGTGTGAGTGTGTGTGTGTGGAGTCTTTGTTGGAAACAGTTTGGCTTCTTCCGAGAGGATATTTTTTCTTATATCATGTCACTCTGAGTCATCACGTTATCATCTTGATTAAAGGTCAGATATGACCAGCGAGGAAGTTAAAATGTTCGACATTGTTCTTTATTGTTTCTCCTTCAAACTAAAATCTGAAACTTTTGTTTTAAAAATCCACAAAGGCAGTGCAGCTTTCATTAAAAGTGAAAGGATTTTTGAAAGAGCCAGGTAGCCACATTTAAAAAGTAGCATGTGAAGCAAACTTTGTAATTTGTTCACATGTGGGATCGTTTGTACCTCCAACCAGATGGTTTGTAATTTTTAGCATATTTTCACATTTGATAATCCAGTAAACTTGGTTCATTTGGAGACCAAAACTATAAAATTTCCGGATTTTGTAGTTCTGCTTCACACTGCATTGTGTCAAACAACTTAGAAAATGTAACTGAAAATCCTGTTCCCCTCCCTCACCTGTGGTGGCGCTGCACCAAGAACCACTGAAGGAAACAACATGAAAAACTCAGAACACGACACGAACTTCCTTCTTTGTAAAATCTAGACAAAACTGGAGTGGCGTCAAATTTTAGTGGTTATAGTATTTCTCTTTTGTTATTGGTTAAAGACCACATCATTATTCCCACCAGCACCAGATACACACGTCTGTTTTGGTTGTATTTACCCAGAATCCCCTGCGCTGTAGACTGCTTCCTGCTCTTGGTCTGCTCGGCGTTCACATGTTCATTCAAACCGCACCAGAGTTCATTTCAACTGAATCAAAATTTAGGTTATTCGGAGAGATCTCATTTTTGTCCGCCTCAGAGTTTGATACATATTCACATCTTCGCAAACAAACGGGACTTTCTAGGCAAACTAACTTAAAGGAGACAAAAACCAGGCTGGTGTGAACGCATCACAAAATCCTTAAATCCTGTTTTATGGCGTTCGGTGCCAGGAAAGTTAATTACTGGACCTTAAACTCATACATTTCAGGAATATAAAAAAATATGTCATAACTTTGAAAATACGCTAAATTAATGTTATTAATTTGGTTTAACTTTTGCATTTATTAAAAACAAAATATCAAAAACAAACTAAAGTATTTTCAGGACAAGCATAGAAAATAGGGAAAGCCTCATCGTATTTCCCAGTTAAAAATATTGTATTGCCTGTTTTAAAATCTGAAATGAATGTGTAATTTTATTTTAAAAAAACAATCAGAGAAAAGTTATGAATGCAGAAAAGGCAAAGTAATTTATGTGACTGGTGTCTAGCTAATACAATTTATGCCGCTTTTATTTTTCTTATTCTACACAGAAAAGCAGCCAAATGTTAACTTCTACTCATCTGTTTCAGCACAAAAAATAACTTTGATTTCAATCAAAGTTATTGAAATCAACTTTGAAATCAATCATGCACTCAAACACAAGTATCTTCTGGTTTATGTTTTTATTATTGTTTCTAATGGGAATATCCAATTGCATAAACACAAATACAAATTACAATTACATTTAGTTAAGATCTTTTCTTTGTATGTTTTCAAATCCCACTGCAGAGATCATTTCAAACTCTATGTGTGAATCAAAATTACAAAATGTGGAAAATGCAGTTTCAGTTTTTAAATTCAAGGTTATAGTAGGACATGTTCAACAGAAAGAAATGGGAAAGAATGGTACAAAGCAGCAGAAGGAAATGACAGGAAAAGGATAGAGAGGAAAGTGCTGGAGGCTTGGCCAGAGAAACCGTGTTGAATCCAGCGACGGTTCCTCGACTTGCAGACACTCTAAGGCACCACTTTGTTCTTCCTCCCTCCTTTTGCTCACCTGGTCTTTATTCGTAACAACCTTTCGCCTCCTTTCCTCAACATAGAGCTGAGCGACGTGGCTAAAAACTCAATCTGAGATTCTTTTCATACCAGATCTGATTTACGGTTTGAAACTATTTTGTTTCTCGTTTTCTTTTCTAAAAAATAAAGTTAGAAACGGGAGAAAACATTTTTAAAAAGTTGCTTGTAATTCATCCATCCCCTGTGGGTTGAGCAGTGGAGCGGTAGGGCCAGCAACAAGAATATTAGTTACAAGAATATAGTGCTAATAAAAGCTCAATAATATCCTAAAAATACAAGGAAGTTGCTTTAATGAGAAAAATAAAAAGTCCTTCTACTGATTTGATTCGGATGTGTTAAAAGATGAAGTATTTCCTTTGCTATAGAACTAATACCAAAGTAAAACAAACTCATCAATTTTCCTCATTTAATCTTTTGTTAGTTTTTGTGTAGGAGTTAGCATAAAATTACAACTTCATCCTGCTAATATTCTGTCGTTAGAGTTATATTGACTCTATGACTTTATTCTGGTCATAAAATGACTTTGTTCTTGTGATTAAAAATAAAATAACTTTGTCCTAATACTCTGGGTCGTAGAGCTGACCTGAATTCAAAGTCCAGTAAAACGACACGGCTGTTCTTGGCGCTCTATAATCTGTAAAAACCTACAGAGTGCATTGATAAAAAAAAATTTAAAAATCTGATTTTCAAAGATTAAGGTTGAATTCAAACCAACGTTGTTCAGTTAGCTAATCCAATGCCAGTTTACCAAAAAAATGTGGTTCTTATGAGTTTTAAATGTGATCTGTATTCTGCCTACGAACCTACATCTCAGTTTGAGTGAACTGTACTCTGGTGCCACAGACCGCTCCAAAAGCAGGAAACGGACTACAGCGCAGGGATTTCTGGGTAAATACAACCAAAACAAACATGCGAGTTTAGTGCTAGTGGAAAAATGGCCTTTAGCCAAAGACAAAGAGAAATCCTGCAATCACTAAAATCTGTCTTTACATTTCATGAAGAAGGAAGTTGTGCTCAGTGTCTTCAGAGGTTTTTATGTTGTTTCCTTCAGTGGTTGTTGATGCAGCGCCCCCACAGGCCAGGAGAAGAAACGGTTTCTCAATCGTTTTGGATTATCTGACAGTGCAGTGTGAAAATGAACCAGCTGAAAATGTAACAAATGTTGCAATTTGGTTCCCAAATGAACTGAGTCTAAATCTACAAAAAAACAACAATTTAATTAATTGATTAAATCAATTTGTTGCCCAGTCCTCCCTCATCCCGCCGTCCTCCAGCTTCCACTTTATCTCGGGTTCCTGAGAAGGCACCATGCTGTCGGCGCAACCTCCCCCACTATCTAATAAACTCGAAAGGACAAACATAAGCCCCCCCAAAAATTACCTCTCCTTTGGTATTAATACACAGCTCATATGTTATGAGTAAAGCTACGTCTGACATTAAAACATATCTCCTCAGCGTTCTCACATTTTGCTGTTTGGTTCTCCCCCGGCTTGCTTTCCACGTGGCTTCCTCTGATGATATTTAGGAGATAATTAATATTGACAGGAAGCACTTGGCTTGCTCAGTGAGCTGTCCACTTTACAAGTATCCACACAAATCCATATTGACAAGCCGGTTGCAGTCTGAGCTGCCCTCCACCTGTTCGTGAGTTTATTTCTGTGTAAACAATTACTGCAAGCTGACAGGAAACCAAACTAGCCTCAGGTGGATTTACACCTGCAGTTGATCTGATTTTGCTTCATTTAATTAAGATACTCGGTTGGCGCCAGAGGCGTAGGGTTGAATGCAGTTTTTAATAACATATTTTTACCCTGCGCTGCTTTTTCCCGTTTTCTCTCTCCATATGCTCATTTCAGCTTTAATCCCAGCACGACACCTTTCGTTCCTCTCGCTCTCACTCCTTTCTCTCCTGTGTGTTTTTTCCACTCGCGGTCCTTTCCGTAACCCAATAACCTCGACTCTTGAGCGCGCCTCTCACCTCTCCGCCTCACCGCGCTGCTCTTCCTGCCCACCGCCTCCTTGTCTCTGGCCGTTTGTTCCCTGCGGCGAGCCCTCAGCTCAGGCTGCCATGTGCAGGATGCTCCCTCGGTGAGAGGTCAGTGGTCTGGCTGTTTTTCTCTGTTCTTCCCCTCAGCAATTACCGCACCATGACTGGAGATCACACAGTCTTTCAGTCCCTCTATTGCAGCCTGCCAAAGAATTAAATATTATGTCCAGGGTTTTAATAAATGCATTTAAACTTGAATATTGCTTCAGACTAAAATAATTATTTCTTTATATTTTTCTTATTTTGTTTGATACTTGACATGATTTTGAAATTACAAGTTATTGCTCTTATTTGAAATGTACTAACTGCACCACTGTCAAAAGTTAGTATACATCTATTTCAGAAATAAACTTAACGTAATATAACTGTATTTTTGTCACTTTCAAGTTTCAACAGTAATACTAATGAAGCTATCAAAGAGCAATTAAACTACACATTTTTTGATAATTACTATTTCTAAATTTAAAATGTCAACCCATATAAAAGAGCTAAAATATCTTGACATTCGATCCTAGCATTGCTGCTTTGGCCATTAACAGATTTGAACCATTAATATTTGTATTATTTACATATTATATGTTTGTAGACGTGGAGGGAAAAAGGCAGATTCTGCCGCGCTGCTGTGGTTGAACAAATCTGTTCAATTAAATCTGGAGATGTAGGTTTTATTAATTTAGTGCAACAAATTGAAAAACAACACACAAACCCTATTGAAGAACAACTCAAAGCCACTCATTTTGTTTTTGTCTTGCTCTCTGTGAACACACCGGCTCAACAACAGCTCCGCTACGCGAACATTCGGTCCATTACAGTATTATGTTTTCAGCCTCGACGTTTATTTAGTGATTATTCATAAGTGATCGTTTGAACGCAGCGGCGCTTGACTAGCTGCACTACTGACGATCTGTCAGAGTTGGTGTTCAGTTCGTTTTTTAACTGAACTAAAACACAAATTTCTGCAGCACATCTACATGTTGAGGTTCTCATAGTCAAGCTAGCTTGGCAAGTTTCTTCCCCACCGCTACTTTTGTTTTTTTTCAATTAAAACTTTTTGCTAACTTGTGAAATGCGAAACCCTTGGACTTTATTTAATTTCCGTAGAGTTGACAATTAGTTGCAAAACTCCATGTGCCTTTTTCTTTAATTTAGTGACGCATACATAGAAGATTTAGCATGTTGACAACTTGCCAGCTAAAATCAACCGTGGTCATTGTTGGTGAGCGTTTTTTTGCCCTCCAGCAGAAATCTGGGCTTGATTTTACGTGTATGAGGTCATGTTACAGCGTTTCATAGTGGCAGTATTAGTTACTTACTTTAATTTTATTGTTTAGTTGATTGGGACAGACCCAGAAATCAGTCAAATGCCTGTATCACAGTGAATAAATGTCCAAATTTTAAATGTTTCCATGGAGGCTGTCTGGTTTATTTAATTTCTAGAAAAGGTGCAATATGTTATCTAAAAGTGCTCTTTTATGGTTTTTTTTATATTACATTGTCATATAGCAAGCCAATAAAGGATGATAATAACTTTTTTCAGAATTTTATGCAATGGCTACACTGGTCCAAAACACCAATTTTAAAAGCTTTCATCTGAGATTGATTTCATTTTTTTTACTTTAAATCTAACCAGGTTCTATTTTTAAGTTGCTTACAATCTGATTTGGCAAATAATGGATTTTTTTTTTGTCCCGAGCAAAATATATGCTTATGTGGTTTCATATAAAAATTGAATACGTTGTAACTATACTGGAGTTGCTAAATACTTTAAAAATACAATCACAACTTCTGCATTGAGAGGAAATGTATTATTCAGGTCAAGGTAATTGTAAACCAATTTCCATTAGCTGTTTTAATTTTTAAATAGTGACGTGCAAAGAAAAACGATAATAATAGCAGAATATATTAATTTGCCCCTCGTTTGTTTAAATCTACTTAAGCAAAATCAATTTCCAATGAAAATCCTTTTCAGAATTGCAAATCATAATGTATGCTGGTGGCCAGAGGACAGAGAAATCTGTTCTGTCGCAGGGCAAATAATGAAAATGTGTCATCTTGGACGAGGACGGCGGACGAACGCCACTCTTCGGTGAATTCCATTTTCTAATTCTCTGACAGACGCAGAGGGGGAGCTGAGCACATGTACCTCCCCCTCACATACACCAATTACTGCAATGAGCAAATGAAAGGCTGTGTCCCATCAGGGCCGCCGTAGGGGGTAGAAGAAGAAGGAGGGGGAGTTATACATAATTGCCCCCCCCCCCTACACACACATACATACATTATCGACAATCATCATCTGCTGCCTGCCTCGTTGATAATCCCACAGTTGTCTGTTCAGCCTTGCAGCAGATTGGCTCGTCCCGCTCAGTCGTACTCCTTGTTTTTTTTTTTACATTTTTCTGTCTGTGTGTCTTGTCTGCATTGCTCCATCATGTCATTTTATTTTTCACTCCTCCTCCTCAACTGTCTGCGTCGCTTTGTGACATTTCTGCCGTTCGTGCTCTAACAGCAATCAAAACACTGTTTGTAAAGAGAGTCTGTTGTGTCAAATAGGGGCTATTTGCAGCTTCGCTGGAGTGCAGATTAAAGAGAGCAACTGAAAAGGCTCTTAATAACTGTTGCTGAATGTTTCGGGTTAAGATTTTTATTCAAATCCTGTAACTAGAAGAGGGCAAATTAATCCAAAACACCACTAATACTGATACAAAGTCAGTATGGAGTGCGGTCAGAATGAGACTTTAGTTTAAGATTCCCTCTTGAGATTTTTGTACTATAAATTCTCGTACATAGAGTGCAATATTGCTTATTTTGTTGTAAATACAGGATCCGTATCACCGACAGTTTGATATGTCACCAAACGTCTGACCTGCTGTGGTTTTTCTGTCGTTCTTCCTTTGATTCAGTTTGTTCAATTCTTTACAGCTGTGACAGCAGATTCTGTCATGAAATTCTGTTTTATTTTTATATTGCAGTTTCTCATGGGGTGTGCAAAACAGCTTTGGTACCAATCTGAAACCAGTACTGTTACAAATACTTGTTATGCAAGTTTGAGGTTTTTTTCTTAGAAAATGTTTATTCAAATGTCAGACAGAAATTGGACAACGTTTATAGTTATCTACAAAATACTTTCATTTGTATATTTTTTGTAAATAAAACACAAAAAATATCGTTATTAATTTTGCTGCAGTAAAATTAATAACGAGAATCCGCAATAGAAAATAAAAAACATTTATGCGGGAATTTGAAACTAAAGTATTGATCTTATTTTGTGAGCATCAATCTGATATCAATAATATTGACATGTTTGGATCAATTTATCCATCTCTAGTTTCTGAACTATACCCCAAAAAATATTTCGTCATTTGCTCAAATGATTTTTGACACCTAAAGATCAGATGTTTAATGATATAGCAAACATAAATAAATGCATCGGTATCAGTATCGGCGATACGGACCTTGATTTTACTTACAGATCAATCACACCTCAGCTTTAATTTCTGGTCTGTATCTTTCTGCAAACCTTAAATTTCACTCATGAGAGCGGAGAATCCCACCTGACTGCACGCTCTGCTGCGGCGGTGTCGCTGCAGGCTAATTGAAGTCAACCACAGGGTACTGCTAATGATCAGCCTGCTGCAACCCCTCGTTGGCCTGTCGCTTTCCTGTCTGCCATTTAGAAACATCTCTAGGAACGAATAAAAAACAACAACAAAAAAAGACAGGAGAGGTGTCGGCGGTGCAGGAGAAGTGACCCAGGTGATGAAGTGACCGCCATGCTGTGCAGGAAGTGGCCGCATCCGGCTCTGCTCACTTCCGCTCAGTGGCCATTATCCGTGGCTCCACTTTCTCTAACAAAAAAATCAATATGAGCTGGAGGTGGGAGGACAGGAACTCAGGGTGAGGTGAGAGGATGAAGCAAGGGGAGTAGAGAAAACCGAGAACAAAAGCAAAAGATTGATATGTAAAGGGTCAGATTTAAAACAAATATTTTATAGAAAATATATCACAGCAAACCAAAAAAGACAGAATAGAAACATGCAAACAAAAATTTCTAAATAAAATGTTCCTAAACTGGGGGTGGCCAATATGGACTTCAGATTTTATTGCAGTATTTTGTAATATTCATGTGATAACAATAAAAATGACAATAGCTATGTATTATTTCTTTATTCAGTAATTGCATGGATGAGTGCATGACAGCAATTATAGCCCCACAAAAACAAAAATACTTCTCTTGAAAAACTATTCCTAATTGAAAAAAGCTTCGTTAAAACAATTTTCACATAAAAAAGTATGATATTTTATCATATTTTGGAATTTATTGATATTTATTGGCGCTTGAGTGACCAAACAGTGGAGAAAATAATCAAACTAACCCAACAAAACAGACATTTTCACAGGTTTTAAACGTTACTAACTGGAATTCGTGATAACAATAAATCAAAATTCTTATCGTAATGAGACATCTCGATAAATGATAAACAATACGATAAATAACCAGCCTGAGCCCAAACTAAAGGGAAAAGATTAAAAGTTTGCAAATTCTTTCATAGTAGGTAGATATATTTAAAACTGAAAAATTAAATCTGAGGACAGAAAAATAGTAGATTTCTTGTATATTTATCATTAGTACATAAGTTAAATTAATGCATGTTTTGGAAATATTATATATTAGATCTGAAATACCGATAACAGGTGAGCTGTAGTAATATTTTATGAATATAAACAATACAATTTAAGCTATATTAAGTTATAGTGCATTTTTGGGGAACAAGATGGAGAAATATCCCATTAAACCAAACATGCAACAATTTATACCTGCTAATGGATCAGGCACCCAAAGTGCCCGGGGCCCCACATCCTTTAAATCCGCCCCTGGTAGTAAATACCACACAAATAAACCAAAAGTCAAGAGATCAGAAAGAAATTAAATAAAACAATAGTTACCAAAAAAGAAAACACAATTTAAAAATGATGATAAATACATATACAGTTGTATTCGAATAAGCTACAGCTGTACATATTTTTTTATTATTATTTTTGTATATTTGTGGAAAATAAAGGCTATTTGTGAACATGATGATCTGACTGCACAGTCTCAGCTGGTGGGAGGGAAACATCTATCTAGGCATTTCAGTGTAATAATAAAAATACAGAGACAATTAAAGACTTTAAAATGAATTTTCAAGATTCCTGCAATTAAATCAACAATAAAACCAAGGTGAAAATCTTTAAACGAACAATATTTACAGATTTAAAAAGACCTTAACCCCAAACAGGCTCCCAATGGTGCAATAAAAGCTACAAAAACATTAAACTGAGCTTTTTACTGACGCATTATCCAATCAGACGCAGCCGTGTGGTTTAACTGCTGCAGCCCATCGTAGAGGATGACCCCACTCTCGGTCAACTGGAGCCTATTTCTGCCACGCCTGCCCTGTGGCATTTAGGTTTATGAGTCCAGCCCTTACCGTTCCCAAATAATGAGCTTTAGGAGTTGGACAAAATGTCCTGGAGGCCATGTGGCTCCAGAGAACTGTCTAGCTGTCTGAAAGTCTGGGTTTTTATGCATTTCACACCTAAATTCAATGCTAATATCACACATACCTAATTCAACTGAAAATAAAAGGCACCTATTCAGATAATACCTTTTTAATTACAAACATGTGGTATTTAACTGTGTGGACTTTGTTGTATCTCCTGGTTCTTTTTGACAGATTCCCTCCATGGAGGTGGAGTCAACATTAGAGGTGCAACTAGCGATTATTCTGACGATTAATCGGTTTATTGTCAGTATAATACATTAATCGGATTTTTTAAAAACCGCAACATTTAGCAAATTTTTCATTTAACCACTTCAACTTCACTGATAAGTTTTCTTTGTTTTTGTATTGTTGACTTACTTACTGATCTGGATAGGTTGTTCTTTGAGTGAAGGACTTTTTAAAGTCTTTATACTTCAATTAATGATTAATCAATGTCTAAATTAGATTATTTAACTAATTGATTAATCAGGTTATTTCCTCTAGTCCACTTGAAGAATAAAAACAATAACAGTGTTATTGTTTTTAGGAGAAGCTGATTTACTGTCTGTGGAGGGAAATATGCCTTAATTCATGCGACTCACTTGTGGCGTAAATATAAAGTGATTCAGGAGAAGATTTTTGTTGTAAATCCCAGCAGACGCTGCATCCTCTCCACTTTCACTCTGTGGATTTGAGGATTTAATCTGTGAGTTTGTTTGCTGCATTTCCACTCAGCACAACTTTGTTTAAAATCGCTGTACTGCATTGACGCCTCATTAGCGGCGCAGTCCATGTGAAGTGGCACCATGGATTAAAATAAACTGTTTGGGCTCTGGAGAAGCTCTCTTTATGTACGTCATTAACATTAAATCTGAACCTATTTGAATTAATCATCGTGAGCAAATAGCTAATGATTAAATTAGCTCAACATACATGTTAAGAGAAATTATTCATGTTGGATATGGAATATGATAAAAGGTTTTTTTTTTGCTTCCACCCACTCCGCTGTATAAGAATTAAATTTCTTCAACAGGCCTTGACAACCTAATTGAACATTAGTCTAATATAGAGCATTACCACCAGAGAAATGAAAGCCTGCTGTCCTTGAACACTCACAGCTTCATTGTGAACCCTACTGTCTTCTTATTTCGTGAAAGGGCCTTCCTTCCCAAGTGGAGAGCATAATTTCACCTTCTCTAATGACATCGAACTATTCACCAAGCCATCCATAATTGTTGGACCAGAGCTGGGAGAATAATAGGCTTTTCTCCTGCAGTGTGACCCAAGTCCTCCAGGGTTGCCAGATCTGACAGTTTCCTGCCCAAAAACAGCATAAAACCAGCGCAGCTCCCAAAAAGTCCCAACTCTAATGAAATTAATTTTGATAGCAATTGTAGTTATGCAGTACATATGTAGGCCTGTTACAATAACATAATTGCCTGGATGATAAATTATCCCCAAAATTATTGCGATGAACGATAATGTTGTTCTTTTGACACCATTTTAAAGTAATATAGCCTAATAGCAATGGTGTAATAATGCAGGAAAACATTCTCAAATATCAAAAAATTTTAAACTATTATAAACATTTAACACTGGAACTGGAAGAAATTATAAAGTCTAAAATAAATAAAGAAAACAACAAATAAATTTAATTATGAATCTCTGTAAATAAAATGTCTGTCAAAAAAGGGCTAGTTGAGACCAATGCATCAAAAACATTAATTTTGGAAAAAAGAAATATGCAAATGGATATTATTGAGATTGTTTTAATTGATTTGTTATTTATTGAATGCAGACCTATCATCTGCATTCAAGACATTTTTGGCTGTCCTTTATTACGTTCTGACCAGAACCAGATCCAGTTACAAAATCATGTTTTATTTTTTCACATTAACAGAATATAGAAATGGAAACTTTGAGCCACTGGAAGCCCATTATTTTCTAATATGCTGTTTTTAAAATGTGAAAATTAGATGCATGCTGGACGTGGAGCTAATTCCTAATGTGTCATTCTGCATGTGTGTGACCGTATTGGTGGGTTTAACCAGACCGCATGTCTTCATGCGGCCATCGCTAATGTTCTCCACTAATACGTGTAACTCAGTGGCTCAGGCTGGATGTTAATGAGCGCTGAGAAGGAAAGGGAAGGAGAGCAGCGCCGGTCTAATGAACTCATAGCTCGCCCTGCGTTGTCACTCTCCTGCTCAGCTCTGTGACCTGGACAATGCAAACGCATTGTTGCTGCGGCTTTGTGGCGCGCCAGCCCAGGCAGCCGGCGCCCCCGTCGACAGTCAATGGGCTCCCTGTAACTTAAACTTGCCGGCG
Organism: Poeciliopsis prolifica; assembly: GCF_027474105.1. Classification (NCBI taxonomy): domain Eukaryota; kingdom Metazoa; phylum Chordata; class Actinopteri; order Cyprinodontiformes; family Poeciliidae; genus Poeciliopsis; species Poeciliopsis prolifica. The sequence goes on along the minus strand of NW_026562376.1, from coordinate 2,416,235 downwards.
GTTTCGGGCCAGCACAGGCAGCTGTCATTCTGAGCATTGTTGGCTGTTGACAGCAGCCGCTGACAAGAGCATTCAGAGGAGAGGAGAGGCAGAAAACTCGACACGGCGCGGCGCAAAGTGGTGGCTGCGCGAGTTCGACCTGGAATAATCCAGATTTTTATCTTAACCCAAAGAGATGAGGCAGCGGTTATAGGCTGAGGAGGTAAAATGTTTAGATGCAGAAAAAAGTCAAAAATAAACAAGTTACATAATACATCTATCAGAAAGAAGAGGTTGACTGGTTGTATGGTAACCTCTGAAGCTGCCTGATTTGTAAATTTTGGAATAATGGTGACAAATTAGAAACAGAAAACACAGTGAAGATATTCTTTTTTAGCAAGGTTATAAAAACGGGGGAAAAAAATTGACATATTTATGGAAATGTAGGACAACCACATGTGTATGAAGAATTAAAAAATGATTGTTCATATTACATCTATCAGACAGCAGTGGATTGTTTGTGACAGGATGAATAAGTTAAAATATGACAAAAGTGACTTATTTTGAAATTAAGGCTTCGTAGTAAAAAAAAAAAGCAGGTTTTACAAACAAAACGCACTAAGATAATTTTTTGTATGATTGTATAAACTGCAAAAAGTTTCAGATAGAGATGAGTTCATATGTCTTAAAGAGATGAAGAAAAGTTATGCAGAAGGATGACCACAACCGACGTGAGACAGCAGACAAACTGAAATCTGACTGATTTGTAAATTATGGAATAACAATAGAATTACAATTTTATGGTCAACAGAAATGCAGCTGCTGTAAAGCAACATTTAGTCAGGCAGTGATGACAGAAACAATCATGTTTGGAACCTTTCGGTTCAGAGACAGCGTTGTTGAAAATCTGGGCGCAAACAAAATGTTTATGTGTCGAACTAAGTGGACAGAGATACCAACAAACTAAATTAAAAATGAAACCAAAACTAAGCAAAGCAGACGAGTTCTTGGTTTAATTAATTTTTGTCTTTATATGATGAAAATACATTGTGAAATGAAATATCTTCTTCTCGGCTACAAATCATCCCAAATTCAGCTTAAGCAAAACGTTCGCAAGGCTGCAGACCAGTAAACATGTTACCAGTTATGGTCACTTCATTTTTACCAACAGTTTTAAACTTTCTGCTACAAGCAGCCCACATGTCTTGATCTCCCTTATTAGCAAATAAAATAAACTGTTTTGCAAAATGATGTCACGCAGCTGTGCTTTTCTCATTCAGATGATTTTTTTAAGCCCTGTACAAACAAAACATGGAGAACACAAGACTTTAAACGGCTCAAAAGCAGAGCATGCTTTCAACAAGAATTCAAACTGGATCACAGATCGTCTTGTTTGTGACAGTTTTCCGCTGTTGATTTAACGAACCTCAGAAAAACAGTTTTCAAGTTCAGTGATTACGATAGTTTCTTGGCAACGCTGGAGCTTGATGACACCGAAGGATAAGACACACGACACTCTGTGTCTGTTTCCTTCTTTATTTTTATTTTTCCTGGAGGAGTATCAATGAAGACCAGCGAGAGCAAAAAAGGGAAACCTCATAATGGGCAAAAAGCTTTAGATAGTTAGCAATCAGGACGTAAAAACCAATTAGAGAAGAAAACTTGAGTGTTTTACTACAGTTTTCTTGAGAGAGCTGTAATTTCTCAGCCATCTGAGGCTTTTAGGCTCGTTTTTAACCAGAGAAATCCATTTATCATCCTCTTTGATTTTAGATATCAATCACAGATGTCAGGGGATGGAAAGAAATACAAATATTCTGCTTAATTTTTGTGAAATATGAATTTTAAATTATACATTGAACAACTTTTGCTTCGGCTCCTTACTGAGCTACGATTGGATCCTCTTGAAAGAAAAGTTATTTTAGTTTTTTTCTCTTTAGTCTTATTTTTTCCCATGAAATTAAAAAACTTTCTCAAAGTAGTCAAGAGTAAAATCAACTAATAGGGAGAAGATAATAAAATAGTTTTATTTTCTTCAATAATAAAGTTAAATCGAGCTACATCTTAGGCAATGTCATGATTACATATTATATAATTATTAAAGTATTTAATAAGAATATTTGACATGTAAAGGTAGAAAAAACTGTTTTGTAAATGTGGTATTTCAATTAAATAAGAAACACAATTACAATCCCACGTGATTAAGTTTGTTGACGCGATGAGTCGGTAACATTGTGCAAGTGATATTTTCTCAGATTTTCTCAAATGGTCAGTTTAATTTTCAAGTCATGAACTATTACAGTATAAATCTAATTTTACTGAACAAAGCTCCCATTAGAACAGTATTTATTTCAAAAATAAAAACTAAAAAATTCTGTTCCAATTATGCGCAGCAGATTTTCTAAACATTTTCTGGATTATAAAGATCTGCAAACGGTCATCCTGTGAATGTGCAGCATTAATGGTCACATGTACTAAAATCAAAAGCCGTTTCAATCAAAATCATCTTAACAGACAGAGTTACATGTTAATATTGGACCTTCTTCCTGCACAATTCTTGATCTATTAAACTTGTGAGTTTGTGAAAAGTTTCTGCTTGAATTTCTTTGCAGGATGTCAGAATATCTTCCAGAGCTGCTGCTTGAGGAAACTCCAAAGGTTCTCAATAGGGTCAGAGGTCAAAGGAGGATGGTGACACACCAAGAGTTTCTCTCCTGACACAGTGTTACTCCGAGCAGCATTAGATGGTTCTTTGTCCTGCATGAAGATGATTTTGCTCTTTTTGAAGCATGATAGAAAGTGATCAGTCAGAAAGTCCATATACTTTGCTGAGGTCATTTTCACACCTTCAGGACTCTGAAGGGGCCGACCAGCTCTCTCTCCCCATGATTTGGGCCCATAGCATGACTCCGCCACCTCCTTGCTGACGTCACAGCCGTGTTGGGACGTGGTGGCCGTCCACCACCTTCCACTGCTGCGTCCATCTGGACCATCCAGAGTTGCACAGCAATCCTCAGTGAACAAGTCTGTTTGAAAATGAATCTTCATGTCCGGCTGGATCCACTGCCACCATTTCTGCTTGTGAGCTGGTTGGGGTCTAATAGTCGGTTCATGCACTGCAAGCTTCAGGAGGATCCTCCACCTTGAAGCTCCAGCAGCTTCTAATAACTGTTTGCTGCTTTCTAAGGGCATTTTAACAGCTGCTCTCTTACTCCCATGAATTTGTCCAACAGAAACCTTCCTCATTACATCTTTATCTGCACAAATCCATCTTTGTTCAGAATCAGCCTCAAATCTCTTCACAGTATGATAACGCTTCAGTTTTCATTAAATATCTCATGTTTTCATACCTTGTCATACCATCTCTCTGATGATTTTCATCAGCAGAGATTCTTTCTCTTCCCCATGTTGCTGGAATCCTGTGGCCTGCTGAATGATGTGGAACATCCTTCTGAAGTAGATTTCCTTTAATTGAGCTAAACTGATCAACCAGCTCTCTGAAATTAATTATAGTGATTCAAAGAAACACAATACCATCAATAAATTTAATAGCACATCTTTATGATACTTAAATCCAATTTTCATAATAATTTGGAATACAATTTAATACTCATGTTGCATCATCATCCTCCTACCATATTTTCAGTACATTTGGCAAGTTTTTATAAACGTTTCAGAGGGAAGCTCTTTTGAAATAATTGTCTTTGTGTGGCAGAAAAGCATAAAATATTTAATAAAAGGCAGTGTTATCTTATT
>NW_026562376.1:2260000-2410000 GCF_027474105.1 Poeciliopsis prolifica | reverse complement strand
AATTTAATTTTATTTATGTTCCCACATTATTTCCTTCCAGTTCTTGTTTCAACACCATTTTTTTTGTTTTCATTTCCTTCCCTCCTCTTCTTGACCTCACCTTTTCTCTTTCCCTCTTTATCCTGCAGAGATCCGGTTTTATTGGCACAGCTTTGGAGAACCAATACCAGCAGATTAAACCGCTGTCCTTTTTTCCTCTCCTTGTTTTTATTAAAGCGCCGCGGCTCAGACCGGACCTGCGTTTATGCGAGTGATTGCACGTGCGTCGCAGTAATCGGTGCATTATTATTATCACACTCTCCTAAATTAATTAATCTCTCCCTCTGTACAGTACGCCGGCGTTTGCATCAACAAATGCAAATCCCAAGTGCCTTAATGTCCCTGCATGTTTACACCGTCTGACGACTGAATGAAGAAACTGTCATTCATGTAATTAATTCGATGAAATAAAGTGCAAACGCATTTAGTCATCATAAGGTGCCGAGTGTGTTTGTTTACCTGTTTCTGTGATTAGAAGCACTAATACCTTCCACTCACTCTCAGGTTTGCTCTTATTGTTTAATTTTCAGATAAAGTTTTTTTGTTCCACAGGTGAAAACTGACCAGTGTGACACGCTGTGGAAGACTAGTGATTTTGTTGTTGTAAATGAACATTTTTGGACAACAAATCACAGTCTACCTCAGTGTTTCCCACCCAAACGTCCATTTTTCCCATTCAGTTTGTGTCTCTTTTCTTCCTCCTGACTGCATCTATACAATTATAATCAGCCCCCTGCATTTGTTACGTCTGCCTTGAATCCTCTGTTCTTTAAGTGACGTGTGTTTACTGGTGGCTGAGAACATCTTAATAACACTTTCTTCCATCAGTAGGAGTCTGAAAACATTTCTCCTCCCAGTCCTCCACTAAGGAGATGATTGCTTCAGAAACCGACGGATGAAAGTGCTTCAGCTTCGAAACGCAGCGTGGAAAGTTTAACAAATAATCTCAATGTTTTCCTCTCACATCCGACCAACGTCAGGCTGGTTTTCATGTGGCTCTTCACCCAGGGCGCCGCTGTGTCAGGGGATGCATGAAAATAAGAAAAAGTCTTCAGACTCACTTATGATAGTTTATCACCTTTAGCAGCATATCATGGTCAGTTTGTATTAGTTTTGCTAATTCGTTAAAAATTATTTAGTCAATATAAAACTGATAATTCCCAAAACAAGCCTTCACATGTACGTGTCACTGATGACATCACAAAAGGCACACAGCAACAGATCAGAGTTTAAAACCAGTTTATTTGATCAATTTGATCAATTAATCACATTTTCTATTTTTGAAGGTTTAACTTTTGGAAAACCGGAGATTTAATTCTTGTAAGATAACTGGTGATTCCTGTCAGTGGGGGTTAAGCACACAAACCAGTTATCCCAGTGAAATAAATTTAGCGTCTAAATGGGACCAAAAAAAGTAAAACTAAACAAATGTTCACAACCTGATTGAAAAAATCTATTTTACTAATAATTAATAATCGAGTGGCAGCTTTATCCTGCTTAGACAAGTGTGTTAACATGCGATAGCATAAACTACAAAATGACTGAAGGCACAAACAAGTAGAGGTTTAAAACAAGCTTAAAAAAATTGAAATTTAGTTTATCGCCTCAAAGATGCTTTAAAAGGTAAACAAAATGTCAAAAACATGTAATAGAAACTGTATCTGCTGTTTCTGAATGAAATCGGAAAAACAAAACAAACGTAGCCAGATATTTCCTAATGTTCTTGTTGGTGTCTAAGAATTTTAAAAAAACTAGTATTGTTGGGAAAGTCTGAGATTTTTGGGGAAATAAATGCTATTTTGTAAAATTAGTGTTGAAATATTGCCCCCTACTGGCAACTTATGGGTAAGTATGTGTTTCTGTGTGTTTCTGTTTGTAAACTTGCCAAATATATATAAATATTCCACATAACGAGAAGAAAAAAGCTCTTTGATCAGATAGTCCACATGTTTCCCATCTAATCTGACATTTTTATCAATCCGTTGGGAATGTTGGGAACCTCAAACCTGGTCTGAATCTCCGACATATGAATAAAATCTCATGTGACTGTCATAAACTGTCAAACATTTTCAATAAAGTACCCTGATAATCTCCAATGACTTATCTGTACTTATTTATTCTCTTTTGTTTGATGTCTGATGTAAAGTAGCGAAAGGTATGACATTTTCATAATAAATAATTTACGTAAATTATGTTATTTAAATGTAACGGACCTTGAATTTGTAGTTTTTGTTTCAGTAAAGTTATGTGTTTAGATTATTGCTGGAAAAATTTCCGTCCAGAATAAATAAAAACTCCAATAAAATAAAGATAAGAGATATTACAAGAATTCTGCATTGAGGAATTGTATTGATAGAATAGTTTGGCTATTCAGATAACTTCCTGTTGTCAAGCTTGGACCAGAACTAAGTAAAAAATTAGGAAATACTTTTTTTTCCCTCTATGGACAAATAAAAGTCCTTAAATCTTTTTTCTCCCTTTTTGAGACAAAAAAAGTTGAACTGAATATTTTTTTTGTCCTCTAGACCAAAATGTCCTTCTGATCTTTTTCTGACAACGTATTTATTGTGTTTGGCTGAAGATATAAAGGAGGTAGAAATCTCACGCTAAGGCAACCTGCGGTTTGATGTGTTGGTGCCCTTTTGTCCACTTGAGCACCTGGCCCTCAAACATTCTATATACGCCACTGTTAACAGTGTCCTAAAATTATGAACTTTTTCAGGGTTTAGTTAAAGTTTTGTGCTCACCACAAATGATGGATTCCCAGGTCGTTTTGTTTGTATCAAAATAAAATTCCAGATAAAAGTAAGTTTAGTTGTTGCTGGTAAATGTGAAACAGCGAGCAGGAAGTTTCCTCCAGACGCTTGATTGCTGCTCCACGCTGGAGGCCGCAGACCTGCGTGGCGCGGAAAAGTTCGGTCTGTTTGCTGGCGGCGTGACTTGTTTACGATTGGCGCTGTGTGCATTTCTCACCTGTATACCTGAAAATAAAAGCGAGAGCCACGCAGGCCGAGCTGATTAATGCGCATATTCCGCCCCATTGTACGTCTCAGCCAGACTCCGACTGCGGCAATCAATTCAATCAGCGGCGCTTATGAAGCCATTACAATCTGGCTGAGAGCAGGCGGGGGCCGCATCCTCCCATTGGCCTCCCAGTAATTACTGTTTAGTCAGAAAGGGATGGATGGATGGATGGATGGATGGATGGATGGAGAGATGGAGAGATATACCAATAAAACACATCCCTAATGACTCTCATGTAACTATGAATATGCATCGTCTGGGCGGTAAAGTGTGGGTGTTGTGATGTTTCCAACCTCTGACCTGGGACTGCCAGAAGATGTTTACTGCTTGGTTTCAATCCTCCGGCGTCCATCTCTGAGGCGCACAAATCACATTTTAATATGGTTTCTTATGAGGAATGAGATAAATAAATAAAAAGCGAGCATGGAATTAATGAAATTTGGTTTCTTTCTCCTCAGTTCGCTGCACCGGATTCCTGGGAATTTAAATACATCAACTTCAGCAGTCAAAAGAATAAAATAAAGTAAGAATAAAGTGGTAGTTTTAACAGAATAAAGTCGTAATAATATGAGAATATAGTCACAGAAATGCAACAATAAATGATTTAAAAGAATAAAGTAGTAGAAATATGAATGTAAAGTCTTAATAATATAAAAATTAAGTAATAATATGACATAAAAGTAATATTGCAAAGAAAAAGTCGTAACGAGAACAAAGTTATAATATTAGGAGTATAAAGTAGTAATATTACAAAAATAAAGTAATAATAATGCAAGAATGGAGTTTATTATGAGAATGAAATAAAAAATATTACATAAAAAAACTTACAAAAAAGTCTTCTAGTTGTAACTGCAGAAGATTTCTCAGTTTGATATTGTTTTGGTTGAAATGAACTTAACTTCAGACTCCATACATACATATTTAACTCCTTCATATTTTAAAACCTAATCGGCTTAAAGTACTCTGTGTTACTAAAAACTATTTTCAGATTTGGAGATAAAACTCAGGGGCTCCAACAGGAAGTGATCAGAAATGAAACAAAGAAACGCAGCTGGTTTTGTTTGGATGGTTTGCAGCTCTTTTCTGCCCCCTGCTGTCGACAAAATGTCATTTCAGGCAATCAGCAACTTTCATAATAATTTTCTCTCACTGCTATAATTATGGGGTGAAATATATATTTTATCTGCAGCAGTGTAATCTCACTGAGCAGGAAAACCCCACCTTTAATTTAATTAATCACAACGTTTTTTCTTTACAAAAAATGTAATTTAATCACACAGACATTCTGGTTGATTCTCGTTACCAATCAAATATAATACACATATAAATATAATAACATTTAGTTAGTGAACTTTTCTGTGACAAATTAAAACAGGACACGATTCATATGCATATGGATGTATTTTAATAAAAATAATTCTGTCAAAATTAAACAGAATACAATATTTATCTTTAAACATGTTTCCAATACATTTTTTTTACAATTATCATTTGTCCTTTTTTTTTATTGTTTTAAAGTTTTTAAAGTCATGCTAAGTAGATAACTCATTTCACAATGTTTTTTTCTTTTTTTTTTTCTTTTTTCTTTTTTACATTTTTTATATATTTAGGTAAAACTCAAAATTTTCCCCCCAAGAAATACAAACAAAATAAAATGAAGGTAGAAGTCATTTGTGCATCGCTCGTCTGCATGGTCAGATCAATTTGAGCTTGGAGGAGAGGACAGAGGTCAGAGGTCAAACTGAGGAAGGCGAAGTGAACCTCATGCTTTGCTTTTAAATAAAAACAGGAACAGATGAGAGGCTGAAATCACATTTGGGTTTCATTACCTACTTGAACATTTAAGGAAGCCGAACATAAAGGATTACTTTGGATCTTTGAAGTGACATTCTCTAATCTGGATTATTACTGCAGTAAATTCAGCTGGGAGGAACCAGATTAGAGCTGGGCAATAAAATTTCTTCATACCGGATATGATTTTCCAAACATTTCCAAACTTTTGATTGATTAAATGGATTTTTTTGCTCAACTCCAGAGGAAAGCTAACAATTTTTGGCTTCAGACTGATGTAACATTATCGGATTATCACCCACTGATATCCTTGTTTTTAAAGGCCAAAATTAGCATAAATATCAAAATAACTGCACAGTAAAGAGTTTAGTTTTAATCCAGAGAAAATTCCTGTTGATGCATATTTCACACACACCAAATATTGCATTTAAAAGACATATTTTGTACTTTTTATTGGAGAAATTTAGACTTTTTGCTGTTTGGTATTCCTTATGAAGCTACAATAGACATTGAGTTTGAAATAACTGAAAATAATTCCTAATTGTTTTTATGTTCAACTGATTTTCTACTTGCAGCAAAAATCTGTTGAAAATTAGCACAATAAGTTTTTCAAACATAGTTTTTCATAGTTTGTGGCACCTGTGACACAAAGTGTTGGGTTGTGAATTTTCTTTACTGTCCAAAGCAATAATTAAGATACCAAGAGGTCTGAGACGATGTAAGCCACAGGTGTCCAAAGTGTGGCCCGTGGGCCATTAGTGACACTTGAAATGATCTTCATTTGCCTCAACATTGTTATTTTATCAAATTCAGATTGCTTAAGTAAGGTACTGACTGCTAATAGCTACTCCACTGAATCCCACTTCAGGAGATCCAAAAAAGCTCAAACTGGAGGTGAATTTAAGCTCACAAACAAACGTAATCTGGATTATCTCTCTGCATGGTTGACTCTGAAACGGGAAGTGGAGGAAAATCTTGTTAGCGAACGCGCAGAGGAGGAAAACCTTCATCTTATTGCACAGAAATTGAGCTGAACTCTGGAACAAAAGGCTGGTGAAAGAAAGGCTGCGGTTTAATCATCACAAAGTGCACCTTAAAATTACAGGCTTCCCTGTTTGTCACATGATTTCACCTCTTTATTTGAAGCTCTGGCTGCGACTGCAGGAGCACACAGCGGGTCAGAGTGTGGAGGGGGGAAAGCGAAGCCTGCGGTAATGAAACTCGACTTTCCGTCGTACGCACACTGTGCTTGTTAGTCGGCCTTTGATACTGATTTTCTTTATGCTGATAATAGAGTAGGACTCGGCCCTGAGGGCAGGTGTTGCAGGTGCAGCGGGGATCGCGCCGCCACCTGCAACCACCTCTCTGATTGGCCGGCGCGGCGCTTGTTACAGTGAAATTAAGACTGCGACACCTCTCTGCTCCCGGTTAGCAACCGCCGCCGCAGAGGACCTTCAATTATGTTTTCTGATGTTCTTTTTCCTGTTTTTCTGGGAAAGTTTCCAGGAATGTTACATTAGCTTTAATCAGAAACAACAGCCGGGGTTTAATGCTTTCTCATTTCTAACTTGTGGGGGATAATTTCTCCCGCTAACGAGGCGAATGGGAAAGTTTGACAGACTTGGGTTTCCTCAGTACTTTTATTAAACATCAGAAGTTGAAAAATAACAGATTTATTTCTCAAAATAATAATACAATAAAGCAACTGCTGTGATTTTTTTGAAGAAGACTTGGAAATCTGCCAGGCTTTCTTTGAGTCTTTGAATGTTATCACTTTTAAAAAAGAAAAATCACATTTTTAAATATAAAAACACAATTTTTTTCCTTTGCTACGCTGTTTCATTTAACTAAATAATTTACATTTTGACTGTAAAAACGGTATGAGAACTCCAGGGAGAAAATTATTTTTAGTTCAAATGAGAAAAACTGAGTGGTTTCACTGCAATAACTGGATTACAAAGAAGCAAGGAGGAGGAAGCATCATGCTGCGGGGTCTGGAAATGTTTGAATTATAATTAAAAGAATATTTTTTTCTTATCAAAAAGAGGCTCTAAAAAATTATTATGGCAAAAAAAACGTGATTGTTTTAATTTGCTTACAATGTGTAATTTAGTTATTTATGAAGCATTTATTTCTTGTTTTTGATGATTTATTAAAATTATCCGAGATGATAATGCAACAAAGCAACTGCAGTGATTTTTAAAAACAAGATTTAAAACTTCAAACGTCCAAAAGAAGATTTAGAAAGCAGCCAGACTTCCACTGAATATTTGAATTTTATTGAAAAAAAAACTTTATGGAAAGAAAAAAACTTTCTTCCTCTGCTGGGCTGAGTTAGAATAGGTATTTTTCATAAATTAAACTAAACAATTTACATTTTACCACTTCTTAGTGTGATAAAATGAGACAAATGGAAGGAGAAGCATCATGCTGTGGGCCTGGAAATGTTTGGGTTATGATTAAAAGAAGAATTTTTATCAAAAAAGAGGCTAAAAAAATCACAATGGCAGAAAAAACAAACATATTTTTGAGATTTGAGTTGCTAAAAAAGAAGAACTTACTGATTTACTTGTTAATTAAAGCTTGTATGAGTAATTTTAACCCAATGTTAATTAACATTTTTTAAAGTCATGTTTCTAAACATTATCGCTGTTTGCTGTAAAATCCATGTGAAATAAATCACTAAAAGCTCATTTTTACGTTGCTCAGCATTTAAAGCTCGTCCAGTTTGGGTTGTATTATTTCTGGTTCTGGTTCTGGTTCAGAAAGATCCGGGAGAACAGAAACAACAAAACCGACCACAGAAATTGAAGTCCCACCATTACAGCAAAAGAAAATAACAATAATACCAAAATAAAAAGGGGGGAATATGACTAGTTTGTCCAGGGTGAGCACAACAAACTGACAAAAATACTAAAAAAAACAAATAAAAAGAAAAAAGGCTAAATAAACTGAATGGTAATAATAATAATATTTAAATAGTGTCACACATTTATTAAATCTGATAATACTAAATTAAATAGGAAGCCTCCTTCCCTTCTCTGATCCAATCAGACGCATGCTCGCCTCTTCGTCGCCATGGCAACGACCAGCTGGACATCCCAGTGCTGCTCAGCAGTTACCTGACGACAGACGGACGGATCCGCGTTCAGGTGAGGTGTGCAGCGGATCCAGGCCGGATTTTCATGGTTTTATGTTGTTTGTTTCTAAAGGTTCTGCTCACCTGACCGGGTCGGGGGGGGGGGCGGGGCTAGTGCAAAAAGTTGTCTATCCTGGCGAAGGAGCAGGAACCGGACCGGACCCGGGCCATGAGCTGGACGCACTCGGTGGCCTGGCCCAGCGCCAGCATCAGCGGCGGCTGCTTGGGGAGGTTCTGGGATTCTGGACGGGAAGTTTTGTTTATTTAAACGCTTTCTGAGCCGATACAGCCAGAAACTGAGAATAAGTTAATAAACAGCAGATTTTATTTATTAATATCTGTTTATTTGATACATTTATCACTTTTCCAATTCATTTAAAAAAATGTACAGTTAAGTTTATTTTGCATGCATCTTGATTTTGATTGTTTTTGTGTTTAAGTTTTAATTCTTCTTACAAATATTAAAATATTAGCGAGAACAATAAAAATAATAGACTGCAAACATAATAGAGTGAAAACTAAAATAAAAAATAGTGATAAAAATTAATTTGATATAATCTTAATTTTTGTGTTTATATCTAAATAACTCAAAATACAACAAAAGTAGTAATGAAAGTAATCATTATCATTGATAATATAATGAATAAAGGTGAATAACACAATTATTAATATTATAACAATATATATTATTGCTATAACATTAACAATAATAAATATTATGATGTTATTATTATATTAATAATATTTCATATTAAATTACTATATGACTAAATAAAATATTTGTTATTCTACTTAACATTATTCGGTAACAACAACAATAATAATAAAAATAGTATTATAACTACTACCAGTTATTGTTATTCATAATTAAAAAAAAAAATAAATAAATTAATAATATTTCAATAAAAAAAACTAAACAACTTAACTAGTAATTACAGTATTGGCTCATTTTATTTTCAGTTAATCTAATTTTCTTTTTTTTAAATAAACCAAATTTTCTTTTACACTTTTGTTCTAATTTTAACCAAGAAGATCCAATTAAAAGGATAAATGTTGTCTTTACACATTGTATTTAAAATGACTAGAAATTGTAAAATAAATCAAAGTAAATTTTGAATTAAAGAAAAAAAAAAGAAAAATAAACATTCAGCTGCATTATAACTGCTGATAAAAATCAAACTGCTGTGAATTTAAATGATTGTTTACCCAGAATGGCGCTGTTGAGAGCGGAGCACAGCGACTCTCTCTGCGTGGGGTCCAACTGCTGGCCCACCGGGCAGTTCCAGGGATCCGAGTACGCCAGCAGGCTGAATGCATCCTACACACACACACACACACACACACACACACACACACACACACACACACACACACACACACACACACACACACACACACACACACACAGAAAGAGAGGGCGATCGATCACAGCGGCTGAATTCGTCTGCTTTGGCATCAAGCAGACATGTTTACCTCCTGTCTCCTGATTGGCTCCTTCAATTAGACCAGCAGCCAATCGGCTCTCATTGTGAAAGATTTTAAAGTCAAATATTTTTTTTCTTTGAGTTGCATTTCCAAACTGCACTTCTCGGAGGAAAAAGTGATTTTTTTTATTTGTTTATCAGACGTTTTATTTAATTAAAAAGACTAAAGAGAAATGTCTTTAGATTAACTCTATTTATTATTAGAAGTAAATCTAATAATAAATTTACTTTGTTTTATTTATTGGTTGTGTTCTCTCCTTTCCTCTCCGTCATCTGAACTTTGCTTTCAGAGTATTAGATCATTTAATAAAAAACAAAAAACAAATAAAAAGAAAAAAAGGCTAAATAAAATGACTAATAATACTATTTAAATAGTGTCACACATGTATTAAATCTGATAATAATAAATAATAATTTATCTGCTAAATAATTTATTTCTGTTTAAGAAATAAAAAGAAAAAAAACTTTCCTACATCATTTACATCTTTTATACAACTTGTAGACAGAATTTGATTTGATTATTTTTTCACCATAAAAAAATATGGAAAATCAGTTTAAGTTTATGTTGCAGGAGGTAATATGAATTTTAAAATATAGTTGTTTTCATGTTTTTGGTGTTTTCATCGTTTTGTTTGAGGGTCAGCTGAGACCCCTAGTGGTGAAAATAAGTCATTACACCACGATCAGACACTGTTGGTTCACTTGGACTCCAGAACATTATTCTTTATTTATCTCATTTCATTAATCAACCTGTTCAAAAAACCTTGAAAATCACTTCTTTCAGTTCTCAAAAAACATGAAAGGAAACACTTTTTAACATCTTGTAAAACTAATGTTTTACTAAGACACAACAGTTTGATTTATTTGTATATTTAAGCATTTTTATTTACACGTGGTAACTGATTTAAATTGTTTTTGTTGGCCAAAATTAGTGTGAATTTAAATTGATTTAGATACAAATATATTTAAATACATTTACATTTATTTATCCATAGATGCATTAAAATGCAGACCTGTTGAATAAACCTATAATGTGATTTTGCATATATTCATGTTTTTGTTTTATTCTTGTGAAAGGAAAAGTTATAGGAAAGCTAAAAGGATGGGACAAGCTAAAATAGCGTTTGTTTTGAAGTTATTTGGGGTATTTAAAAATATATTGTGATAGTATTTTTTGACAGCATCACCAGCCTCTAAGAATATGTGTTCTATGTAACTACAGCAGTTTGTTTCATTTGTGTATTTAAGTATTTTTATTTACACTTGATAATTGATTTATATTTATTTACCCATTTTACTTTTTCTGTGACACACAAAACATATTCTGTTATTTTGTAAATATTACATGTACTTTTTCACCCTAGCGACTATTTGCGAAGTAAAAAAAAAAGGTCTAATTTGAAGTTACATATTGTCACTTTCCTAAAATATTGGCCTAAATCATTTTTGATGATTTAGGTAAAAAAAAAACAACAACAACAAAAAAACACTCAAAAAAAGCAGAAAATGTGGGAAATATTGTTTTTGTCAGTAAAAAAGGTCAATGTGAGTTTCTGCAGGTGGGTCACCTGTAACATCTTCTTGTGCGTGCTGTTGGTGCCGTAGTCGTGGCACAGTTGTTCGCTGAGCGCCTGCAGCTCCCGTCCAAACTGGATCATCCTCTCTGTGGCCGCCTGGTTCCCCCCACACAGCTGCTTGCTGCTCCTGCGGCCCTCGTCTGCAGGCGACACGCAATGCTTTCAGTAATCCATTAACTTATCAGTTACTCCCAGGGATAATTGATCAATCAGATTTAAAACAAAAAAATCAAAATAATTGGCACATTCTGTAGAGTTTTCATTAGTTTTTAGTATTTTTAATTGTTCCTTTTAATTTAAGCTTATTATTTCTACTATAAATCTTGATTTTGATTAACTGTTTTTGTTTTTCGTTTGTTATATTTGAATCAAAGCATAAGGTGACACGACATGGATCAAACCACAAAAGGCAAATTTGTTAGACTTTGTAAATATTACAGTGAAAACAAAACAAAACCAAAAAAACAATGACAACAAGTTTTTATCATTTTAACTTGGGTGTTTATGTTGGAATGATTCAACATATAACAGCAGCATTAAGGGTTTAACTACTGATGTTTTTGTTCATCTACTCCAGTCAATGATTAATCGATTACTAAATAAGTTGA
This sequence comes from Poeciliopsis prolifica, assembly GCF_027474105.1. Lineage (NCBI taxonomy): Eukaryota > Metazoa > Chordata > Actinopteri > Cyprinodontiformes > Poeciliidae > Poeciliopsis > Poeciliopsis prolifica. The sequence continues at coordinate 2,398,338 of NW_026562376.1, read as the reverse complement.
TAATTATTTAAACTGTTCCAGCCTTGAAGCACTACAAATGCCTGCTGCAGAAAACACCCAGGATGCCATGAGGAGGCCTGGTTTTTTGACCTGTGACCCCGTTGCAGATGCTGTTGTCGTCGGGCTGCAGGATCTCTTCGTGTCGGTACGTGCCGTTCATGATCCGCGCCGACGAGCCATCCACCACGCCGTTGGTGTAATGCTCCGCCTCGATCTCCATCTCGCTGTCGCTGGCACAAACGCAAACAAATCCGGGGTCAAAACGACGAGTTTGTTAAAGACGACAGGAATTAACTAGAAGATTGATTCCAGTAAACCATTAAAAGGCTGAGAAACAAATAACCCGATTAGATTCACAAAGCAATGTTTAATTTTTATTGAATATCTATTAAATTATATTTTTTAAGTGAAGTTTATTTGTGTAGAACACTTCAGCGATTCAAAGTGTTTTCCATGGAAGAAATATGAAACGACAAACAGCAAGAAACATACACTGCAAAAACACAAAATCTGACCAAGTAATTTTCCTCTAGTTTCCAGTGCAAATCTCTTGGTAAACTTGAAATAAGACAAAACTAACTTGGAAGTAACTTTACAACAAGAACCGTTATTGTTGTGAGTCAATAACTCCTTAATATTGATGAAAAAGTTCTAGTTCATTTTATGTCCAGGCGTTTTAAACGTCTTCCTACCTGGTTTCCTGGTTGCTGTTGGCGCTGTGCGGCTGGCTCTTGGTGGAGTCGGAGGAGTTGGACTCGGAGTAGTTTATGGAGGACGGGGAGGAGGAACTGGATGAGGAGGTGGAGGACGAGGCGCTCGGGTATTTGATGCTGCCGCCGCCGTGAACCTTCGCCTTGTTGGGCGGGGCGACGCCGTTACTGCAAGTGGGGCTTTCCGCTCCTGTTGGGATGCAGAAACACACACCTGGTTCTCTCAGCGCCCTGTGAGTGTGTGTGTGCGTGTGTGTGTGTGGGGGGGTGAGTGTATTTTCGTACCTCCACTGTGGACGTGCGTGCCGCTGGTGGCGTGCCGCGGGCTGAGGTTGGGGGAGCCGGGGTAACTGTCCTGGGATTTTGGGGAGCGAACCGTCAGGCAGCGAACCTCGCTGTCCGTCCCGTTCACCATTTCCACAAATTGCCGACACCTGCAGGGCAGCGGGAACTGGGGTTACTGGTTGTACTGGGATTTTATAAATTGATTTTATTGATTAATTGAATTTTTGGTCTATGAAGATTTAATTTATGAAAAATCTGTGTTTTTTTGTTTCACCAATGCATTCCTTGGATTTCTATAGTTCAGTGATGTCAGCACACTCAGGGCAGCCATCTTGTTTTGCTGCTTCTTTTATCTGGACTTTGAATTCAGGTCAATGCTATGATGGAATAATAGAAAACTCCTAATAATATTTTATTACGAGAATAGAGTAATCTTATAAGAGGAATACAGTCAAAATAATATGAGAATAAAGCTCTAATCTTATACAAGGGATAATTGGAATAAAGGGAACTTTTGGAAAAGATTTTCTGTCATTTGTAATTTTGTTTTTCAAAAGAAAGTAAATTAAAAAAAGCAATGAAAATGAGAAATCAGAGATTTTCTTTCCTGCCGCAGCTGCAGCTGGGAGCCGACTTACTTCAACATGAAGAGCAGGTTGGGGTTGCGTTCCAGCAGACCCGGGTAGAGCTGCTGGGTGGCGTCGATGGCTTCGCCGACCCGACCCGCCAGAACCAGCTTCTGTATTCCTGCAGAACAAACTGATGTTCACACAGGAACCGAGATGGAGGCTCACGCTGGACCATTCACTCACTCTGCCTGTTCTTTATAGACGTCTGGTCCTCCTGTATCGTGGTCTCTGTGGCTCTAGCAAACGCTGTTGCAGTTGCACAATACCCATGATGCACCAGGTAGCTGGACACCATGCTGAACACAGCAGAGGACAAAACACTTTGGTTCACAAAACAGAGCACCAATGTATGCTAACGCAAAAACGCTAAACAACCAAAGCTAGTCATCGTTGGCTACCAGGGACATCACATTGCAACTCGTCTAAAAAAAAAAAAACAGGTTAAACTAATTTCAGCTGATTTTCTTACTTCTGCAGGACGGCCTGCCACTCCCCCAGCCGCTCGCCGATCGGGAAGCTGGTGATCATCCCATGAATCTTCGCCCGCCACTCGCTCATGTAGTCCTCGATGTCAAAGACGAACGGCTGCTGGCCAAAGTTGGCGTCGACGATCTCTCCGGGCGTCTGGAGCCCCACGGTGGGATACAGGTTGGGCTGGAAGAGATTCAGACAACAATCAGACGTTATCAGATAAATAAAATATCAAACTGCCTCAGGATGCTGAGATTTTCCCTATTTTAACAGCTCTGTTGTTTCGGGAAACACAACAGCAAATCTTTTCTAGCAGCAAATATTCACTTAATCTCAAAGATGACTGACATAATCCCAAAACGCTGAATAAATCCTCGTTTCACTGCAACTTTTCTCCATCAACCACAATGCTACTGCAACACAGACAGCATCTGCGCTAGCAGGTAGCATATCGGAGGTTTCTGCACCTCTACCATCAGATTTAGCTTTGCTGCTGAGGAAAGAAAGATAATATGACAGAGAAAGATTTAAAGAGAGCAAAAGAAAGAAGAATTAATAAAAAAGAGAGAACCAAAGAGTGAAAGAGATAAACAGAGCAAAAGAAGAAAGAAAGTAACAAAAGAGAAAAGAAAGTAAGTGAAAGAAAGAAGAAAAAGTCAGAGAAAGAGCAGGAGAAAAGAGAACAAGAGTGAAAGAAATTCAAAAGAAAGACAGAAAGAAAAAAACAAAGCAAAAGAACAAGAGGAAAATGTGAATGAAAAACATGAAAGAGAAAAAAAGCCAAATAAAAGTAGAAGAAACAGAGCAAAACTGCAAATGAAAAAGAGGAGAAAAAAAGAGAGAGAGAGTGAAACAAAGAAACAACAAGGAGAGAAATCCAGATGTGGAAATCTTTTCCGTATTTCTCCAGATGTTAGGAATCTTGCATTCATGGATTATTCACATTAAACTCCTGCAACATCAAACCAGAGAAGAAGAGCCCGGCAGGAGCTGATTGGCTGTAATACTCACAGGAAGGTCTGTGAAGGCAACACCTGCGGGAACAAAGCAGAGGAATCGGTGAGAAACTCGGACACGGCACCGCGCCGCCGCGCCGCCGAGAGAGCCACAAACCGAGGCTGATGCCGTTCTTGGTGTAGAAGCAGGTGTTGTTGATGAGGTTGACGCAGCAGCCAATCACGTCGCCTGTGGTGAACGTCGGCCCATACGGCTGTCCCGTCCCAGAGGAGCAGAACGAGTGGCCGTCGTCGCCGTGGTAACCGTACGAGTGCTTGTCCCATCCTGAAGAAGAGGAGGAAGAGGAGGATCAGATTTTACACTTTGGAGCCCAACAGCAGGAGGAAGAGGAGGCAGAGGAGGAAGATGAGTGAGGAGGAAGATGAGTGAGGAGGAAGATGAGTGAGGAGGAAGATGAGAGAGGAGGAAGATGAGAGAGGAGGAAGATGAGTGAGGAGGAAGAGAGGAGGAAGATGAGAGAGGAGGAAGATGAGAGAGGAGGAAGATGAGTGAGGGAGATGAGTGAGATGAAGATGAGGAGGAAGATGAGAGAGAGGAAGATGAGTGAGGAAGATGAGAGGAAGATGAGGAGGAAGATGAGTGAGGAGGAAGATGAGTGAGGAGGAAGATGAGTGAGGAGGAAGATGAGTGAGGAGGAAGATGAGAGAGGAGGAAGATGAGTGAGGAGGAAGATGAGTGAGGAGGAAGATGAGTGAGGAGGAAGATGAGTGAGAGGAGGAAGATGAGTGAGGAGGAAGATGAGAGAGGAGGAAGATGAGTGAGGAGAAGTGAGTGAGAGGAGGATGTGAGGAGGAAGATGAGAGGAGGAAGATGAGAGAGGAGTGAGGAAGATGAGAGAGGAGGAAGATGAGTGAGGAGGAAGATGAGAGAGGAGGAAGATGAGTGAGGAGGAAGATGAGTGAGGAGGCAGTTACTCATCAACTCAGATTTTAATCAAATTGGTGCTGAAATTTCATACAAACTCTCTTCCAGCCTGCAGTTCACTGGATGGCCAGCAGGGGGCCGAAAAAAAACAGGTGAGTCGTTGCTGACAGGAATAACAAGAACCAGAACCAGAACCTGTTCTAAGAACCAGAACCAGACCAAAGAACCAGAACCAGAACCTGCTCTAAGAACCAGAACCAAAACCAGAACCTGCACTCAGAACCAGAACCAGAACCTGCTCTAAGAACCAGAACCAAAACCAGAACCTGCACTCAGAACCAGAACCAGAAGAAAGCTGGCAGGTCATCACTGGCTAGATGCTTTTTTCCCACTCCTGTTTTTGTAAATATTATCTGTCGTACAAATTAATAGAAATAAATGTGAAAATGTAATTCTTTTTGATCTCTTCCTTTGAATATTACCTTTTACCTATTTTTTTCTCTTGTTCTTTTCCACGCTTTCTCTGTTCTTTTGGCGCTCTCTTTTTTCTCTTTCTTGACTCAAAATTTTGATTTTTATATGTTGAATGGTAAATATTGTATAAAATATCCGTTCAAGGGTTGAATAAGGGAAAGTTTAGTGGAAGGATAGATGCTGTTTGGAAAGAGTGAGTGTTAACAGTTTTGTGTCTAAGATTAAAAAAGATTCAACTGAATTATGTCCTTTTCGTCAGGAAATAGAAACAACTTTTTATTTGTTTCTTGGATGTAAGCGACTTTCATCGTTGTTTATTTTGTTTGATGTTTTTCAAACTGTGGGCTGAAGTGGCTTTTATATTTGATGCAGGCTCGACAAAAAAAGAATCTGCAAAGTGGAAATTGTTAAATTTTTTGAAAGGAAAGCAAAATCTTTTCTTCAGATAAGCAGAAAAAATAAGATAAACAATGTTGCTGGCGGAGAAGTTGACACAGTATTTACCTTGATGATTAAAAATAGAGAAAAAGATGATTTTCTGTTTTTTTCAGTGATGAATAACCTGACAGCTTTTCTCTCTGCTGTGTTTTTATGTAGTTTTAAATTCTGTTTATGTTCAAGTTTAATAGGGTGTAAAACTTTGCTGTCTTAATTAATACTCGACATGATTAATCGGATTAACCGTGGTGAATCGATTATTGAAATAATCGTCAACTGATTTAGTAATTGATTAATTGTTAACTGAAGACTGAAATAAGTCACTGGCTAAAAACAAAGCCAAAATTCTGAAATGCAAAAAATATAAGTTTTGCATTTAAGGTAAAATAATAACCTTTTTCTGTCAATATGTTTGGCATTTTTATATTCACCTTGTTCAAATTAATCATAATAATCAGTTAATGAAATAATTATTATGCCTAGTAATAAAGCATGTTCAATGAAAACTAAAGTGTTATGTTTTGTTGTTCTCTTTCACTCTCTGTGCTTTAACTTGAAAATAAGACGCAATAAAATGTTTGTTTTTTGAGAAATCAACTTATTTCCATTTTTCAATGTATTCCTATTTCTGTATAAAAAAGGCTTAAGAAGTTTACTGAATAATCTACAGAGTTTTTATGTGATAAGTCAATTTGTCAAAATGCACAATTAATCGAAATGCATGTTTGAAATGTAAGTGTTAAAAGTCTTTCTTTCTTCCTCTCTTTGTTTTGAATCAAAAATCGGTTTTGAATTGAATTGTTGAGCCACAAATCAGTAAAATATTCCCACAATTATGAAAAAGGTTGCATTTTTAAAGTACCAAGAATAATTGATGGCTGAATGAATAAACACACACCTCCTGAAATTAAACTCGACTTAGTTAAACCAGAAAGTTATTTGGATCCAGATTAGGTTGATGAAACACTCAGACTGGTTCATTATTGTGGGGACAAGCGGGTCTGATTTCTGCGCAGCACAAGGAAACTATTCGGTCTGCCAACACATCAGGCTGCTCTCTCTGCGTAAAGTTTGGCTCCAAATCGAGTTTTGCAGGAATTCTCCTTCCTCCTGGGCGAACTCGAGCTCGAAGCCATCGGCGGAGCGGCTGGCGCTCCACCTCAGCTGCTGTGGGCGCGTTGTTGACAAAAAGCGAAGCAGGGTTACGGAAACTAGGTCACTGGACAGGACAGATTTTAGCTGCATACTTGAATATGTGCAAATATGAACCTGTGAAAATGCAGTGAAGGTTTAATCCGTTTGTGTTCACATCCCCGTTGTGCAGCGGTGTTTTCCTTTAAGCTTGGGTACATATTGTCCTTCGTCTCCCCATGTGTGTCCTTATGTGAATACACCACTGTCTGTCTCTGTGTGTGTGTGAGGTATTAGATTAATCTGCTGACAGGGATATTGCCTCTAAAGCCAGGCTCACTGCTCCAACATGCTAATGAAATGGGCAGGCCTCCACAGCAGGATCACACACAGAGGTCAGCGGTGGGAAACAAACAGCAGTCGTAAATCAAACCGATCAGATTTATTTGGTGGACATTTTTCCCCTCAGATGTTTAATAAAATCAACTGCGTGGAAGAAGAAACTCAGGAGATCTAGTTTTTTCTTCTAGAGTTTGGCACCTCTTGTTGAGTCAGTTTGATAAACGGAGCACATTTCTCATAATCATTATTTTGTAGTAAACTTAATTATGTTTAAATATACTTATTTGCTTAATTTTGTCCCTTTTGGGCCTAAATACATATTTCATCACTGTGAAATAATTTTATCTGTCAAACTCAAACATAAAAGTCGAGGGCTGGAGCCAAAACTGGATCCGCTGAACTCCAGTTAGTTTCAACTCTCTGAAAATCATGCTGAGATAAATTATTGGACTAATTAAATGCTCATTTATCTTATGGTACATTCAATTAATGAGTAATTAATTTGATCCCTTTTGACCTCCATAACTGCAACATCACCAGGAAATAATTTGATCTGTCAAATCCACCAATCACAGTCGAGGGGCGGGGCTAACATTGATCTGTTGAACTCCACTAATTCAATCCCAAATATTTGAAAATCATGTCTAAATAAATTATTTAAGCATTTATTTATTTCATGGTACATTTAATTAATTAATGATTTTATAACAACATATCAAGTGTTGTCCCTTTTGGCCTTCCATACCTGCAGCATCACCATGAAATTATTTTATCTCTCAAACTCATAAAGTCGACAGACGGGGCTTACACTGATCCTCGAGCTTTAAAAATCCTGCTTAAATAAATGATTTAAACATTTAATTAAACATTTATTTCATGGTGCATTTAAGTAACAATTTAATAATGTATTTATTTAAATTAGCCCCTTTCTGACTTCACTGACTTCTCCAAACTCATTTATTTGACTGGCCGGTTGCTCACATTTGGGCTTTAAACTCATTTCTACCAAAAGTAAAATTTTCCAAGCAGTTAGAGGAAACATTTGTGTATAATTAGACTGGTATGAAGTCACACTATGAACTGGAGTCCACATCATCCATGTGACCTCTGCGATGGTGACTTGCCCCGACATGTTCTCTCCTTCCCTGTTAAACCACTTTATCCACAGCTGACGTCTCGTTTTTAGAGTCATCCAGAATTTGATCTTCTAAGTGTTTTTTTTTTTTTTTTTATACATTTTACAGACTCTGCTACATCTCTAGAGAAAATTGTTTTACTTTAGCTCAAAACTTTCCCAGAGTTCGCCACAAGTCCAGGCTACAATGATCAATTGTAATCTGAGCTGATGAAGTCACAGCCCAATAAGTAATTAAAAGATTTCAGGGACAAACTCTGTTTGTAATTGTGGCGTAATGTGAGGGAGCAGAAAGGAACAAAAGCAGAGGATGTTTTTCTTGCCAAAGTGGCTGAAATCCTGGCTCAGACCCAGAAAGCCCATAATATGCTGAGACAATGAGATTATGAAATCATGAAGCAAGTTTATGGAACATAACCTTCGGGTTTATCTTTCATCAATACATTTGTTCTAACTAGGCCTGTTATGATAATAAATTACGTTGGGCGATAAATTGTCCCAGAAGTTATTGCGATAAACAATAATATTGTCTTTTTGAGATCATTTTCAAGTGATATAGTGGCATAATAATGCAAGAAGACATTCTCAAAGATCAAGACATTTTAAATATCCAAAACAAATAAACAAAACAACAGAAACAACAAATAAAACTAGTAATAAAGCCTATGGAAACAAAATTACCAGTATTGGTAGAAAAAGAGAAAGAAAATAACGATAAATCATGTAAATGGAAATTTTTGAGTTCGTTTTAATTTTCCATGAAATTAATTTATTTATTGTTTATTGTGACAGGACTAATGGTCATAATGCAGGAGTTACTCACCAGGCAGTCTGTTCATGTTGACTCCCTGTGCAGACAGGCCGATGCCCATGTACCTGAAAACAGGAAGAGGGATTTTACTAATTCATCAGTGGACAGACCCAGAGCAGCTTGTTCCTGCTGCATTCAGACTGGGAAACATTTCAGAGAAGATTCAGTAGGAACGTTGAACAGAGACGTCTTTGGACTGCTCAGATCTGCTGCCTCCATGGGAGACAATGAACATGAAAAGTGGCAGCACTCGCAGTAGAGACACCTCTAAGCGTGGGCTGTTGCTCAGTGAAACCAGTCACAGACTGCGTTGCGTCTGGCACGCTCTGAGGTCATCACTTCCTGAGATAAACATCTGCATGAAGAAGGTTTGTTCTGCAACTCAGTCAGTGAATCTGCAGAGCCAGAGGAGGGTGTAGGATGACTTCAGATAAACTTCAGATAAAAGTCAAAATCCATGTTTTGGTAAATTCTACAATCTGTAGACAGAATATTAGCTCTGTGATGACTTCTTATTTAACACAAGCAGCTATAGAAGCAGTTTTTTATTGCACAGCTAAAGCAATAACACCATGAAAATAAAATAAAAATATTTGGATGAGAAAATGTCTGAATATACAAACATAGGGAGTAAAAACAAAAAACATTAAAAAACAAATTTACCAATACATTCTGTTCCTATGTCTTCATCACTATTTGAACAGTTCGGAGAGATAAGGATTACTGTTACAAAAAGGCAAAAGTTTTTCCTTTTTGGAAAGAGCAACAGGCCTAAAACTCACAAATATTAAATATTTCATTATGTGTCTGCAGCGTAGACCGGTCTCCTGCCCAGCTGACCCAGATGTGCGTTACTCTCCGTTCAGAACTGGGTCAGCCTCCAAATTATGATGATTCTGGTTCTGTTGGGAAGAAGCTTTGGATTTTTAGTTAACATGGACTCTCCAGTGACAGATTTGTCCCGTCGGATTTGATGAGGAAGAGATTACGGCTAAATCTGCCAACTTTTGGGTTGTCCTATTTTTGCTTCAACTGTAGATGATGTAAAGGTTAAATTTTTGCTAAAGCAGAGACAATGAACCCACCAAACTGCAGGGACTGGCTTTTTCTGTTGTTGCTGCTGTTTTAATACTGGAAAGTTTTGGCTGGACCAAGATGTTTTTTTTTTAATTATGAGAATAAAGCCGTACAATTTTTTTATTGTATTACAACTTTTTTCTCATATTATTACAACTTTTTTATCGTATTATGCACTTATGCAACGTTTTTTTCTTGGTATAACCACTTTTTCTCTTATGACAACTTCTTTCTCGCATTGTTACATTTTTGTTTCTTGTAATATGAGTTTGTTCTCGTCATATTCTGCCTTTTTTTCATACCATTACGACTTTATTCTCGTATTATTTTTACTCTGGTTTTATGAGTTTATTCAAGTGTTGTCATTTAATTCTCATATTATTTTGACTTACTATTTCATGACTTTATTCTCATAATATTATGACTCATTTTTCTTGCAATATTATTACTTTTTCTCATAATTTTATAACCTTATTCTCTTAATTTAATTATTTTCTTAGTGTGGCCCTTTTATTATTTCATAAAAAGTTATTGGAGGAGATATTTGTGAACAAATGTCTCTCCAGTGACAGATTTGTCCCGTCGGATTTGATCACTCTATAAAAAGCAGAGTTGAAGTGTAAAAACTAAAGATGCACAAATGTAAAAATTCAGGCCGATATAAATGTCCAGTCTTGATTTAGCTTTTATGGCAGTTTACTGATATTTACTGACGCTGATATTTAATCACGTTTTGATCATCATAAATAAAGCACCAAAAAGCTGTGATTGCTTCTCTGACATGACCAAGCTCCTCCCTTCTCCTGCCTTTTATTAAAACCAGCTGTAGCATTGATTAATATACTCATCAATATAAGACGACCACCATCTTTATTTGGTCTGTAAAAAATTCCTCCACAACAGGAACCATCCAGTGGTAACTCAGAACAGAAGTTTGTTCATTTCTCCTCACCCGTCTCGACCTTTACTGACAATCTTCACTTCGAAGTAGTAAATCCCGCAGGCGGCAGGGATCGGGTGAGTGGCTCGCACTGACGCTGCATCCTTATGGTTCTTTCCATGGCCTGCAAAACAAAAAACAATTATTATTATATGCAGAAACACTTTTTTGAAGGCATAAAAATATGATTATTCACAGTAAAATCAATAAGCAGGGGAAGATAAGTCTCATTCTGTTAATATAAAAATGTTCTACATTAGCTTTAATCATAAATCTAGTCAGGCATGAGGTTTTTTTTAACGTTTTTTAGGACTTCCACAACAATTAATCAAGACACACAAATCATTATGATAAAGTCTGGCTCAACTGAAGGAAGACATAAATAAACGAGGAATTACTGCAAGTTTTGTGGCAATGGGTTGAGAGCAAATAATTTACAGTGTAAAAATATTTTAAATAATGTAAAAAAGCATCAATGTGTCAATAATTTAATATGCAAATAATCAAAAATCTTTAAACTGTAAATGTGTTAAATCTTTTCAAACCAGACGGCCTGTTCCATGACCTCTTAAACTAAAGTGTGTTATTAGAACATGCCTGTGCATGTGAGCAGTATGCCCAGGCATGTTCGCGCTGTGTGTCAACTGATGATTGTCCAATCCTATATTTGCACCAATATCCATTTGGTCTATTTATAGGAAGGCAACACATTTTGTCACAGCAGCTCGGATGAAACAAAATGCCAAAGTTTGTTTTTTAAAATTCAGATGCTGGAAAACGTGATGAGGAATCAAACTGTGACATAACGAGCTCCCTTGCTGCTACCGGAGTCCATTATGGTGGAGAAATAACCACAACAAACACTAGGTGCATCAGAGACATCCGCTCTTTCACCAAAGGTCAGAGTTCAAGAGGTTAAACTCTGAAACATCATGCTTACTAGAATATCTGTTTTCATGCCTGAGGTTCTATCTTTGGCGACCGGCTGGGTGAAAGAGCAAAATCTATCAGCTCAATAAGGAAAAGTACAACATGATGGAGTGTTGCCCTCAGCCTGAGCAGCAGAGCAGCGAACAGCCTCCCCATGAAGGCGGTAGACGAGTCACAAGGTTGCGTTTAAAGTTTTAAACTGGTACTATTTGTTTTAGCTGACTTCATGAACAACACCAAAATATATCCCAGTTAGATAGAAAGAAAGTATGATTTTAGGTCCAACCAGGTGATTCCCATAGAGGAAGGGTGTCCAAATGTTTTGTCATGGAGGCCATAATGCAGTGGTGTGAGCTGTTAACTAAAAAGCTTGTTGCACTAAGCCTAAAAAACTAATCAAACATTAGATCTGATACCGTTAAACTGCAATACCAACATGGTGCTTAGCAGAAGCTAATGCTGACATGCTAAATTCAACCATGTTCTTACCCTCCATGCGTCAATGACATAGCACGTTACAACACAGTATATCGCCCTCAACAGGGTAAATTTGTCATTTCTCACCAAGAAGACAATTATTGGTCAGATATTAATGTGCAGAAATAATTCTACTAATGCAACTAATTGGAAAATAGAAAAACAGTCATTTTACTTGTTTATTTTATCTCTTAAAGTGAGAATAACATTCTAACAACTTTTCCCAGGTTCCCAGCTTGTTGATAAGGGTGAACTGTTTTCCTTTTTGGGATATTGTGTGAATCAGCCAGCGGATCTAGACTTCAAGTAATGGATGGATGTGAGGAGTTAAATAGTTGCAGTCCAGAAAGAAAAACTGGGTTAGCAGAGGCTAAATTTCACTCATGTGTTCTTGCTTGAACCATCATCATGTGAACCAAACCATAGATCATCAGCGTCATTACCAGGGATGTTCAGATGTTCCAGGATAACTTCCCACTATGTTCATCTCATCTTTATCTTGTTTAATGGGTCTTGAGCTCTGGGGACCCACTAAGTTACTAGGCCAAGTAAAAAAGAAGCTGCATTAGGGTGATGATGCTCAATGCTGTAAATACGCAGCAGCAGATTGCAACACAACTGCTGCCACAAGCTTTTTCCAACCCCTACTGACTGCTGCAACCTGCAGCAATCTGCCAACTCTCATTTCATCCCTGATACAAAAGGTCAACAGAATGAAACATAAGAAGGGAAGATTTTATGAGGCGTTTGTCGTTCTTGGCTGTGTAATTTTTGCATGCATCATGAAATCAGAATAATATCTCAACCTAAAGAGATGAACCACAATGCCTGTGAAATTATTTATTTATCCATTTGAAGGAGCATTTTCTGTCTTAAGTTATCAATCAGCTTTGTAAAGTTCCAGTGCCGAGTTCCGGACTCTGACTGGGTCGTTCTAACACCTTTATTGGTCGATTGGATGCCATGTTTGCGTCAACGTATCTGTAAGTTTCATAAAGTCAAAATTGAGACATGTTCAGATTGTTTTATTGGACCTTGAATAAAATTCAAGACAAAAAAACAGTGTAATGATTGAGTAGTATTACAAACAAGCTTTGTGTTTCTCACACTGCATTTGGCCTCAACATCCATAGTGCCAAGTTTAAAGGGTTTTCTTTTTTACCCAGAATGCACTGCGCATCTAGTGGATTGGCAAGAGAAGTGAGCCAGTAGCAAGAGATTTGCATTTACTCATGGCACATGCAAGAAAGCTAGAAACAGTGAATTAGCAGCTAATTAGCATTAGCCTCAACCGCTAGTTGAGGGTAGCACTCAGGGGGACACAAAAGTTGTGGGACAGAAAAAAAAAATACATATACAAGAATACGACATCAAGTAGTCCTGTCGTGACACAATGGCCTGAAATTTGGGTTTAAGCATTCAGAGACACACAAAGACAGTTATAAAGTCGGCCTTCTATCACCTGAATAAGATTTCCAGGATTAAAAGACTGTTGCACTGATTACTGCAACAGTGTCTTGACAGGTCTGCCTAAAACGTCAGACTGCTGCAGCTGATCCAGAACGCTGCTGTTTAACCACTGAGTAGCTAAATACAAACACAGTAAAGGTCTGTTTTTTGTTATATTTACTGGTTTTTAAGACATTAATCCTTCTTGACTTTCCACTGAACATAAATGCTTGTGCACAGTGAGTGTAGGTAGAGAGTTTGTGTGGCCTTGAAGGGAGAAAATTGGCACACCGGTCAAAATAGCATCCAAACCACCAGGGTGAGGTAACAGAGCAGGAGCTGGAGGAACCAGGCGGAGAAAAAATATCCTGCACAGTCCAGAAAAAGACTCATTTATGTGTCATCCATTAACAAATGTGCAGTGTCACCTAATCTCTTCACTCCTCGCAGACAAAAAGACTCAATGGCCTACATGCGCCCAACATGAAGAGGCATGATTTATCATTAACCACAGATTCCTTTGACATGTGCACATACTTCAGGACACATTATATCCTACAAAAATACAAGGTGATGCATCACAATCTATTCAGTTAATCAGCAGTGGGCCTATTAATTATTCATTAATTGATCAGAGGGCTCTGTCCGGCCATCTGCCGGGGAAATTCTTCATTTCAACAGCTGATATTTCTCAGAAAAGCTTTTGGAAGCAGGTTAGATATATATTCTCTCGGCCTCTTTAAAGAGCAACCAGGATCAACAGAACTGCCTAAAGCTGTACATAATGATTACTTTTTACTAATACAAAAAAAATTATAAGATATATTATTTGTTCTCACTAAGCTACAAAATCCTATAGTCAGTCTATACTTTACAATGAGAAGGACTAACATTATTATTTTTCTCAGATACACCCACAGACAAAACAAACTGATGCCTCAAAAGGAATGGCCTGATTTGGGTAATGAAATATATTAATGATTGAATTTAACCAAACTACAGTTAGTTTATGTAGAAAGTCTGCTTTGTTTGTGAATGTGTGACCGAACCAAAACAGCAAACTTGGTGCGGTTCAAATACATATCTGAACGCCAAGCTGACAAGTTGTCGCTCCAAAAACAGGAAGTGGACTACAGCACAGGGCATTCTGGGTAAATACAACAAAGCAAACACACTAGCCAAGCCACCTTGGAGAAATGGCTTGTGGTCTTTTACCAAAGACAAAAGAGAAAAACTACACCGCTAAAATCTCACGTTTGCATTTGCAGAAGAAGGAAGTTGTGCTCAGTGTTGTTGTCTCTTTTCCTTCAGTGGTTCTTGGTGCAGCGCCCCCACAGGCAAGGAGAGGTTTTAAAAGGGTTTAGTTTGTTTGACACAATGCAGTATGAAAGAAAACTACAGCAGCTTAAAATGTAACAAAAGTTGCAATTTGTCTCTGTGATTTAAATACCTTCCCAAGCTGTTAACACAGATGTTATCAGCCATGATTTAACTGTGATAAATCACATTAATGGGTGATAGTTCATTGCCAACATCAAAGAAAAAAAAATTTTCAACCTTGAAAAGAAAAAGTTAAAAATAATTTTTTTATTTCATCAAATTTCAGCCCTGTTGGGCCCTCAGACCACAGAGGGTTGTGGAATTATATATTATATTATATAATTATAAAATATTCCTGATCGAATATTGAGAACCTTTTCAAGACATTTCCAATTCCCACTAGCTGCATTTCCACTAACTGTAAAATTGCACAAACCGGAATAAAAAAAATACATTTGCTTAATGGAACCATGCCAATTTTGAAAAGACACAAGTTTTGACACATTCTGGTAGGATGAGGTGTTTTTCGGTTGTATCAAAATAGACGCATTTCACAAAACTGTAATGGAAACACTGTCTCATCACAAGAATCGTGATCAATTGTGTTACTACTGGTGGAAAAGATGAAAAAGACGACATGAAGTGGTAGGAAGATGATGGTGCGTATGTTTTTAAATGAGTTATCACATGAACAAACATATTCACATGTTAATTGTGATTCTCATTTAACAGAAACACCGGAATTGCAAAATTGTGTTTTTTTCAACATTAGTAGAATATCAACAAAGTTTTGCACACGGCAAACAAACCCAGAAGTTTGAACATGAAAAATCTGAAACTATATATAATTGTTCTCCCCCTAGACTTAATGGCTTCAATTTAGCTCCATCCATGCAAAAAGCTGGATGGAGAACTTTTTCAAAGTACTGTAAGCATGTTGACAAAAAGTACAGCCCTTTCCATTGAAAGGGGACAGAATACAGACGTCATCTTGTTTTAATTTAGGATGCAGATGACAGCTTGTGGAGACCTGTGACGGGTTTTCTGGACCGTTTAGTCTGTGTTATTGTTAAAAATGCCAGACTGCCGTCTCCACACATGATCGGTACACTTGGCCTGGGGTGCTGCGCAGAGGCCTCCTCTCTGCCACAGTTGGGGGCTGTTTTCATGGAGCAGCAAAGCTTTATTCCAGGCCAAGACTTCTGGAAAACACTTCCAGAACGAAATCACGCGAGAAAACGCAACAATGCCATTATCTTTAATGTTTATTTAACGGCTTTGTTTGTTTAAAACCCAAGCAGCTCTGAGCCGCATTGTTAGAGCCTGACAACAAGTTTGGCTTGTTTCCATCCTGTAGCTGCTCTGTTTTCAGAGGAATAACACCCAGAAAGAACAGGCAGGGGCTGTTAGCCACAGGGCTGCTACACCACTGCACTAACAGGCTGCTTTGTGCTAGCATTTGTTATGCTTCTGTAAGAGTGACTCCTCACAGTGAGATGGCCAGCCAGTTTCCAGCAGTGGGAACGGTAAATAAACAAAGAATGACGTGGTACTGAGGGTTAATTTCATCTGGTTGCTCATAAAACCAACTGTCAGGGTTAGCGAGTTCGCTGTCACCCGTTTGGGAATTCCTGTGCTCGTTTGAGTAACAAAGCAAGGACAGAAGAGGCAGCTCAGGCTAGATTTACCAGGACTACACACACATATATAGTCACCATAATCGCATACAGTGTGTGTGTGTGTGTGTGTGCATATGTGTTTCTGAGCCCCCTCCGCAACAACACAGTGACCGATTACAGCTGAGACCTCTCTCTGCTGTAACTGTCAGACCCATCCGGGATGAGGCAGCCCTCTAACCTTTGTAGTGGACCCGCAGGTTGTTCTGTGACAGCCCGATGTAGCTGTATTTATCCTTGGGGCTCCAGGATCGGGGTAAAGGGGTCTCTTCCTCGTTCACAGCCGGGTAGAGCCGCTTCAGCCGCTCGTTCAGCTCCTGTTCCTGCTGGTAGCTAAAAGCTGGTTCTCCCAACGGCAGGCTCCCCGCGCCGAGTTCGGCCATGTTTTTTTCTTCTTGGCCTCCGGTTGGCGTCCTATTCTCGGTCTGTTTCCAGCCAGAGACCCGTGTCAGTCCTCTTGAGCTGTGGGCTGATAGTGAGAGGGACTGTTGGGAGAAAATAGCAGCGGTGCGACATCCCCGGATAAGCAGAATGTACTGAATGTGCTGAAGCTACGCACTATGGGTAATGTAGTTCAGGTCGAGGTTAATTTTATTGTTGCGACGTCTAGAAAGAACTACAAAGTTCCACTAGTGTGTCTGTGATTCAGGACCTTCTACTAAGCATGCTAGGAAATGTAGTTTGAATTTATTATTATTATTATTATTATTATTATTATTATTATTATTATTATTATTATTATTATTATTATTATTATTATTATTTTAAAAACTGCAGTTCTAAGTAGACAATGATAACCACAACAGTATAATAATAATAATAATTTTATTTATGTAGCTACTAATAATAATAATAAGGAGAAGAAGGAGAAGAAGTAGGCAAAAATTGCGTTCACGTAAGAGTACCAGTACTTCAACACATTTTTACTCAAGAAAAAGTAAGTCATATCCATTCAAGAAATTACTCAAGCAAGAGTAAAAAATATTTGCTAAAACTACTCCGAACATTAATTTAAAAAAATAACGTCATCAGAGAGACAAAACGCACAAAGTTTTGAGAATGTCAAAAAGGTACAGAAAACACAGTACGTTTTTTTATAATTATGCAATTAAAATGTGTTTATTATTATTTTTTAATTAGTCCTTAAAATATAAAACATTACACATATCTCCGCAGACTCAGTAGATAAAAACTGGAAAATGTAAAGCTTGCATTCAAACATGTAGTCTCACTTTTAACATAAATTGTAGGTTTGTGTCTATATCTGGTAGATTTTTGGTTAAAATATATTTGTTCATCATTCAGTGAAGTTACTGACAGTGGGTAGAGCCCAGTAATTTTGCTCAAGTAAGAGTAATATAGCAATACTGTACTAGTCAAGAACAAGCAAAAAGTATAGTGTAGTAAACTACAATTAAATGTAATTTTTTTCCAGAAAGTTATTTAAGTATATGAAACTGAGTAAAAGAAAACATTTAAAAATAACTACTAGGAATAAATTCATAATTTATAAATAAATAACTAGACACAACAGCAATGACTATAATAATTGTAATAATAATTATTACAATGAGTATGGTTAAAATTATGTATTCTTTGACAAATACAATAAAAAATAAAACAAGTAAAGATTTATTAGCATACTAAACCCTTGTGTTTGCAGTAAATACCTGGTATTCAGATGATTTTGCTCAGAATTTTAGAGGTTAGGAAACAATACGTTTTTACTGCGCAATTTAAATCAACAAAATGTTCAGGCATGACACGGACAGCTATGCGGGAGGTCTTTTACCGTCACCATGGAAACCGTTCTACAACGTTCAGTCTTTGGGCACAACCTGCCGAACAAAGCAGACACAAAACATATAAAGCTAACAAACTTTTCAAGATATGTAAAATGCACTTAAATTGTAAAACTGTTAATCTTCCTCTTTTACCAAAGTCGGAAAAACAACCTTATTATGAAACAACAACCTTTTGTTTTCTTCTTTTCATCTACAAGGAAACAACATTTAATTTTTCCAACACAAAACCATACTTTACAAAAAAGCTCTGTCCAGGAGATTGGAGCAGATTTTTCTTTAAAAAGACAAATAAAGAAAAGAAGTTGGTTGTTAAAGAACTTATACATTCAGGAGCTGAAACCAGAGGTGAGGAGTTTCAGTTCACAATGAAAATACCAGAGGAAATGTCTTACACACTTTGTCTTGATCTCTCATGTCTTATTGTGCTCTGGTTGCAGGTTTACCGCAACATCTTCAGTTGTGTAGTCAGTGCTTTCAGAATGTACAAGCCTCTTTTTCCTGTTGTCACAAAAGGAATATGAAAATATTTTTGGGCCAGTAATATCGTACTTTGTAGTTTGATGGTGTTTCTTTTTACAAAAGAGATATATATCTTTAAAGAAAAGTTTGTAATTAAACATCTTTATTCAAAGGTAGAAATAATTTTGCTTGGGACTAATTTCTCTCTAACAATTACAAGGGGAGCAATTCTATTTTCTAAGCTGTCACCAAAAAATTGTCCCCAACTTCCTTAATTTTGGGAGATTGGTGATCGAGCAATACTTAAATGACAAAATGATCTTATTTACTGATGAAGTCTGAAAATCAGACTGTTGCTAACTTAGCAATTTTGTAGCTAGTTTAGTGATTTTTCAAACAAAAAAAAAATTGGTGACGGACAAAGTCGGATCCGGCAAATCAGGCTGTTTAAAGATCGGAGGTCGGCCAGAAAACTGCAGTAGCAGCATTTGTCCATAAACTGATAAATTACCTGTTTCAAAAGGAGTTTTTGTTTTTATGGACATAGGGCAGTGTGTGCAATCAGACCACAATGAAGATCTGATTCATTTTGATGATGTTTCAACAAAATTTATCTATTTCTGTTCCTCCAAACTGTTTTGATGATTCAACCAAATGTCCACCACTAGTTTGAACAGGGAGGGGTGTAAGAAGCTCTTTGTGTTTGTGACTAATTGTTATTGCTGTGTGTTCAAGGAGGCGGTGAAGACACCAGTCACATGAAGAACCAGATGAACATGTGACCATTGGTCAGATCCAAGCTGACAACAGCAGCGATGACTCCAACATGAAGCAGAAGATTCAGATAACCTTAGTTTTTGCAATCTAAAGCAGGGGTGTCTTTTACTCTAACTGAGGTTTAATGGTGCTGACTGTAGTTCTCTGGAGTCTTAAAGCTTTGGAAATATAAATTTGTCAGCCATTCCAGACTGGTGGATGTCAGTGTTGTTATTTGTTTTACTTTTCCTCATTTGTATTTCCTCAGGATGTCTTTGATATTATAATGCAAGGATTTGGAATATTAAAGTGTGACAAAATGTCAAAAACAGATGAAATCTCTAAGCTACTTTTTTACAGCAGTGCATATGCAGGATTAGCAAAATATGTGTAGCCCTTTTCTGCAGAAATGAAAAAGATTCTCCATGCTATTAATTGAAGGTATTTTCTCTGCTTGACATGTTATAATAAACTCTGTTGCTTTTTGTTCATGAATAAATTTGTACTAAATTGTTTCAGTTATACTCAACTCTGCAGGTATAGTTAATAGTTTTCATCAGCTTTACCAAGAACTTTATAATTAAAAATTATTTGCAGCACTTTACAGATTAAATAGAAGCAACTAATGCACCAGTTTTTTTCCCAACATTTGATGTTAATCTGATTACCCAAAGAACATGTTGATTTGATGACAAAACTATCCAAAAAGGATTAATAAAATACATAGATGGTTTTGAGTGGGGTTTATCTTTTGGAAGCATGTTAGTGGTGACTTTAATCATTTAAGTTTCGAAGAAGTTGGAAATATGGTTGTAATACGAAGGAAATATAAAAATGAAAAGATATGTCAACTATAGTTAAATGTAGAGAAAATATATTCCCTCTTTTATTAAAAAAAGATAAGAGATAATTAGAAATCTGTCATAGAAACTAGAATCAATACGTATCAGAATAGGTCATACAGGTCTTAATAAATCACTTAAAGTAGCTGCTTAACATGGAACAGAACTTTGTGATTATTGCAATTTTGAAATGGTACAGAATATATTCATTGAATCTATTGCCCATAAATCACAAAGGAGAGTTTAAGAAAACAGTGAGTAAAATGGGCATAAAATTTACAACTGCAAATATTTTTTGGATGCAAGTAAAATAAAATGTCAAATCACAAGAAGCAGAAGAACAAAAAGGGAAACCTGTCATAGATCTCTGATAAACGTTTGATCCAGTAGATGGCGATAATACAACACATTGAGTGTGAGCGCCTGAGGAGCGCCAAAGGGTGCGAAGAAGATAGACTACAACGACCACGTTGCACCGCGGCGGCTGCGTCCTCGGTTGCGTGCCTTCGCAGCGTAGGAGACATTGCACTGTGCCATCGTGCAGCCGGCCTCGGCGTTACAGTGAGGTAAGTTTATGTCATTTGTTTTATGTACTGGGCACAAACCTACTTGAAAACAAAGAGACATGACTTTATTTAGGTATTTGAATTAAATAAGGATACTACGACCGGTCAAAGCGGCTAATAATCTGGTTTTAGGGGGCTAACGTCGGGCACGCCTATGTGGGGTAGCTGGTCCGGGGGGTCATAAACGCGGGCCCGCAGGAGGTATCCGCACTTTAGAAGGGTCTGGGTATTTTTAGCATGCGGTGAGAAGACCAACCCCAGTGAGTCTGTCAGCCAACGCCTAGAACAAACTATTTCCCGAGCGGCTAACAGGAGCTGGTGGGTGGGAAAGTCTGAATCAACAGACAAGTTTCCTCACAAGCTAGCAGCGGCTACTTGCTAACGTGAACTGACTAAACAAGAGGAGCTTTTACCATTGATCGGCACCACCGCATCGTTTCACCTTCTGCTCTTTAATACCGCAAACTGTGCAGGTTTGGTGCGTTTCTGTCCCTCGGTGTGCGGGTCCTGGCGGGTCCTGTGCTAATGTTTTAGCGCGCTTAGATTGTTCCAGCAACAACCCTGAGAACACGTGACCTGTGCTGTCAGTTTAGGGTTTTGGTTTCACAAATGTGTATTTTCATTTTTGAGAATTACTCATTAAAGCCCCAAATTCCAGTTTTGGGTGTAATATTGAGGTATGTGCTTCTGTTTTCTGTAAAAAGAAAACAAAAAAGTAATTTTCCAATCTACCTTTATTTTTAAATAACTAGAATAACCACAGTGGATCAAAGTGCTAGAGAGAAAAGATGGAAACGCACATCTTTCAATATGTTTCCAAACTGTAAAATGGCTGTTGGGAAGAAATATCAGTTTGTATGTACATTTCATTAGATATGCTACATAATTGTCAAATTGTTTGTGGCACAACATAAATCAACCATTTCATATTATTGCTGACAAGTTTATTCATGTCTGCTGGTGTTTTGGTGGTCTATCTTTATCTGATCAACTCACTCTCAATTCAAAAAAATATAACTTTTAAAAAACTAAAATGACAAAAATGTTTTTTTTTTTACCTTCTCAACAATAAACTAAGCATGACATATTTTAAACAAATAATCATATTTTTTTGTAGGCGCGGGATCATAGATCCAGAACTTCAAATTGTTTTTAGATTGTTAAATAAAATAAAATGTATCCAGTTGCGTTATTATTTTGGGCTTGATTGAAGAAAACTGAAAAAAATATTTAGTTTGTTAGGTCAGTCTTTGTTTGAAAACACAAGTTTTAATACAGCATTTAAAAGCAGAATTTTTTGCACCAAGTCTAGAGCCTTAAGTCAATGAGTGGATATGGTCGTAGTTACCATGATAGTAAAAAAAAAAAATCTAAAATGTTCCATCCAAAATTTAAGTGATTAGATTTTAATTTAAAAGTTGTAATTTTATCCTGATTTATTAAAATTATTCTCTGCTGTTTCCTCACCTGCACCAGGCTGATGGGTTCATCCCAGGTCAGAGCTGGACTTCCTGATCAGATTATCTGGTCATTTTCTCCAAGCTGTAGGAATGCTGCGACTCCAGCAAACCCGCTCATGGAAAACTGCTCACTCAGCTAAAATGTGACTGATGTAGAGTGAGAATATAAACTTTATCTATACATCTATACATCAAGGTCTCTCTTTTGGTGAAACTGGACATTCTATTAGGGTATTGCTTTTGGAAATGAGAGTTGTTTTAAAGGGTCATCTTATCTCCTGTAATGAAAAACAAAAATTACAACTTGTCATCATAATGAGGACTTTCTATTCAACCGTAAACTTCCTTAAGCTCAGCCTGAGTAAATTGTATTTTTAGAATTAAATTATCTTGCTTACGACAGTAATTCAAATATTATTTGCAATATTTAATTTTTAGAACAACATTAACAATTTTAGCATCTTTTATTGTTGTGCTGTATAATACGGTGATGAAAGTATTTCTAAAAATTGTGATAAATTCCTGTCATGTTTTTGTGACATTCAGGAACTTGAACGTCAGCAGGACTATTTAAGTTTATTACTGTTTCTAAGCATTTCAAATAAATAACACAGTGCACATAAAAAGTATTCACCCCTTGGATGTTTTACCCTTTTGTTGCTTTCATAAATCCGTCATTATAACTAAAATTTTGCTTTTTGACCAACAAAACACTTGTCAATGAAACAGAGTTTTACAAAATAATGACGAAAATACAAATCTGTAACACAAAATAAGTGATTTCAAAATCATCCTCATCCTGGGGTGGCTTTGACTAGGCCACTCCAGAACCTCTACCTCATTGTCTTCAAACTCTCTCTGTGATGTTTTAGCTGGATGCTTCGGCTCGTCGTCCTGTAGCTCTCCTGCAGATGGAAAAAAATTGTCCTCTGGGATTTCTGATATTTTGTTGCATTTATTTCAGCAGTCCTGATTTGAGTATTCTTTGATAGTTTATTTCTCAGTGCCTCCTTTGGGATTTGGGGTCAGAGTTCAGGTTATTATTTGAGCTTTTGAAATGCTAATCGGCTGCTCCCAGTTGTTAAAAGAAAACCCCCAAAAACCTAGTAGCCGTGGTTGCGCATCATGACTCTCTTAAAGTAAAAAAAAAAAAGTTAACTTCCAAAACCAGATTAAATAATTGTCTAATAAGAACAAAAGTTGAGAAAAAGAAGAAATCAGAGCTAACAGTTTGTCCATAAAGCTGCACATCTAAAGCACAGTGTTCAGTGTATCTGCTCACCTGTACACATCTGTTGATATTATTCCCCAATAGCTGGCGGCGTTTCTCAAAGAAACAGCTGCTGGCTTGGGCTCACTGAGATGTTCAGATGTTTGTAGCTTTTACATTTCCGCAAAATAAAAAAACTGATCACCTCGGAGTCTTCAAAAAAAGGTTTAACAGAACTGAACAGTTCACTTTAGAGAATTTTTTCATTTGACCAGTGTGTGTGACCTGATGTTTCCCCCCCCTGTCCAGTGTGTGTTGCAGGGTGATTCAAGATGGCGGAGCAGCCTCTGTGGGAGCAGATAGGCTCCAGCTTCGTGCAGCACTACTACCAGATGTTCGATTCGGACAGATCGCAGCTCGGATCAATATATGTGAGTCAAACTTGGGTTCTGCTTGTCATCCTTCATTTTCAGATTCTCTTTAATATTGAACACCTTATCAAAACACCACAAAAACATTTGATCAAAAAATTTGAATTTTTCTCAAATTTTACATGTTTCCGCTGAACAAAGTTATTTTCGAAATGTCAAATTGCGGAACTATGTGGTCAAACAAATGCAGCTACTGACTTAAACCAGTTAGCATCCAGTCAGTTATTGGTTTGGAAGCCTTTTTTTGTGTTACTCATTTGAAAAGTAAATTTTGGGTTTACCAAGGTTTCTTTTCAAGTCAAAGTTATGCAAATATTTGAAGAAGATTTACAACAACCTCAGCTGAACAAACTTAACAACTTAAGTTAAGCACATTAACAACTTAAGCCTCGTTATAAAAATCACAACATCACAGGTAGAGAAATAGAAAATAAAAAAGTTTGGTAGAAATAGTGAGACAATTGCAATATTGGCAGAAACCAAATAATATGAAAAAACACCAAAACAATATTTAATTTCAGCAGCAGCGAGGTAAACATTTAGTTTTTGTAAAACCACTTTCAATAGAGCTGCAACCTTTTGTATTTGATTAATCTCAGACTGGTTCTGTGTGTGGATTGACTGTTTTTCATGAAGACAAATGATTTTTTCCTGTTAATGTTCGTCTCCTCTCCTCTCAGATTGATACATCATGCCTTACATGGGAAGGACAGCCCTACCAGGGAAAAATAGCAATTGTTGAAAAGCTCACTGTGAGTTTTCATGGTAACTTGTGGTTAAAGAAACTTTGACTCTTTTTATTTTATGCTGCAGGTCAATAAGAAAATCCACCTTTTCATAACATTAAAGGATCCAAAGCATTTTTGAAAAACACAATCATTCATTTTAGGGCCTCAGAATATTTCATGTGGGGAAGCCTGGAGTGAACTGTGTAAGATTTTGCTCTGACTGGACAAAATGCAGTCAAAGTAGCTCTATGCAGCATGTCATTTTTCTTAACCCTCTCAGGCTCAGATTACTTGAAAAGACTCTGGCTAAGTTGTTGCAAATCTGCAACACCTGCCTGGAGAGGTGTATTTTTTACATAGTTGTTGAAACAGTCACTATGTCATGACAGTACGGTATGAAGCGGATAATCTGTGAAAAAAAAAGCTCCTCTCCCTTCTTCCAGTGCTAACTAGATACAACCAATCAGACCCAGGAGCGCTGCCAATCACACTTGTGTACACTCCACTCATTCGGAGGCTGCCATGGATGCTAAAGCTGGTTAACATAGCTGCTTATGATAGTGGTTAAACAGTTTTTCTGTAACATTAAGTTGTTTTTCTGCCACTGGAATGTTTGGCAGCAATTACATGGGATTGATTGACAGCGCTAAGCCTTTCTTCCCAGCTCTGATTGGTCGTCTTTGATTGGGAGCGTTGCATTTCTTCAGATTGATCTTTGTTTCAGTCTCATATCAAACTGCCAACATCTAAAAAACAAATAAAAAAAATACAATTTTTTAATAAAAATTGTGACTGCCTGAAAATCACCTCTGTTTTTTAACAATCAGTCCTAAACAGCGTTATCCTTTATATTTCTGTGTATATTCTGACATTTTCATGTAAGTTTGTAATTCTGCAATATTCAGGCATAAACTAATTCAGTAATTGGTGTATTAATCTTTTTTTTACCGATTATTTGAGGAATTCTCTACACCTTGTGTCATTTAGTTAAAGGTTATTGTTATATATAAACAGCTGGGTTGAATTTTCAGACATTTCTGTTTTATCGTGTTCCCAGAGTCTCCCCTTCACAAAAATAGCGCATAGTATAACAGCGCAGGACCACCAGCCAACTCCAGACAACTGCATCTTGAGTATGGTCGTAGGACAGCTAAAGGTAACTGTACCTCTCATCTGTATTTCTTATTTTTCTTCAACTTCATTAGTAGTTTTCCAGAGTCTCTGAAGATCTTTCAAAGGTCTGGAGAAGTGGATGTTGAAATAATTTTGTTTGTCTTTTTTTCATGGCTGTTCATGGTTCCAAATACATGCTACATGTATGTGACCTCCTGTGAGAACTGCAAACGCCCTGAAGTGTCCCGCATGTGCAGTAGAGGGCGCAATACCGTCAGACATTGTTTTGCCATCTGCCATAAAAAAGAAGTGCTCAGTGTTTGCAGAAGTTAACATATATGCTAATTGTGGAGCGTATCTTGCGATTTTGAAGCACATTAACAACTTAAGCCTCGTTATAAACCGTCACGGTTGTTGTTTTTCCTTTTTCTGCGTGTCAGGCCGCAGAATAGAGACGTTTGTCGGGTATCAATGACGTTCAGGTCAGATGGAAGTGACCTGGCCATACAGATTCAGGTCACGTTTGAAAAGATCAGGTACATGTCACATCAAGGCAAAAAAAATCTGATTTGGGTCACATCAGGTTGCCTTAGTGAGCTTGTTTTAATTTAGCATACAATTAATCGATTCATTGCGACAGGCTTAGCGGTGTTGTTTGTATTTGTCAATGATGTGACTCAGTGTCGGTGTCTCTCTGCAGGCGGATGAAGACCCCATCATGGGTTTCCATCAGAGTTTCATCCTGAAGAACATTAACGATGCTTGGGTGTGCACCAATGACATGTTCAGGCTGGCCATCCACAACTTTGGCTAGGCCGCCTCTCTGTGCCGGCGGGCAGGGGCAGCCGCCTGAGACGGAGGAAGACTCCTCCCTCTCTCCGTCTCATTCAGGCCCGCTTGACGAACGAGCAAAAACGCCGGACCCTAGATGTCAATCACCGACCCGCATCCAGGTGGGTTTCCTCTCCTCCAGCCCAGCTGAACTGCGACACGCCTCTTCGCTGAGAGCCGGCCGACCAATCAGATGCCCCTGTCTGCCGCTCCGCCGATCTGCATGACGCTGGGAGATCCTCAGTATCTACACTCAAGCCACTAGAAGGACAAACATCCGATCGATGCCATTAACTCATGCTCTGCTTTGATTCTAACCCGTTCTGCTCTGCCGTCGACTCGGTTCTGTAGATCCGTGTTCCGGTTTGATTTGAGACGCCCCATTCATGTGTTCACCTTAGCTCTTCTTAGTGAGTCAAGTTTAGTTTCTGCCCCTCTAAGCGTGATTTATGCTGCCAGGTTTAGCTGTTGCAGACCAAAGGATGTTGGAGGACGAGCGTTTTTCTTGTTTTCTTTCTTCTTCTCTTTCACTCAACATCTGGGAGTCGACAAGGACTACAGCCACGATAAACAATAAAACCTGGACATTTTTTCTTAACTATGTGGTCTCTCCGTGTCATTTTCTGAACAGGTTTTCTCACCAGAGAAATCATTTGAAGAGCCGATGTACTGAAGTTTTTTTTTTTTTTTTCTTTTGCTTGTTTATTTGTTTGGCTTCAGGCACTTTTTTTGGCCCAGATGTGGCCAATAAAGACTTCCAACCTCCAGAGGTTTTGCTTCAGCTGTCGTAGCAGTGTGGTCACTGAAATGTTATATGATTATGATTACGTCAAGTAAAAAATATAAAAACGATTCAAAGCATATAAATTCAAAAATGACTTTTATTTACATGGTTATCAGTAAAATGCACCAAGAAATCACCTGATTTTCCCCTGATTGGCTTCAAATGGTCAAGTTAATTTACACCTTTTTAATGAACGTTAAAGAGGTTAATAACCAAATAAAGATTTATCTACTGATCCTGGTAGGAATACAAATTTTATATTCAAAATCCAGGGGTGGGTTTACTGGGGCCTGGAGTCAATTTTGGTGCAGAAAGATTCTACTAAGGCAAATTAAAATATAAGTTATTCTACTGAGCAGGTATGAATTATTGCATGTTGGGTTAAATATGTTCCTAAGCATTAGCTCCAACTTACCCAAAATTGCTATAACTTAATTTTAAACTATTTTAGTGTTATTTATAGAAATTTAAATCCCAAACTATTAATCCTAATTTTCCAGATATGGGGAAAATGTATAAAGCAATAAAAATATTTAAAAAAGTTTAAAGATTCCACAAAATTTGCCTTTTTAATAACTTTAAAGTCTGGCCCATTTAATCACCCTAAGATTATATTATTAGATTATATTATTATTGTTCAAATCAGGCAATAACATTTCTATAGAAATGCAAAACAACTAAGCCTCTTTAAATATGAGTTTCCTCTTTTGGAACTGAATAAAGTAGTTTTGAAATCTAAATAGAAAAGTGCAGAGGTCTTATTTTTTTCAGCGAATGGGGGAGGGGCAACATTGAATTATTTTATGTGCTATACCAGATAAAAAAGCAGTAACTTGACTTTGTCTTTTTAACTTTAAGCCCTGAATTGTAGGAATGAAGAAAGAGACAAAGGGTCCGATTATTACCTCAAAATATGAGGTAACCTCTGGAGGAGCATTAAGGACTATAGTCACTGCATAACCGCTGGAAAAGAAACACCTTAATTTAATGTTTTGTGTCATCAGGGGAACTACTGAGTCTATAGGAAGCAAAACTTCTGCATATCTCAAACCCACAGCATGTAGCTGTGGGTTTACAAATCTTGGCAGTGGGTTCTTTTCTGTTAAAGTTACACAAATCGTACACAAGGGGAGTACAAACGTGCATAAATAGTCTTGAAACTGAAGACACAAATGAAATATGAATTGTTTACCAGAATGTCCCCTGAAAACCAAGATGTTTTAAACATGACTGTACAGTAGATGGCGCTATCCTCGTGAGTTAGCCTGAGACGACTTTCAGGTAGGAACCAATGAGCGGAGACTGTGTGAATAGTCGGAACGGAAGGCACGGACAGAACGGAAGTTTGAACGGTTGCTCTGGGTGAACTGCGACCCGCATCGAATTATAACAATATTTTTCCCTCAGTGTTTTCCCAAATCCCCCCCATTTCCCCTCACCCATGGCGTCCAATTCTAACATAGACATCGAGGGAGCGACCCAGCACCTCCGGGACATCCTGAAGCTCGACCGTCCGGGGAGCAGCGCCGGTAAGTGGGGGACGCTGCTCGGCTAGGCCGCACAGGCTAACCCGGGGTTAGACCTCACTGTTTACCGGGGCACAGTTTACCCAGCGGGCGTTTCTTCGGCGACTGGCGTAATATCTCAGTGGAGGGAATATTTTTAATAGCAGTGAATATATTATTTTGTACATTTTAAATCTGTTGAGAATAGATTTTGCTTCGGCCTGTTAGCACCTAGCTTGTGTCTCAGTCTGTTTTCTGGTCGAAATGTGTCCCTGCTGCCAAAACATTTAAATACTCGAGTTTTTCTCCCATTATTATTATTTTTGTTCGAGCTATATTTTTTGTTTAAACTCATTTAATCCCCTTTGAAATATGTTAAAAACGTAATTATGGTAAACTCGAATTCTTGGATAATTTGCGTCATTCAGTTTCTTGATTGGCTGGAAAAGTTCAGTAAATAAAAGTGCATAATAATGGAAATTCTCAACATGTCCACTCATTTTTAGAGTTTCTCAATTATGTAAAAAGGAATGCATGTGGATTAGTAGAAATGCACCAACGTGATTTTTTTAAACCTATAAATCTGTCTGGAAAATGATCTGAGTTGAGCTTACATACGCAGTAGGAACATAGCAGTAGAGGTTCAGAAGACCTCTGCAGGTGTTTCGAATTAATTAGCTGATTAAGGTGTGACACCATATGTTTCCAATATTTAACTTTCATTGTATTCTAAATTTATTAGATGTATTTGAATGTAACAGCTGTATTTTTTAAAGTGGGGGGCTCAGAAAGTTGGAGGGGATACGAGTTAATGCAAAAACAACAAAAAATAGTAATAAATCCAATATTTTTAAAACATAATTTTTTAAAAATACAAAATCTAGTCTTTTTTCCCAAAACATTATTTTAATGTATAAGTTACAATAAGTCATTAAACAGTAGAGGCCGAGTTCCGTTAAGGTTAAATGCTTTTATTTTGTCAACTTCCTTGTTAAGGTAGCTATGGTAACGGAAGCAGTTCTACTTGGAACAGGCTAACCGCAATAAACAGAAGAAAGCATAAAAAAGCAACTCAGTTTTAACTTCACTCGATAAAGAAACAAGGTCAGTAACGCCGATTGAAGAATAATTGTGTTTGAAATGTTTATAGAAAAATCCGGTATTTCTGTGTTAATGCTAGTATTGTACTCATTTAATAAGACATGCATCACAACTGATGGTGGAATCAGTTGTAATTTTTGTTAGTTTTTTTCTTTTTGAACTTTTACATTTCTTGCTGAAATGATCATTTAACAATCAAATTTGACCTTCTCAAAATAGTTGCTCCGTAAAATGTTCTTTGTCATGCTCTCGTTCGTGATTGGCTGCCAGTCAAATTGATCCAATCGCTTTGCTCCTCAAGCTGCAGCAGCTAGCAAGAAACGACCGAACCAGAAAAAGGCCCGCCGTGTAGGACACCGCTTCAAAAATCTCATAAGAACTGTGGAGACTCGATAAATATTACATAGTTTTTTTAAATCAGAAAAGAGGATTGTGGTGAATTTCTTTTAGCAGTTATTATGACATAAACTTCAGTAACGAGAAGCAACGGTCAAACGGAAACGTTGTGCCCGAGAAGAGAAGAGGGGGGAGTGGGCGGCCGCGTTGACCCAGCTGACTCTCTTTCTGTTCAATGTCCGTTCACTGGATCATAAAGTGGATTTGTTACTTCTGAGGCTGAGTGTTTCTGCAGACATGAAGAGCTATGCCGTTCTTTGCCTAACGAAAACCTGGCCAACATGTTACGTCGATTTGCGTTCCTTCATCAGATTCGGTTCCCCCCATCAGATTCGGTTCCCCCAGTCTCCTCGCCGCTCCGCACCGCAAAATACTTGCGTGCCCTTATCGAGACAACTACGGACACCGTGAAAGCCCAAACAACTTGTTTAAGCGACTTGTCTAACTTTTTTCACGTTTTGCAACTGCGCTCTCATAAGACATAAACACACAAGCATACACACATGTATATGAATATACATATATAAAAATACTATATACACTGGCGGGGCTCCAGGGACCCGGGAGTCAGACTTAGAGACTTAGACTTGACTTTATTGATCCCTTGGGAAGACTCCCTCAGGAAATTATAGTTACCAGCAGCTCACAGGATATGACTTCAGGGATTCAAGCCTTTATCACGTCTGATGAGAGCTGTAAAAAGTGAGCCTGCTCCTGTTGAGTATGGCCTATGTAGGAATATATAGAGTAATGCCCCAGGAGATGCCCCAGGAGGCTGAATCCATGGAGGGAAAAATAGCTGCTCAACTCTTCATATCAAGTTGGGATGTTATGAAAAACACAAATAAAATACTATATAGTATTAGTGCCCCTATATAGTAGGGGCAGCCTACTTGTGCCCCTACTATTTAGGGGCACAAGTGGTTGCTAAAAACTTTAAAAGACCGACTCATTTTAGTGACATAGTGGGTGAAAAATGTGCTATATGACTGGCTTTATTTTCACTCTTACATTTAACTTTATGAAACACAAAATTACAAGTAGATCGTCCAAATTGTCTCCAAGTGTATTCAGGGTAAAGGTTGTCACCAGCCGTCCACCAACGTCATCATCAGTCACTTGGCAACAGATGGCAAACTAGCTAGAGCTTTTCTACAGGCTAAGTTAAAATGAATGGAGCTTCATCGAGTGGCAAAATGAAAGAAAAAGATGTTGCTGTGTGCTCAGTTCAACGTGTCAACCAGGCTTCAGGATCTGAGTTGAAATTGATGAAGTGTCAAAATGATCCGATCACTATCCGCAGTTCTAAACTGATTTGAATTTGTGTTGTTTCATCATTAGTGACTACTAGCCTGATGTTTCTGTTGTTTGTTGTACTTCACGTCAGATGGATTTTCAGAATAACATAGTCATAGTAATGGCATAATATTGCAAGAACGCATTATGAAAGATCAATAATCTTTAAATTTGATCAAACATTTAACATTGGAACTGGAAGACATTTTAAATATCTAAACATAAGTAAAACAACAAAAACCACAAATAAAATGGATTTTGAAGTCCATGTAAATACAATTGATCTTTCAATGAGGACTAGTTGAGACCAAAGACTGAAGTCCATATTTTGTGAAAAGAGAGAGAAAAAAAAATACTAAATCGTGCAAATGAAAATTAATGGGCTAATTTTAATTGATCATGTGATTCATTTATTTATTGTTTATTGCAGCAGGCCTAAGTATGAGGCACCTTATGCTTAATGAATGTAATAATTATGGACCAGTGAATGAAAGTAAGCAGAAATATTTGAAGAGTTGATGTTTCTTCTGTACCAACGGAGTTTCCCCAGCTAGAAACTTCTAGAAAAAGGTTGGTTTACTGCTTTCCCTGCTCCTCCTGAAGTAAACATAGCTCTTAATCGTATTTCTCAGATATGCAATCAAGTGACGATCAGAGAAAACTGTCCTTCAACGGAGAGCTGAACGGTTTACTGGGAGCAGGACTACTGGGGAGCAGCATATCTGAATCCACCAGACCCATTTCCACAGACGGCAGCGTCCAGGAGAGCCAGAGGATGTGAGTGGCTCCTCTTCATCTCGATGGCAGCCATTTTGTCTCCATTTATATGAAGACACAGAAGCTGTCAGTCAAACTAGATGGATATTCTCTGTTTTTTTCTAGCTGCCTGACTGGTGATGATGGGAGCACCTGCATCCCCATCGTCTTAAACAATGTGGAGATCGTGGCGAGCCAGGACTCAAGCATCAACAGCAAGGCGCGGGGCAGCAACAAGGTGAGTTTGGATCAGAACCACATTAAATCCTGCTCTCTCATGAGTCTTTACCATTGAGATCATTCTCATTTTGTCCCGATGAAAAGCTAAGAATATTTTTGAGTTATGATTATTCTTATTTTCTTGCTTTTTTAAATCTGATTAAACTCTTCATTCAGGTTAAAATTCAACCTGTCGCCAAGTACGACTGGGAGCATAAGTATTATTACGGCCGACTGATAGCCGTGTCCAACTCCTTCCTCGCTTATGCCATCAGAGGTGAGAGAAGAAACATTTTACTAATTTGCTTTGATTAATAAAAAGATAAAATGTCAGGCACATTTTATTTACCACTGGAAGCAGAAACTACAGATGAGTGTTGTTGGCAGATTCTCCTTTGGACATTTGTGTAAAGCAAAAATAATATCTGAATAAGATAATCTGCAAATCCTTTTCAACCTATGTTCAATTAAATTCACTACAAAGACAATATATGTAATGTTCAAAAGAAAAAAAAATCTTTTTTTTTTTTGCACATATAGCTCATATGCCTGCAAAAACGTTAAAAAAACAAATTTGTTTGGAGCATTTGACAATTTTAACTAGAAGCACACGAGTCAATATTTGTAAAAACCATTTCAACACCATAATTGTAGTGAATTCAATCTAATCTAGATGCAAAAGGATTTGCAAATGATCATATTCTGTTTTGATTTGTGTCTTTCACAACATCCCAACTTGATATGAAGAATTGAGCAGCTATTTTTCCCTCCATGGATTCAGATTCTTTGGTTGATTTTTCCTTTCCTTTTTCAGGAGCCAACAACCATGCTATGATTCGTGTGCTGAGTTTGGACTTCAGCGAGCGCTCCTTGCTGAAGGGCTTCACCGGCGCCGTCACAGATCTTGCTTTCGCCCACCTCGACTCCTCTCTGTTGGGCTGCGTGGATGAGGCGGGAAACCTGATGGTCTGGCATCTCACGCTCACCAGAAGCAAAATACTGTATCCTGATAGGAAGCAGCAGAAAAACACTATGTTTTGGGGTTTTCATTATAGTTTAGTTTTATTTTGTTGTGACTTTTTGTCTGTCTAATTCAGTTTGGTAGATTTTATTAGGTAAATATTGTTTCGTTTTAGTTCAGTCTTTATTAGTTATGGTTGTAATTTTATTTCTTTTTCATACTTTGGTTAATTTCTAGATGCAGAATTCAAAAAGGTCAAACTGCTGCACTGCAAAATCTCACAGAGTAACTTTGGTCTAGACTGTACAGTGCAAATATCTTGCTGCACTTAAAATAAGACAAAACAATTTTTTTTATTACTTTTCAGCAAAATATAGTAGCCTGTTTTAAGTAAATATTTCCTTAATGTTGAAAAAGTACTATTTTAACTGTCAGGTATTTCACTTATAACTTTGGAAAAATGTCTTGCTATAAGTGAAATTGACTGCCAATGAAACAAGTACCTTTTCTACAATTTTATAAAAATTGCTGACTTAAAACAAGCTGCTATATTTTGCTGAAAAGCTTTTTGTAATTTTGTTTATCTTATTTCAGGTGTACTAATATACTTGCTCTAGAAACTGAACCAAAAGTATTTGGAAAGGTTGTGTTTTTGCTGTGTGTATTTTTGAAGATGCCATTTTCAAAAAATGTATTCAGTTATTGTTGAACAACCAACTGACTCAGGCATTTTATCACAACTCTCGCCATTTCCCAGACTAACGTAATCGCCTCCAGGATTATTAAGGACGCTGTAATTTGGCGATAGATGACGTAAACTGCTTGTGTGGTGAAAAAAAATAATTTCACATCAGTTCGAAAAGCTAATAAATTCACAAACAGAAAAACACAGGGTATTATAACTGTGATTTCAGTATGTTTTAGTTGGTTTTATAAACTCACAAAATAGTTTCTGTTTGTTATAGTTTTTCCCCATTAATTAGCGTTTTTATTTATTTCAATTAATAAAAAATGTTTTCTTATTTTCAGTTTTTATTTTGCATTTGATACCTCTATGTATCAAATGCCAGATATCTACTTTTGTTTAATGTTTCCTAAATAACACTAAATAATCTTTAAGATTAAGATCTTGCACTCTGTGACAGCAGAGACGGATGTTTTCCTTCCCATGAGTTTTCCATAACCTGGCCCAAACAGGGATCAGATAGTGGTTCATATTCAGCGTTCAGAAGACGCTCCTCTGAACTCCCACAGACGCCTCATCTGGTGCCCATACATCCTGGAAGACAGCGAGGAGAACCAGGATGACACCAGCCAGACGCTGGCTCTCCTGCATGAGGATGGGGTAACTGGCTCTGAACCCGAATCAGAAAATCACAGAAAATATCCAGGACATTTCAGCAGCTATTCTGTTAATTCTGATTTAAATATTAAAGTAGTTAAAAACAGGATGAAAGTTGTAAAAGGTTAACAAAGAGAGTCTGCCAAACTTGAGGGTTTGCAGTTTGTATGGAAGTCCTTTACTCCCATAAAGGAAAAACAAAATAAAAGTACAATAGGAAGTTATAATTATATGTTTGGAAATGACCACAATAATAAAAGTTCTAATTTCAATTTTAAAAATAAAAAATTTGATGTTCTATCTAAAGTCAAAATTATGAAAAGGTGAGTCATAATTTTGAGATACAAAGTCATAATTACAAGAAAACAATTCATAATTTTGACTTTCAAATTCTAAATTATGAGATTCAAAGCAAAAATGATAAAATATAGATGTTAATTCATAGTTCTGAGGTGCAAAATCGTAATTTCTATGATAAATAATTTTGACTCAATGTCATAATTATGAGATAAAAAGCCATAATTTTGAATTTCTGTCATAATTATGACTAAATAGGTAAAAATTAGGACTTATTTTTTGTAATTATGACTTGATATCTCAAACTTCAAATCTCATAATTCTGACTTTATATCCCATAGTTATGAGTTTGAAAGTTGAAGTTATGATTTTAACATTTGTAATTGTGACTTCCTGTTGTGCTTTTATTGTTTCTTTTGTGGCAGAAATGGACTTCCATAGGTTTGCATTGATGTTAGTAGAAAATAAACATCTTGCTTCAGATTTCTCCATTTTCCTTTGTTTATGTGAACTTTCCCTTTTCCAGGCTGAGGTTTGGGACCTTGAAGTTTTGAGAGCCAATAACAGCAGTTGGCCAGTTGATGCCTCAGAAATCAAAGATGGCCTCATTATAGTCAAAGGACACACACAGGTATCTGGATTTTATATTTCACAAGAAGTCACAGCACAAAAACAACATACATAGAACACAAAATATTTAAAATACAAATACACCTTTTAAGATGTCTTTATTTGGGAAAAGTCTTTGTTTTTTTGCTTTTTGTTTGCTGTTAAAGTATGAAACTGTGTGCAGAGAGTCAGTGAAGGAGCTCTGTCCCCTGATGGGACCGTTTTGGCTACAGCGAGTCACGATGGTTACATCAAGTTCTGGCAGATCTACATAGAAGGAGGACAAGATAAGCCCAGGTAGGAGCGAGGTAGTTAACCGCTGATCATCAGCAACATTTTGCTGCTGATCCAGTTTACATTTCTGCTCCCGCTCTGATGTCCAGATGTCTCCATGAACTCCGACCTCACGAAGGACGTCCGCTCTCCTGTCTTCTCTTCTGTGACAACCACAAACGGCAGGATCCAGAGTCAGTTCGCTGAAATGTTGACGCTCCTCTGAGTTTCTGTCCGGAGTTTCACGGATGTTTTTTTTTTTTTGAAGGGTTCCATTCTGGAGGTTTCTGATAACTGGAGCAGACCAGAACCAGGAGTTGAAGCTGTGGTGCACAGTTTCCTGGACCTGCTTGCAGACCATAAAGTAACTTAAATAATAGATGTTTTTCCTACTTACACAATATTTAATCAATTAATGGTAAGATAAATTGAAATGAGCTCCATAATTTCCATTTGCTTGATTTATGGTTTTCCTCTTTCTACCAAAAAACCTGGATGATAAAAGTCTTCAGTCTGGTGCTTTTGGCTCAACTAGCTCCTTTTTTTGAAGGACAGTTTTGTTTACAGACTTCATAATTCATTTTATTTGTTGTTACTCTTGTTTTATTTATATAATGTCTTCTAGTTTCTGTATTAAATGTTCATTTAATTTGAAACTTTATTGATTTTTAAGAATTTGCTCTTAAACACATTCTTAAAGTTACATTACTTTATAGTGGTCTCAAAACAACAATATTATAGTTTATAATAACTTCTGGGACAATTTATCATCCAACGAATTTTGTTTCATGACAGGCCAAGTGCAGCTCCTAAAAGCAAAACATACAACGTGCAAAGCTTACATTTTTCTTCTATTATACAGATGCTATCCATTCTTCTTCTTCTAGGTTTTCTCCAGATCCATTCAACTCTATGGTTCTTCCCAGTCTCAAGGCCAGTTTAGATCTCGCTGCTGAATACTTGATCCTCACTGATGTTCAAAGAAAGGTAAGTGTAATGTTGAAAGCAGGGCTGAAAATGTTAATCGTGATCAATCGATTGAGATAATCTAATTTAGTAATCGATTAATCATCAGTGCAGCTAGCAAATGTAAAATAAATAATAAGCAAGACGATGCTCTGAGCACAAAGCATAGAATTAGACTGAATAGCTCTGCTGTCATATATTGGGAACATTGTTGCCAGAATTGGGCAGAGTACCCAAAAATTTTACTCATCAAAGTAGCACTACTTTAACATATTTTTATTCAAGTAAAAGCAAAAAGTATCAATTCAAGAAATTACTCAAGTAAGAGTAAAAAAGTATTTGGTAAAAAGTACTGAGTAACTGATCAAATTATCAATCATTTGATATTGAAAAATTACATCTCCAGACTGACCAGATTATAAAAGTTAAGCTGAAATTAACTCTCCAGTGGAAATTAAGTGGAAGTTATGGAATTATAAAATTAATTTCTACTTAACTTTATAATTGTCATTGAAGAATAAAGAAGTTATAATAATTCAAATAAGTAACAAAAAATAAACAAATTTCAACAGTTTTCCCCAAAAAAGTTTCTCCAGTAAATGTAACGAGTTACAACCCGATCTGGAGTTTTTCACCAGATCAGATACAGATGTGGTGCGATGGGCGCCTGACAGTGAATTCATGTCGTCCTCCTTCAGGTCCTCTATGTGATGGAGCTGCGGCAGGACCTGGAGAAGGGCAAAGCGAGCTTCACGGCCGTGTCGGAGTTCCTTCTGACCCACCCTGTGCTCAGCTTCGGGGTGCGTGACGTGACCCACAGCCGCCTGAGGCACACCGAGGTTCTGCCAGCGGAGGAGGAGAGCGAGAGCATGTCGACAGGTGGGAGCTTTCCACATCCACACCTGAAGGCATTTATTCCAGTAAATCTGATTTGGAAAGATTCTCAGATAAAAAAGAAACAAACACATTGGCTTCTTTATGTTATTTAGATTTACTTTAGAACAGAGATATTCAAAGTGCGACTTGGGGGCCATTTGTGGCAGGTTGACTGATTTTGTGCAACCGTAAAAGTTATTGCGATAAACGATAATATTGTTGTTTTCAGACAATTTTCAAGTAATATTATGCTAAAGGCATAATAATTCATAAACACACTCAAAGATCATTAAACTTTAATTTCTATTGAATAATTAACATTGGAACTGGAAGACATTTTGAATATCCAAAATAAATAAAATAGCAGAAACAACAAATAAAATTAATTATAAAGTCTCTTTAAACAAAATTATCCTCTAGAAAAAGGGCTTGTTGAGACTAAACCTCCAGACTGAAAACTTTATCATGCAGTTTTGATAGAAAGAG
The DNA here is from genome assembly GCF_027474105.1 of Poeciliopsis prolifica. Taxonomy (NCBI): domain Eukaryota; kingdom Metazoa; phylum Chordata; class Actinopteri; order Cyprinodontiformes; family Poeciliidae; genus Poeciliopsis; species Poeciliopsis prolifica. Next base: position 2,360,094 of record NW_026562376.1, on the reverse strand, counting down.
AAAAACAATAAATCATGCAAGTGGAAATTATTGAGCTAATTTTAATGTATCACGATGAATTGATTTATTGCTTATTACAATTCAAGACAAGACACATTTCTCCCCTTCACCACAAGTAGTTGATGCAGTTGGAGATTTTTTATTTTTACGCTAAACCAGTGCAAAATTATTAAAGACCAACAAAAGATTTACCATAGAAAATGTTGGCAACATGTAAATCCAGCATATAGATTTGATGCATCCCGATCTGCTTTTAATAAATGTCTTAAACTTGGCCACATGATTTTCAATAAAAGTGATTGAAACTGTGTTTTTATTGCTCCAAAAATGTTTCATTATTTCATACTTTAGAAATATTTGCAAGACATTTTGCTGGGCTTTTTCCTCCTTAAACCCTGTTCAGAATCTACACATAGAACAAAAAAGATTTATGGAAAAACAAGCACTTTTGTTCTTTAACTAAATTTTTAGCACTAAGTTGCTCACAGTTAACTTCACATTAGGTAAGGAAGAGGACTCGGTGTAGTAAAAATACTGCCACCTGCAGGTGGGAATTAGCATCACTTAATGGTCAATGTTTTGACCAGAAAATGTGGAATAAAATCAGAAAAATTAAATACAAACATTCATAGGCTGTGATTTAACCAGCTTTTCTTGCTTTCTCCACTAGAGGGCACTCAAGGACCTGCAGAGTCCAAATCTGGGATCCAAATTAAACTCTACTGTGTTCACACAAAGTAAGTTTTCTTCTACTGTTTGTCAGGATGCGGCTAACCTGATGGTAAAAGAATAAACTCTAATTTTTAAATGACATTAAAGTTGATAAATGTAACTATTCATTTATCAAAAACAGTAAAATGCTTGAAAACTATTAACTTTTTCAATCCAGAACAGTGACTACAGTTATTTATGTAAAATCAATCAGCAGAGTCACTGCAAAAATTGTTATTTTAGTGTTTATTTGTTTGCAAAGATTAATCTTTGTAGTTTTGGAGTAAAAAAAGGTTTAAATCAACATTTCCCTGAATGTGTTTGTCTCCATGTTTGTCTTTCAGGAGTTTGCAGGATGTCCAGATCTGGTTTCAGCCCAACGCAGGGTTCAATACGTCAGGTTTTCTTCCCCACTCTGACTCCCAAGATGGTTTTGGTAAGTCAATGTTGAACTGTGCAATTAAATTAGGTTAAGTTTGCTGATTCATGGACACATCAGTACCAGTTAATATAATAAGAAGAGGCAGAAAGACATGACGGAGGGACAGACGGATAGAAAGGCATTAAAGAAGCAGTAATATGGAAGCTTTCCGGTCGACTGAGCTATGTGTGTTTTTTTTTTTGTTTTTTTTATTGAGTAATCTTCTCACTGTTGGAACCCTGCCAGTGCAAACAGAGTAGAGCCTCATGTTTATATAAGGTTGTTTCACTTTCTGTTCAGGGCTGCTTCGCAGAGATACATGATACATCGGCATTAGCATCATTATTGATTTGTCAGGGATTCACAGAAATCTTATTTCTGTTAACTGAAACTATATATTAACTATATGCGACAGTTCCCACTATCGCATATATTGTATTCATATATATATACATATACTTCCCTAGCCGATTACAACGCTCAATAATTTAATGGTGTTTTAATTGAGTTAATCAATTGCTTTTTAATTGAAAATCACATATCAACAAAATAATCAACATTTTGATATTTTTGTTTTTAATCTGTCATTTAGGTTCTTCAGCAATCAGATTGGAGCAAAGTACTTTCAAATGTTTCAAGAACTCCTGATGATTCATGGAGCTTCTTTAGAAATCTGGACTGTGGCGCTGACACTTATAGCTTTAGCTGCTACATGCTTGGCATTGAGATGCTATTTTAGGCTTGAATAGCTTTGCAGATAGGCTAACTCCTTTTAGCACAACTTGAACATAACTACAGTCCTTTTCAGCATCCAATCAAATCAGTTTTTGAGACAAAAATGAACCCTGTTGGACCGAGAGAAACCGCTATTAGGAGATGTAGCATGTGCGTCACATTTTCAACCAGAAACACACAAAAGAAAATCTGATTGTATTTTTAAAAAAATGTTGATGCATTAAGATCTTCACAATTAATTAATTCAGGATGCTAAACTTAAGTGGTAAATATCTGTTATGAGAATGATATCAGTCCAGATTGTTTTCTGTCTTTAATTCTGCTTCGTGCTCGTTTTTCCCAGCTGGGTTTTCAGACCACCTCACCGACCAGAGCTCCGACAAAGACTCTAGAAGCGGTTCGCAGTCCGACCTTCGGAAGATCCCCTCACTTCCTGTACCCTCTGACTTCCTGTCTAACTCTGGACCATCCGGTGGGCCGATGCCCAAGCTGATGACCCCCGACGCCTTCATGACACCAAGCACTTCGGTACTGATTGTAACTCCAAACTTTTAGGACATCATTTGCAGAGTTGGGGAGCAACATTTTTTACCACGTTGTTACTTTTACTTGAGTAATCAAATTATGAAGTACTGCCACTAAATTAGATGTTTTCTTTTTACTCTTAATTTTTACATATGAATTAATTTATGTTATGATTAGTTACTCAGTGCTTGAATACACTTTTCTCCAAGTACTTTTTTTTTACTATTTCTCAAGTAATTTCTTGGACAGCTACATTTTACTTTTACTTGAGTAAAAATATGTTGAATTAGTGATACTCTTGAGTAAAATTTTTAGGTTTTCTATCCATCTCTGGTTATTTATAATTTTTTGTAACTCTGCATATTTTTGACAGAATTATAAACATTTTGTGACTCGATAGGTTCCTGCGTCTCCTGGCAGCAGCGCCAGCAGTCTGACTATTGTTACAGCCATCAGCAGTAACTCTGACTCAACAAATAGGTGAGCATCTCTGTGAATATTATTGACATTTATCACAGAGAGCACTTCCTCCATATAATTTCTGGTGATTTGTTTCTGCAGAGCCATGGACGATGTCAGTCAGAGTCCTATCAGAGGAGAAAACAATGGCGGCAGCAGTTTGGGACTCTCTGTCGCCACCAGCAGTCCGAGGGTTGCACCTGCAGTTCTGCTGACGGGCCTGGAGAACCTGCAGGTAAGACATAATGCCGAGTTCTGACTGCTTCTCAAATTTCACTTCCTAATCGATAAAATTCCTGTTATGGATGTTTTATTAAAATGTAAAAAAGACCTTTGTTACAAAAATGAAAACTCAGTTCAATTTCACAAAGAAATTGCTGTTACTACATTTTAGACAATAACATATTCATTCTCTCATTTAAAAATTAATTTTATTAATTGCTAAAATGCATATTTTAATGTATTTTTAATATTATACAAAAACCTTAAGTTGTTAAATTAAAAATCTGGACAATGTGTTAAATTGTTTAGCCGATTTATGCTGTAAATCACTAAGAGATGATTAACAACATGCTGGAATAATCAATTACTAAAATTGCTGTTAGTTACAGAAAAGTTCCATGTCTTCAATCTCTTTGAAGCTTTTGGTAATTCATCAATCTGTATTTGCAAAGTAATATAAAAGTAAAATGATCTTGAGCTGCAAAACACAAACGACTGCAACTAGCAATTATTTTAGTTATTGATCATTTTGACGATTAGTGGGATTAACCACTTCAGCTTATTTTATAAAATTTAAAACTATATAAAAATGCTAAATCATTCACTTTTTAAGTAGGAAAACAAATATTTTGTTGCCTAAAATGCAATAGCAGCGTTCCTTTAGTGAATGCTTGACCACTTGTACCAATAAATGCATCTGCAGCTTAAAAGCACTTCTGATAGCAACATGTGAAAAGCTCAGGTGATTATTTTTTATTATCTTTTGCACCTTTTGGATTGCAAAAGGTGCTTAATGGGATATTTATATTTATTTATAATTTTACAGAATGTAATTTATTTAAGAGATGCTTTGTTTTGAACTTACTGATCATCAGGATAAACAGCTGTTTTCTGTATTTTCCTCCAGGCTCTGGCTTGCCCCAGCAGCCCTCTGGGCCTCGACTCACCTCAGGTCCCAGATTCTCCCCTGCTGCCGCTGCTGGCTTCGCCGACCAGGGCCCGCTCCCCAGACGTCATCTCCTCTGCCTCCACCGTGATGTCGCAGGACATGCCAGAGATCGCGACGCAGACGCTGCAGCTGCAGCGCAGCCACGGCCTGGAAGCCCTGCAGCTTCCTGCACTGCAGGCAGACAGCATGGCCTCCGCTGCATGTGCCCTGCACCTCCTGACGTCGCCGCGCTCCGCCACCAACAACGGGTACAAATAACCAGGCAGCACTCATTGATTCAGGAGCCTGTTTGCTCATTCACTCTTTTGCTCTTCCTTTCTTTTTATTTTTCTCTTTCTGATTTTCTTTTGCTTGTTTGGTTCTTTTGTTCGTTCCTTCAGCTTGTTTGCTCTCTTTTTAACTCTTGCTATTTCTTTCACTCTAGCTACTACTCTTTTGTTCTTTTGCTCGTTTTTTTTTTTTCATTCACTTTTTTTCCCTTGTTCATTGTTCACTTTCTATTTTTTTCTCATTCCTTTGCTTTGACTTTCTTTTACTCTTTTGAAACTCAAATATTTCAGCAGAACAAATCCAAGAAAAAGAAACATAACTACAAACGCTGAAATTCTAACAAAGATTATTAGTAAAACACAAGTGTTTGAAAACGAGGCAGGTAGAATCATCGACCTGTTTATCACTGATGTCTATTGTAATAAATCAGAACCAACTTTGTTTTTTTCTTTTGTCTTGTAGTTTGTTGCCCCTTGAACTCGGAGGTGCTGAGGGGTCGTCAATGGCAGACGATTCGGAGTCCAGACTCGGTAACAAACCGTCTCTTCTGGAGAACACGTTGTCGCAGGAAAACACTGGGGTCAGCGGAGGGTCGTCGGATGGCAGCGTTAGCCACACGTCATGGCCAGCGGCTCCAGACATCACCAGGGAAACCAGGAACAGCCTCAGGGACAACGGGCTGGGAGAGTGGTCAGTCTGTTTCACCCCCTTTCTTCAACCCTTATGAAAAACTAAAGAGAACACGACTCATTGGACTGAAAATAGGATTTTTCTTTCCATCACTTTAATTCCCAAAGTCTGTAAATCTGCTGAAGATAGTATAACAGGTTTCTTTTTTTGTCTGAATGCTGCTTCTCCATGTTTGGTTTTGGGGATGCAGAGCAGAACCACAAGACCTGAGAGACCTGGAAGGTTGATACAACACCAGCAAATCTTTTGTGTATTGTGGTGCGAAGCTGTTCAGTGATTATAAACTAACAACAGTGTTTTAACATCTATTCTCTCTTTGAAAGGATTGTAGAACTGGGCAAGGTGCTCCATCATCCTGGTTTTAGTCAAAACGACAGCAGCAGCGGTTTAGAGCAGCTGCAGACTTGATTTGTTTTTGTTTTTTTTAGAACTTTGAAGGCCCTGCTGCAGACATTGATGCGACTAAATATAAACCATGGACATGTTTCTCTAGATCTTGTTTCTGCATTTGTGCTCTAATCCTGGAAATGTTATTCAGGTGACAGAAGGCCAACTTTGTAACTGTCTTTCTGTGGTGTTAAAGGTTCAGGTCAGAGTCCATCACTACACTATAGAAAAACTTATTTTAGTCTCTTATTGGGTTCAAATATCTGATAGACTGGTTTGGCAACACACTCTCTTCATCTGGTTTTCATGTTTCTTCAAAAAAAAAGAAGCTTTGCAACATTAATCCTGGAGATGTTGTTCAATTGATAGAAGGCCGACTTTGTAAATGTCATGTAACAAGAAACTACAGATCAGGCTGAAACCTGGCTCTGAAGCTTCAGAGCCAGGTCAGGTTAATAACTGACTCTAGACAGCTCCGCTTTAGGCCCAAAGATAAAAACTTCAAACTTTGTTTTGTTCATTAATTAATTGTTTCACCTGTCTTACAGTTTGCGAGACGAGTCGAGCGAGCGCCGCCTGAGCTCTCCTTTCCACCGGCGCTCCTACCACCTCCCCCAGAATGACAGCCAGGATGTCGGCGCTGACCAGAGGTGACGCCAAGTTGCTCAGCTTCTTTCACTACATGATTACAGAGACTTCCTCTGAAGCTGCGGTCGCTGTTGAAACTTTGACATTTCTGTGTGCAGCGATCCTGATGACGAGATCGCCAGCCTGGCTTCATCCTCTGGGAACTGCGGCTCTCGCTCCTCTCACAGGATGCCAGTGAAAGACTGGAAGAGCTCGCCACGAGCCTCGCCGAAACTGAAGAGGAAACTCAAGAAAGATGACGGGTATGTTCAAAACTAAAAAAGCAAAATGTCCGCTTGATTATTTATCTGTTTCTTGATGTTAAAACTTCTTATTTCTCTTTAAATTTGCTAAAGTTGTAATGAAAATGGATGCAGCAGTTAAGAAAATGCAGAATAAATAATTTAATTTAGTTTTATTACTGATAATAATTGTCTTAAATGTTGTTTACACATTTTGAGGAACGTTTTCTTTCATTTCCAGTGACTCTTCTCAGCCCAGACACATGGATCCTGGTCAGGTACAGGCGGCTAATCACTAGTGACATTTAATTAATTTCATCTACTTCAGTAAATTTGAAAAAATGTAATTTTAGCACTTTTTAGTATGTTGTACTTTTTACTTGAGTAATTTCATTATGAAGTATCTCTTGTCTTACTTGAGTAAAATTTCTGGGTTTTCTACCCACTAAATGAAAAACAAACATGTTTTGACCAGACACAAACAGATGCCTGCAGGTTTTGTTGAATTTTCATAACTTCAACAATAAAAAGGACAAATTTTATGTTGTCTAAAAACATAACATTGTGTTGTCCTTAAAATACTACCATTTTCACTTAATGTTTATTTTGGTCCATCTGCAGCAGCTTTTCTTGACACACGAGGGGTTAATTTCTGCCTCAAACATTGATCTGATTGGATGCTGAAACAATGTATTATTGTGTTCAAGTTGTGCTGAAAGTAGTTAACCTGTCAGAGATGCTATTCAAGCCTACAAAAAGCATCTGAATGCTACCCATGCAGCGGTAGCAAAGACACTCACTCAGGGAGCTAATGTCGGCATCCACAGTCTTCAACCTAAATAACCGATTCGGGTCATATGTCTAAATTTACCCTCAAAAAGGGTTTTTGAATTGAGAATTTGCTTATTTTGTCAAGTTTTGAATAAAACGCAATGAGATAATTACAGTCTCCTATTTGGTGTTCTGCAGTTTAACACAGAGACTCAGGATGAGCTCCTGATGCTGCTGCGCAGCCAGCAGAGGGAGCTAACGGATCTGTGTTCTCTGGTGGAGACCATGCCGGGAACCATCATGGCGCAGGTGGAGCACGTTCTGATGAAACACCAGGAACAGGAACGTATCCTCCACGCGTTTTCTCCTCTAGCATGAGGCGCTGCATTGTGGTTGCTGTGACGTTTGTCTGTCTGTCGTTGTGCCTTGACCCTCGGTGGCCTCAGAGCGCAGACTGGACCGAGCTCTGGCTGAGAATCAGAGCCGCCAGCAACAGCTTCACGAGCAGCTGAGCCAGCAGCTGAGCCACGCCCTCAGCACGGCGCTGACCAACAGGATGGACAAAGTCCTGAGAGAGGAGCTAAAGAAAACAGTACCACAAAGTAAGCTAATCGTTGGGCCATAGTGATTGACCGCAACACCACTTTCTGTCTCTGGATCCAACATCAAAAACATTTTTCACACAAAGAACAGAACATTCAGTCCATTACAGTTTTATGTTTTCAGGCTTGATGTTTATTTCACTGTTATTAAACAGTGATTGCTGTGATTAGATGAGCTACCACTGCTATAAGCTAAGCTAACACAATGGTGGTTGATTAGCTAATTTAAACAGCTGCTTTACTGTTGAAATGTCTGAGTCGATAAAATAAAATATTTTATTTTATTTTGTAACTGAACCAAAACACAACAAATTCCACATCACATCTGCATGTTATGGATGTCAAGGTAGCATAACTGAACTACTTCCTCTACCTCCCTAATTAAAACTTTCTCCTGACCTTATCTAGTCATGTTAGTGTTGAGGATTTGGAGCAAAGCACTGCGTTTTTATCATGTATACATTTAAGATTTAGTGCTAAAACCATTGCTATTTATCGTCAGCCAGCAGCAGGGAGCTGGGGGCAGGATCTTGCATGAGCGACGTCACGCTGCAAGGGATCCATAGTAGCATGGTCAAATAATTAAGAAAATGTATGAAGTAGTATATTTATTATCACTGCGCCTAACTTTGCAAGCTTGAAATGTGAATGAGCGTGCTGTTATGCAAGGCCCTCCTACTGTATTCCAACCAATGAAAATATAAGCAATTGTCAGGGTTTTTTGTTTTTGTTTTTGTTTTTTTCTGTGCTCTTTTTGTAGCAAAAAGCAAATAATGTAGTTTCCAGTACACAACATCAACCAAGGGAAACTACTTCCAATACACATGCATATAAGTAGTAGCAAGTTTATTCAGGAAACTATTGTCAGATAAGATATATTTTATTTTCTAGTTCTGAGGTTTCCTGTTCCTTTCTGATGGTGTCTGCCCAGGGTGGCATAATGTAAATTTATAATAATTGTAATATCACAATTTTATTCTCGTGATTAAAGAAAAAAATTACAGTGTGCCCCTAACTTTTAAAGTATGAATAAATAGAAGCTGTAAATCAGACCTGCCAAGCAAGATGGCCGCCCTGTGTGCGCTGACATCACCATAATAAGCCATGAAAAGAAATGCAGTGGAGGAAAAGAAAATTTAAATCTTCAAAAGCCCCAAAATTTTATTAATTTATTTGTGGCTCAGCCCTACTTAAGTTCTTCAAACAAAAACTTGTTTAAACTATTTGAAAATATTAACATGAAGATTAGTAACAACTTGATCTCAATAAACTGGAATTGATTGTTTGCAAACCCTAAAATATAGAAGTATAATTGGTATTTTTGCTGGTTTTACGACATCAATAAATTCCAGTTAAGTCACAAACTTACAGTTTGTTTCACCTAAGTGGTGCATTGAAGCAGCTTCTGCTTTTGTGAGAAGCAGTATTTGTAATTGTGAATCTAAAATCTGTGATTTTTTTAAAGACAACAAAAAGCACAAAATATTGTGATAGTCTTTAAATCTAGATATCCCAGCCCTGGATAAAATGCAGCAGTTTTTTATTTTCCTGTTTTCCAGGGGGTCGGAGAGATAGCTTCTGGTTTTCTGGCCTTTCAAGACTTTTAGGAAGCTGTAACTTCCGAGATTGATTTGAACTCTTTGTAGCTTTATTCCACTCATAGCTTTTTTTTGTCATGATTTTACACCAGGAATCTGTATTTTTGAATTGTTTTCTCACTAGAAGAGCGACATCCAGATTTCCTTGCAGAACCCGATCGTAGCTAGCCGACGGCAGCGCATGGTTGCATCAGTCTTGCAGCAGATAATGAACTGCATCCATGAAGCATTTAAAATAAACTCACATGGTCACGGATGAGCTGCTTTTTTGTTTTGTCACTTTGAAATGCTCCGAGTCAAAGCAGGCTGCACATCAATAAATGATGCTGTTATTTAATGCTTGAGATAATTCTGAGCATAAGTAAAATTAAATATAGCAAAAAGCGCTGAGGTGTGTTGATGTCGGACTAAAACGCTGCCGTCTCTGGAGAAACGTTTCTCTGCCTCGCACTCAGAGTGAAAAAGTTTTTTTTTTTTTTGCTTGTCTAATTATAGACACGCTGCTAATCTTTCCCCCCACTTTCACTTTATTTGATATTTTCCAGCCATTTCTAAGAGTCTGGAGCCGGTGACAGGGCAGCTGAACAACTCGATCGCCGCTAAGATGGCTGCCGTGGAGGTCACAATTAAGGACATCGTTATCAAAGTGGTCAAATCCAAGGTAGGCTGATCAAATTCTGCAGTTTCATCACCTCTTATTGTTTAGTTCAAGATGGCCGCCCTGTGTGCGCTGACATCACCATAATCCATGAAAAGAAATGCAATGGAGGAAACGAAAATTACACCAGGAATCTGTGTGTTTGAATTGTTTTCTTACTAGAAGAGCGACATTCAGAGTTCCCTGCAGAACCCAATCGTAGCTAGCCGACGATCGGGTCGGCTAGCTACCCGATCGTAGCTACCATTTGTAGAAAAAAATGTTTTTTTTCTACAAATGAGAAAAAAACCATTTGTAGCCCTGAACTGCAATTCAAAATTCATACATAGATGCAGATGGAGAGTTCTAATTTGTAATCAGGGTAAAATTCTTACGATCATGTTTTTATGACCAAGCTTTAAGAGAAGGTAAAACCATGTTTATCCAGAGAATTTTCCTGAAAAGCCACATTTTCTGCACACAAGTCAGTTTTTATATTTTTATTAAATGTAGACGGATGAGCAAGTGCTTTCAAAGAGAGAGATCCAAATTCTCTTATCACTGAAAATAAAGTTATGCAATAGAGCCTAAAAGAAACTGGAAAGTAGGTGTCGTCCTTTTAATACAGCAAACGTGCAAAATCTGGTGAATGAGGGTCATTGTAGAAAAAAAACCTGACATTTTTTGATTAATCTCAGAAATTTTACTACATCCATCCGTCTGTCCGTCCATCCATCTATTTATTTATTTTCTTACACCCTTGTTCCTAATGATCCCACGTTTCGGGCGAGAGCCGGGGTCACGTTGGACTGGTCGAAAGTATGTTGCAGTTTTACTGCATTAAATCGTGGACATTTTTTAGTTTAAAATGTCAAAAATGTTTGACTTTTGGAACTCAGAAAAGTTTTTTTCTAGAAAATTTCTGAGATTAATCATTAAATTTCTGAAGTTTTTGGTTGAAATCTACTCCACCTTTTATATTCTTATTTTTTATTTACAATGCCCCAAATACGTTGTCATAAAAATTTACAAAAAATAACATTTGAAAAAATGTTAAATAAAAAGAAATTGGGCGACTTCATTTGCTGGATTTTAGGCTGGTTTTTGAGTCAACACTTTTGGCCCGTGTGGCACAAAGTTTGGACACCCCTGGTTTAGTTCTTACTTGTTGTGTGTTTGGATCAGAACACTACGGACGCCATGGGCCGGGCCGCGGCGGAGGCCATGCAGGGCCCCATCCAGGCCGCCTACAAAGACGTCTTCCAGAGCACAGTGCTGCCCGTGTTTGAAAGAGGCTGCCAGTCCATGTTCCAGCAGATCAACGACAGCTTCAAGCAGGGGACGCAGGACTGTAAGGCTGCACAAATTAACACCATGGACTGCTCACAATCTGTAACTTTCCACTTGAAAGGCGTCACTTCTACAGTGAAGTTTCCAACTGGATTTCACTCAATGTCTTAAAGGGGCAGCGTAATGTAAAGTCAACTGTTTACATCATGTTATGATGTTTTAATCTCAATGGCAACCATTCTGCTGTGAAAAACACCTAGTTGGATATAACCTGCCTTCAAGTCACAGCTCTTCCCCTGCTCCTTAAGACTAGCTAGCATCAGTTAGCAAATACTTTATGGGACTACTGTAGTTGTAGGAGCTTCTGCTCTGTTTAACACTGGTAAATACGTTGTTAAAGGGTTAATTGAGGAGCCAGAAGAGTTTCAGAAAGAACAGCAGTCTTAAAGAGACAGAGGCCCAATTTCAAGTTGTTCAATTTCTTTGAAGTCATATTTGATATATGCAGCATTTTTGTGACAACTGAATTTGACACAGTTAATTGATTGTGCTACAAAATGGCCGGAAACACATGACACTGCCCTTTTAAGAGTAGTTGACTCACATTTATTGAAGTGATGAATGTTAGCTACAGGCAGTTAGGTGAAAAACCTCAAAACGAAAAGTACAAAAGCAGCTATGGCTTTTGTGCCAGGGTGGCCGAATAGGGGTTAAAGGTTATGACAATTCTCAGGCCCCTGGCCGACAGGGGCCCTCCACAATTTTATTTATTTTTTTGTTCATAGAAATGAAATAAAAAAAATTGGGGCCTTGTCAATTATAAAATTAATCATATTGTATTTTCGAAGATTGTTTTTAGCAGTAAAAATTTAATGTTTCCACTCCCAGACCAAAAAACACACATCTGTATTTGCCCTGAAACCCCCCTGGATCTGCTTGACGGTGACGATGTTCAGCAACAGTCAGTAGAAAACAAAAACAACTGTGGCAGTTACTGTGCTACTAAGAAAACTTATAAAATTAGTTTTTCTCCAAGAGAGGTGGATAGACTGTGAGATTATCAACCATTTAGCGTAGTTAGCTTAGCTACAGTCCGTTTGCCTCCAATTTATTTTTTTGTCATGGGGCCGAAGATTCCTGGTGGCCCTTGGCTGTTGCTCATTTTCCAGGTCTGAATGAGTAGAGAGTGAGAAAATGAGGGAAAATATTTATATTTTCTTTAACACATCCATTTTTTTCCTTTGAAATATCTGCCATACATCCACAGTCAGGCTTAGTTTTTGTTATTTACAGCCATAAAATGTCATAAAATGCCATAAATGCTGATAAAGTAATGTAAAAAAAAAAAAGCTTTTCCACTTGCATTGTTATCCTCAGTGTTGAGTTCAGGATCTGTATTGAAGTTCTTTGTGTCTTTCTGTCTGGTTGGTGTCAGGGGTCAGCTCGTCTGAGCACACAGACAGCAGATCTTCACTATAGGTTCGCCTAGATTGGAGCCTTGAGACTCAAACTGTCTGAATGTGCAGAGAAGCGTCCCACATGTCTGCAGAGACAAACACTTCCTCCGTTTTACAGTAAAGTCTTGCGTTGGAGAAGACTGGATTTTTTTTCTGTTATTTTTATTATCTATTTTTTTAGGATGTCCTGCGGCTTTAAATTCTTGCTAGAAAGGAGGAAGACAAGGTGACACAAGATCCTGCGATGGAGTAACGTCTGTTATGAGCAATTTAGTCCACACAGATGGAGAACGCACACCTCTTCCTATTTAAATGTAGTCCGTGTGGAGTGATTAAATATTGACTGAAACCGCAGCATTAGCATCAGAACTGCTGCATCACTTCAGGCCTGACACAGCTAACGCTTACTGAATCATATGATTGCAATTATTTTACATAAAGCAGATCGTTTGGCGTTTAACAGGACACAAAAGCTATTAACAGGCTGTGCAGAGCAAGAGTTCATCTATTGAAATGAACTATTAGAGATTGGTGGATATACATTAAAAAATAAAGTAATCAATATTTCTTTTCTAAAAGTAAAACAAAAATTTGACATTTTATGCTTTTTCACATCTAAACCCAGTTCAAGAACCCTGGGTCCAGTTTTAAACCCAGTAAGATTTGAAGTCAAATGATCTTTATTCATTTAGTTTTTTTCTCATTTATATATTTTTAAATATATATATACAATTATTTTTTACTATTGTTGTTTATGTATTTATTTTTCGAGCAAAATTATCTTTTGTATTTCATTATCTTTTATGCATTTTTATTTTTTAGGTAGAAAAAACTATGACTAAACCTTGCTGTTATTTTTTGTATTTAAGAAAGAATGCGTTTCTCTTGGTAATTAAGAGACGATTCATAAAATTAAAAAATGATTAATGGTTTGTGGGGTATAAAAATGCTAATTGTGTCGTAATGAACTAAAACTAATGGTCCCCATCTGAATATAAATTAATGTAAAAACGCAAAATTTCAGGGTTTTATCTTTCAGATAATGATAAAAGTTGGAAAGTTTGACATTTTTTTCACATTTATTTATCACAGCTCATTTTAGGATTTAGCATAAAGTATTATTTACTTTTACTTTTTAAAAGGTTTTCTTATGTAAACAACTAAAAATGTTTATAATAAACCTAATTTATCAAACATCTATTAGCTTAAGCTAACCTTAAAACGCTAAAGTTTGAGTCCTGTCGCTGAGCATGACCATGACAACCTGCTCTGAGTGGAGAGGAGTGTATTTCTTTTATTAAGTTGTGTTTTCTCCGCAGACATCCAGCAGCTGGAGGCCCACCTGAAGAGCCGGAAGCAGAGGGAGCAGGAAGCGCGGGACCCCGTGATCGGCCAGCTGCAGCAGACGATCGACGGCTTCCAGAGCTGCACCGATCAGCTGGCCAGCAGCGTCTCTGCCGCCGTTCGAGCCGAGGTCCAGCACCAGATGCAGGTGGTGGTGGGGAAGTACGTACCTGCGCTCCGATCGAGACGCGCCGCCTTTAAAAACACGCCTCGGGTTTTCTGAAGTGTGCTTGAAACAACATAACCAAGTAATAAATCATTTTAAAACTAAATCTGATTTAGTTTTTCTCAGCAATTACAAACTTTGTTTTAATCGTCTTGATACCAAAATAAAGCAAACACTTGGAAGCGTCACAGAAAATGAAGATGGAACAGAAAATAATTTGAATTTTTGTTTTGTCCCTCACCCGAATTGTTTTTGCCTCATACATTATAAAAACCTTCTGGATGGAGGTGCATTAATTGCTATTTTCCAATCGCCAATTCCAATTTTGGCCAATTTATTTTTTGGGCAAATTAAGTAAATTTACAGAAGGAAATTTTTTTACTCCAAACCTGATGATTTCCTCTGTTTTTACTCAAGAAACCTAAACATATTTTTACATCTGAAATTCCTTCTGTTCTTTTTTTTTTTTTTTGTCCAGCAATATTTGTTAGGCATGTCACAATCAATAATCAATCAATTATTCACTTGATAAATTATAACAACCTAAAAAATTTTAACTTTTTTTTCCCCTCTTTTTTTACCATTATTTCTTCAGTTTGATGCTTTGGTCTTAACTCACCTTTTTGTTTACAGAGACTTCCTTATCCATTTTATTTGTTGTTTTGTTTATTTGTTTTCAATATTTTGTGTCTTCCAGTTCCATCAACTAACTTCATGCAGTTAGTTGTGGTGTTGCATGATTATGCCTCTTATATTACTTGAAAATGGTTTGAAACAACAATATTACTGTTTATAGCAATCATTTCTGGGACAATTTATCGTCCAGCAATATTTACCTATGCTAGATGTAATATGCGGTAACGGACGTGAGAGCATAAATGTTATATGGTCTCTTGTTCGCCAATTCATTTCCCAGCCTCAGTAGTTTATAGATTGAGCAGAAGAGCTCGCTACTGCACTAACAGCGTCACACTCAGGCAGTAACTGTGTCTCCTCCAGCCTGCAGGAGTCCATCCTGAGCCACTTGCAGCGCATTGTGAAAGGCGAAGTGAGCCTGGCGATGAGGGAGCAGCAGGCCGTCGTCACCTCCAGTATCATGCAGGCCATGCGCTCTGCCGCCGGGACGCCCGTCCCCACCGCACACCTCGACTACCAGTCGCAGCAGGCGAACATCCTGCAGCTGCTCCAACAGGGCCAGCTCAACCAGGCCTTCCAGCAGGTACCGACTCGACCCAGACACCGGACGTTTTTGTTGTCTGTCATTTTGACTGATGGCGTCAAAAATATTCCGTCATGTTCTATTTTTATCTATCAGTTTTTTAAATGTTATTGACATAGACTATTTTTATGCCTTTAATTTTTATGCGGTTTAACTAAAATTCAACAAGTTAAATGTTTGTCAATCCAGATCCCATCATACATTAAT
Source organism: Poeciliopsis prolifica (assembly GCF_027474105.1). Lineage (NCBI taxonomy): Eukaryota > Metazoa > Chordata > Actinopteri > Cyprinodontiformes > Poeciliidae > Poeciliopsis > Poeciliopsis prolifica. The sequence goes on along the minus strand of NW_026562376.1, from coordinate 2,344,565 downwards.
CAAGCAGAAGAACATATCTGACTTTTTCTCTGCATAGTTAAAAAAATCACTGATAGAATGAAACGAATCAACTCCGCTTAGTTATGAAGAGATGGAATATTCTGTCAACGCAAACCCTGCCAGACTCAGTCCCTCTGCTGAGCTAAACCGGCGATCTCCAAACTGTTTGCAACTTGTGGAAGGCAAAATCCACAAGTTGAAAGTCCTCAGGGACCAAAATGATCTTTTTCTCTCCATTGAAAAAATGCAAAAATACTATTATTGTGAAATCTCACTCCTTTACCTGCACAACAATAAATTGAAAGAGTTAAAGTTTTTACAGAAAGCAACATTAGTCTGAAATATGCCTTAACATTTACATTTATTTGACTTTTTTAGGCAGTTATTTTCTATTTTTGTCTGGTTTTGGTTCATATCCAGCAACAAAAACCTGAATTTTCTTGTAAAGTCTTTGTAGTTTGTAGTCCAAGTGTGTTTCAGAGTAAAAGTTTCTGGATGTTTGTGGCTATGATCTGCTAATGAAAATTTTTTTTATTTTTTTGACATTTTCCTTTTACGATTTAAACTCTAAATGGAAATTTCACCCTAAAATAACATGTCAGTTTAATCTGCCAAATTTGCACAGATTTTCAGTGAAAGGCCACACAAACTCATGCCAGGCCCACAAATTTTACACACCAGGCAGGGATTCATTCACTGTGTTGCTTTGTTTCTGGAAATTCTTTTAACTGAACAAGCTCAGCGGTTTTTTTGTTTTGTTTTATTTATTTGTTATTTTTCCTCTTTCAGCTCTTCTGGAAGTTGTTTACAGCTCATCTGTTTTTAAAGTGGCTGATTTTTCCTGTCATGTCTCAGCCTGCTGCGGGGGGAAACATCCTGTCCATAAATGTTTAAAATCTCGACTCATTAATCTCTAGTAGGGGTTAAAATGGTTGTGTTCCTTTCAGCCAGGAGCTCCAACTAATGATTACATTCATTATCAATTATCTGGATGATTAATTTTCTATGAAAATAAAGAATCCCTTTCCATGCACTATTAGAAATGCACTAAAAGATGCAATGTGACAAATAACTCAAAGCCTTTTGCAAGAAAATAAACATGTAAATATCTAAATCGCAATAATATAACATTCTTTTAGTGAACACATGATCATTTGTAGATTAATTGATTAATTTTTGATAATTAGATAGTATAAGGAGCTTAATGTGAAATTTTCTTGTTTTATTTGAACCAGATGATGCTGGAAAATGTCACTTAATGAGTTCTGTGTAGGACAGATTTATAAGAAGGATTTTTATCTTTTTTGTGTACATGACACAGCAGGATGTTGATCTCACTTTCATTTTGTGTTACGACAAAATCACAAATGTCCTCAAAGGGCTGGCATTGATGAAACTACTTAAACCATTAAAAAGCTGTCTTTACTACCTACAGTTAAATAATCTTTTCACATTGACACAATATAGAAAAAATAGCTTGGATTTAATTGATAAAATAATATTTAAAAATATAAATGTTAGCTTGAGGGTTTGATCTCCACTGAATGAAAAACATGTTTTAATCAAAAACTCACCAGATAGACACACAAACTTTTTACTCTTACTTCAGTAATTTCTTGGATGGCGACTTCTTACCCGAGTAAAAATATGTCAAAGTAGCGATAGTCTTATCAGTCTTATTTAGCCACAGTCTTTGGGTGCAAACTTCAACTTTGATGACTTTGATGAGGAGAAGAAAAAGTTATTTTCTCACTGATTAAATAATCAAGGCTTTGCTGCTGAGATAACATCGGTGGTTGAGCTCATCCAGATCTTTCCTCTTTGTTGTTCAGACATGCCAAAACGCTTGTGTGTAAATATTTGCCCTGGTTCTTGTTAATGCTGGTAAATCCTCCCAGCAGCCAGTTCTGCAAACCTGATGTCGACATCCAACCAGATCTGTGTCGTCAGATGGGATGAGTATCTGTGTAAGGAAGCAGAATGACGTTGCCCCTGTGTTGTGCTGCAGGCTCTGTCTGCGACGGACCTGAACCTGGTTCTGTACGTGTGTGAGACCATCGACTCCCAGCAGGTGTTCGGCCAGACGCCGTGCCCCCTGAGCCAGCCGGTGCTGCTGTCGCTCATCCAGCAGCTGTCCTCCAACCTCGCCACGCGCTCCCAGCTCAAGATCAGGTGAGGAAACACAACCGATCGCAGCTGAAGTTACTTCTTTTCACTCATGGTTTTGGTGTAAGGTGGCCTGCATTCCTTATGCTGGTCACTAGACGACTAGGAAGGAACCTTTCAAGGAAAAATAAATTTTTTGTTTAAATTACACATTTACAAGTTTAGATTAAAATGGCAGAATTAAATGAAATCATGTTATAATGTGATTCCCCGAGGCATTGTTTTGATTCTTGCATGCATGTTTTGGAAATCCTTTTAATCTCCATGGCAACTATTCACCCGGTTCAGACTAGCCACCAGCAATTAGCCACAAGCTGCTGGCTCTGCTGAGCTCATTATAGGAGCTACTTCTTAGTGGAAAAAACACCCAGCTGATTTTTGGCAATAAATTGTTTTTTTGGAGTCTGGAAAATGAGCCGTTCCAAAAACCTCCACATGTCGTCACAAATCAGCTGGGTGGTTTTTTTTCACTGAGAAGTAGCTCCTATAATAAGCTCAGCAGAGCCAACAGGTGTTGGCTAATTGCTGCTGGCTATTAGCAGCAGCAATTAGCTGCTAATAGCCAGCAACAGAGTTCTGAACGTTACTTAGCAACCCAAACTGAGTTTTACCGCTGTATCCACTGTACAATGGCTGCTGGAAAAAAGCTTTAGTTTTGACTTACCATCCAGAAATCACTTTCTGCATTCTTGTTGTTTGTGCAGGAGGCTCCACCTCCACTTTTCAACGATGTGTAGCTGTATAATTGCACATCTTTTTGCAAATTTATTACATTTTTTTTCTCAGATTATCACAACTTTATTCTAGTATTATGACTTTATTCCCATTCTGATTTTATTCTTGTCATTTTATGACTTCATTCTTGTCTGAGTTTATTCTCAAATTATTATGACTTTGTTGTTATCCGTATATTGGTGTGGACTCAGTACTCTGGTATAAAGTATTTTTCTTCTTAAATATTTTCTCTTCACATGAATGTTTTAATTTTCTCCTCTTGTCCTCCTGCTGGTCTCCAATGTGAAGCAGCTCAACCTGCAGAAACGTCTTAATTATAACTTCTAAAAACTTGTCCCGCCCCTTTCTCTCCCACTCAGCGATAAAACGCCCCTCAGCCTTCCGACTAAATTATTTCCTCACATTTGATCTCCACAGTTGGGCCATTACGCGGCGCCCCCTGTGGGCGGAGCAGCGGTAAAGTGCTGACCCCATCACGCCGCTCCGTCTGCTGCACGGCTGTCCGGGGAGCTAGCTCCAGGTTTTAGCTGCTCTCTGCTGCTCCGCTCCGTCCTTGTTCTCCTCTGCTTTATTGGGTCCTATAAAAGAAAAGTAAAAAAGCTTCCTGTTCCCACACTTTTCAAGGCAGTGGGTTGCGGCTTCTTTTTATTCTTAACTTTAGCTTATTTTTTGAAGCCTTTTCTTGCGCTGCAGAGACAGAAATCAGGCGATCAGTGTGACTGTAAATCACAGCCTGTGCAGTTGAAGGCGTCTCCTGATTGGAAGCATCTCATAAACGGCATTTGAGCGTCGTTATCCTCAGAAACGGTGATCTCAGCGGGGTCGTTATGCGCCAGATGATGCGGAGCGGCAGTTTAAGCCGCTCCTGTGTGTTTTTAAAGGTGCGGCGCAAAAGATGAGTTATTAAAAGCTCAGAGTCTGCGCCGCCGCGGCGTTACCGGCCCATTTCATAGCGTGTCGGTTTAATGGGTCTGCAGCGGAAACCCAACGTCGTCCCACCAGATGTCCGACCTGAAACGATTAATTAAAGAGTTAAATGTTGAGCGGCGGAGGACGAGAAGACAGGAAGACCTGGGATTAACATAAAGTTAGACGGTTGACTTAGAACCGGCTTCATTCAGCAAGGAATAAAACAAATATTATTTTAAGTAAACGTAAATATTATGGATCTCCATTTGTATTATAAAAGAAAAATAACACACCAACTGGCTTAATGAAGAAATGTTTTATTTCCTCATCAAGCCAAAACAATTATCAAAACTCATAATTTCAAGTCTTAAAAGTCACAATTATGAAACCTGTAGCACAATTATTTCCTAATTAGGACTTCAGAAGTAAAAATTATGACCTTCAAACTTGTGATAACAATTTATTTTTGAAATTATGACTTTGAAAGTTGACATTATGACTAAAAGTCTAAATTATGGTTTGAATGTTTAAACTATGGTTTTAAAAGTTTAAATGTCAATGTCAAATTTATTTATATAGCACTTTAAAACGGGTATAAAGCTGCACCAAAGTGCTGCACAGGAACGACAGTAGCACAAATGTTTTTTAAATGTTTTTCTATCCTTTGATCCCTCCTCCCTCCCAGCTACCTGGAGGACGCTGTGATGAATCTGGACCACAGCGAGCCGTTGACCAGGGACCACATGTCGTCGGTTCTGGCCCAGGTCCGATCCAAACTGCTGGCCTTCCTGCAGCAGGACCCGCACAGCCCGCTCAGCAAGCGGGCGCGCGGCCTGCTCCTGATGCTGCACGGAGTCGTCAACCACTAGGCCTGCAGGCGACCTCCAAACGAATGTTTTAGTGCTGAAGCTTCAGGACGTCTGCCTCCTGATCTTTACGCTAAAAAAAAAGAAAAACAAAAAAAAGAGAAGATTTTCAGTTCCTCCCTCCGCTGGACGCCGATAATCAGGACAGGTTTGACATTCCGGTCGCCTTCAGCCGAACGCGGAGACGTCTGGCCTGGAAATGTCGCCTTAAGAGCAAAAAGCTGACCTTTTTTTGTTGTTTCTGCGCCGGGGAATTCAGCGAATCCTGCAGCCCATCAGGGCGACCACAGGCACGCCGGCTCCCCGAGGCATCCTATATTTCCTCTCCGTTATTCCCTAATTGGCTGGAGGTGACATTCACGCCCCCAACTCGAGAATCCGCTCATGTTCATGGAGATGATTCCTTTTTCTTTTTCAGGATTTAATAAGGTTATTCGTTTAAAATCAGGAGCAGTCCAGGAATCCATCACCGTCCACCACTTGTTTTTTATATGAAGAGCATTTAGTATTTGTAAGCCATGTATACTTGCTTTAAATCCCAGAGTAGCTTAATAATAATAATAATAATAAAACCTTAAACGGGATTATTACTGATAAATCATCAGGATGTTTGTGAACTGAATGTGCAGTTACTCCTCTTAGGCTATAGGGGGCAGCACTCACTTGGACCCTTTATTTTCTACAGAAAAGAAATCCTGTTTCTTTTTTTTTGTTTTGCAGAATAAACTGAGATTTCTGTTAAATATTGGAGCTGTTTGACTCACAGGGTAGATTTGGATTGTAAAATAAAACAAATTCATCTGGGGTGTTTGGGATCCGTCGGACCCGTCTGGAAAGTGCCTTACTGCGTTTCATCCGTTCCTGACGGCGGCTGGGGCCGGACCGCAGAGGAGAGCATGGACCTTCTGTTGACAAACATTTTGGTTGAGAACGAGAGAAGCGGCGGTTCTGTTCTGTTTTCGACTACTAGCAATCTGCGAAGTTTTTCCTCCTCTGTCTCTCCGTTGTGTTTGTTTCCTCCGGTTTGGACGGCTCTGTTTATAGTTTGTTTTACCCTCAAACGTTTTGGAATAAAAGAGAAAATGTTCATTGTTTTTGTGTGTCTGTTTTTTAAAAACCTGCAAGATTTTAGTTTTATTTGGATTTTATTATTTTTTTCTGAGACGCTGATTGTGGAGCTACACTGTAAAAACAGAACAGCAGTAATTTGGAAAGGAAAAAACAGTGAATGCTAATTTTTCATTCATAAAATATTACAGGCTCTGAGTATTTAAAGGGCAAGATAAATATATAAGCTAAATTAACTTTAAAAATTTAGTTTTTACTACAAAATATTTGGATAAATGTTTAGGCTAAATAATTAGTTATGTTAACTACTTGTATTAGATATTTTTGGTTGAAGATAAATAGATTAAATATTGTTTAGCTCAAAATATTTAGTTACCTCTTAACTAATTATTTTGCTAAATAATTAAAACTACATATTTAGTGTCAAACTAAATAGTATGCTAAATATTTCATTTTGAAGATAAAAATGTTGATATAAATTTTTAGCAAAAACAAATTGTTCAAGTGTTTAACTCAGAAATATTCCTTTTTCCTTCCAGAGCATTTTTGAAATATCAAACTGAGTTTTGCTTCCAAAATTTGACTTTCAAACTCAGAAATTTCCACAGAAATTATTTCTTGGATTAATTGTATCCAATTATAAAATTACTAAAATTCTGGGAAATGTAATATTTCCAAGCAATTTTGAGAATTTTTAACACTGAAATTTCTGAGATACATTTTTTTTCTATCCAGTTTTCAACGTTTTCCTCTTATTTTTGTTTTCTCCAGAAAATTTGTGGGTTTTGGAGGAAATTTACTCCTGTGTTGTATCAACTGGGTCCATTGGATCTGACTGAGGTCAAAGTGCGAAAAACAACCGGCAGAAAACCAGGAAAACTGAGTCAGTTTGTTAATGCAGAGAATCTGAGCTCATCAGGGACTCTGCTGTAGACCTTCCTCCTCCTCCTGTTCTTCCTCCTGCTCTTCCTCCTACTCTTCCTCCACCTCCTCCTTTCCTTCCTCCTGCTGTTCCTCCTCTTCCTCCTCATCCTCTCCTTCCTCCTCCTCCTCCTGCTTTCAGGGGGAGCAGCAGCGGATGCTCTCAGAGCGGAGAAAGCGCTGCAGCTGCAGGAGGAGAACTCAGTGTAACCAGCCGACGTGCCTCCTCTTCCTCCTGCTCCTCTTCCTCGTGAAGGACAGACTCACTCTGGAGTTCAGGACCGAAGCTGAAACTTGTGGGTCCGGAGGACGAACTTTGGGCTCGGCATGGCGTCTCTGCTGAACTCCGCCTGCCTCATCTTCTTGCCTGTTGCTCTGCTTCTCAGTGAGTACCAAACCGGTTCCGGTTCGGTTCCGCGGCGGGGCTGATCAGATCTGGGAGCTTCATCGCTGCGCAGCGATCCGCGTTAGAAAGCTGCAGGTGCTTCATGGTTGTTGGTGCAGCAGCTGGAGGAGGAAGAGGAGGAGGATGAAGCTTCGCTTGAAAATCTGCAAAACTAAATAAAAAATTAATTTTATTCGCTTTTTAAAAGTTTATTTAAGTCATAAATGTTAAATTTAATTCAGAAGAGGCTATAAATAATTATATTTACCAGAAATTAACCTGAGTTTAGACTGTTCTTTTTTGTTCCTCACACTGCGCAGAGATACGGAATACCAAAAATGTCAAAATTTTATTGTTGAGGGAATCAATTATTACATCAGAATTAAAAGATATAAAATATTTTTATCAGTTATTTTTGTTATATATTTTTTGCTTCTGTTCTTGAAGATCATCAAATAATGACAGCTGCAAATACAGCTTTTGGTTGTTTTATGAACCTGGCACCTGAAATGGCAAATGAATCACTTTGCTGACATTTTAAAAGTTGATTTAAGTTATAAATGTTCAATTTTATTTACAAAAGGCTATAACCCAAGTTCCTTATACTGTGAATACATATGGAAAGCTGAAAATGTCAAAAATCCATTATGTAAATCAATCACTACAATCTTTACATCAGAATAAAACAAATAGGGAGAACATATTCATTAAATAATGGGAAGCTAATTATATGCACTAAGTATTTTATTATTATTTTGATCTTGAAGGACAAAATAATGTCATGTGCCATCATAGCTTGTAAAATATACCCGATTGGCTCACCCTTAGGACTTTCACCTCCTCCCACTGACTTCAATCACAGATTAGAATAACAATTAGATTTGAAAACAATATGTATTTCAAAAATACTTTTTATTGAGGGATAAGTAATTAAATATTTATATAAACCATCACTTTATTTGCTTTCAGTTTTTATCATAATATCTTTCTGGAAAACAAAGTAGCACTTTTGGACTTCCATACATTCCTTTATTATGTTTTAAACTGGCTTAATACATGCAGTAAATGGTGACAAAACAAAGTTCACTCTGCAAATAACTGCTGTGAAATTTGTGTTGTTGCTGCTGACTATCATAAAACTTGTCGTTCCTCCTCTTCCAGAAAGCTTTGGCTGCTTTTGGTTTCATGTATTGATCGCCTTTCGCGTGCCAAACATAAAGGTTGCCAGATCTTGTGAAAATAGTGAAGAAAACACCAGATTTGCTTGTTTTGTGTGTTTGTGAGGGAAGCAGAGGGGATGGATTCAGTCTGATTCACTGAAGGTTTTCCTTTTCTTACAAACGCTGAAATTAAATGACGTCTCTTTTAACCATCATACTGAAACTGCCAGGCTCTTGATTAAGATTTTACAACTGCTTGACTGATTTTTGTTGAATGCATTGTGGTTGGACAGATGCATAAATTGGTTTCTAAGATGGTGTACTAGAGCCATTGCAGACAGAAAAAAATAAATTAATCTTCACTAAAAAACCTCAAATTTTTAAGAAAAAACTAATAAATTTCTGGAGTTTTTTTGCTAGAAAAAAACTCAGAAAATTTGACATTAAAAAATTTTCTAGAAAAAATGGAAATTTTTGAGTTTCAAAAGTTGAAACTAAGAAATTATTTTACGTTCGAAATTCTGAAATTTCCACGTTTTTTTTTCAAAAATTTCTTAGCTTAATCTCAAAATTTTTTAAGTTGTTTGCCTTTCAAACTCAGAGAATTTCCAGTCTAATTTCATTTATATTTTGAAACTCAAAAATTTCCAATAAATAAAAAAAATCTAATTTCTGAGATTAATCTCAAAAGTTTTAAATTTTTTTAGCCAATTTTTAAACCTTTCCAAGTCAGAAATTTATTTGGGTTTTTTGGTGGAAATTTGCTTCTGTACACCATTTTCAGCTTTTGCAGCTTTTGGGAGAAAATTCTGTTAGTGTGTTTTTTGTTGTTGTTTTTCTTTTTTGCTGCTTAAATCTTGGTCTGAGTTGGAATCCAATTTCTCTAATTTCCTTTCGCTCTGTAACGAAGACTCGGTGCTCAGCCAGTACTTTCTCCAGTCTGCAGCTGTGATTTACAGGGTTTGCTGTGTTTAGTTTGGTGTCTGTCTGTTCTGCAGAATTTGAGGTGATGACCGAATTTCAACATTTATGTGACATATTTAAAATAATTTATGAATGAATGATTTTCTTATCTAGAGCAATGTTCAATATAAGTTAACACAGTTTTCCAGCGAGGCGGTGAAATCGATTTGACGTTTTGATTAAATCTTCCTTTTGATGGTGAAGTCAGGTGTAACAAACCACATTATATTTTAACAGAGTGCAGATATTTTTCACACATTGTCATGTTTAGATATTTTTCCTGTTGTTAGTAAAAACATGTTGTGACTTCCTGAAGGCGGAGTTTCAGAAAGACCAGGAGATTTTAAAGAGACAGAGACCCAATTTCATGGCGTCCAATTACAAAGTCAAATTTCTTTCAAGTCATGTTTGGTACAGAGCAATTTGTTTGACAACTATTGTCAGTGCTATAAATGATGTAGGTTTTTCCATTTCAGTAATCAGTTATAGAAACATAAATAATTAACGATTATCAGATTTCTATGATGACAGCTGTTGTAGAGGGAGGGGAAACGTGAGTACATTTCTGCCAAAATAAATAAAATTAAAAACCCACAAATTTTCTGGAAATCAACAAGGAAATTTGCTGGAAGAAACCCAACAAATGTTGAGATTAATTTCACAAATTTTCTTGTAAAAAACAACTCAACTTCTGAGTAATAAAGTTAAAAATTTGCCAGAAAAAAAAAACATTTTAAATGAATCTTGGAAATTTTCTAGAAAAAAATGCAGAAGTTTCTCAGTGTAAGTAAAAAAAAAAAGATTAATTTCAGCAATTTTCAAGAAAAACTTTTTGACTTTTTAAACTCAGAAATTTTAAAATTTTTCTTGAATTTTCAGAGAATTTCTGAAATTAGTCACAAAGGTTTTTGAGTTTTTCTAGTAAATTTTTAACTTTTCAGATTTTCAAGAAAAAAAGAAAATTTCTGAAATTTTGGCAGAAATTTACAACTTTTTGAATTTCAGTAAAACAATTCAATTGAACTTTGATCAGCGATTTAACTCCCAAACTTTCTTTTAGTTGCTTAAGAGAAAAATGTTTTCCTCCTGAGCCTCTTGAACTGTGAGCAACAATTACTGGACACATTACGTTGCAAAAATATGGTATCATGTTTGATTATTTATCAGATTGAAATGTATAAGATTTCGACAGTTTTAGCATGTATAATTTAGCGGCTGACGTTCTGCTGCAGACATGGATCAGTTTCCCATGGGATAAAACGATGGAAGTGAAAAAACGTCCCACAGATAAATGATAAATGAATCACATCTGTCCCTCTGCTGTTCGGCAGGATCTCCAAAAACTCACCTGACCAGGAAACGCTGCTGCTACTTTCTGTTTATCAGGAGACACTCAGTCACAGTGTCTGTTTTTTAGAGCAAAACTGACTGAAATTGATGCAGTTTTACCAAATTTAAAGAAAGAAATTGCATTAAGCACAGTATTGGCTTCAGAAATGTTATGTACATGTATATCTAGGTGGAGATATTTTACAGCTCTGACATGTTTTGATTTAATTCACAGCAGTAAAAAAATAATCCTCATTAAAACCAATTTAAAAGTCACTGGAAAAACCGCCTGCCTTCTTCCTTTTCCTGTATTTCTGCCCTCGTGTTGCGTTTCTCCAGACACTTTCATCCTACAAATCCAAACTTTCTCTTATCTCTGCTCCTTTCATCATTTGGTTTTTGCTCCTTCTCGCTCATCTCTGTCCTCTTTCTGTCCTTTTTCATCATGAATTTTCTAAAACTGGTAAATCCAGGAAAAGGAATACTGTTCAAGGCAAAATCTACACTTATATGTGCCAAAATTATTTTTCTTTTATTATTATTACCAGAAGAAATCCATAAAATTAAGAGAAAGAAAATAATTTTATGCCTAACAATTATCAAGATCTGCCTCAAACTCATAATAATAATTTGATGCTAATATGTTAAAATATTTACTGTTTTCCAAAAAACTGAAACCAAGTTTTTCGGAAACAAGATTCTCAAAATTTCTCTTTTTAATCCAGCTTTGTGTATAAGTTTATATATCATAAAATTATGATTTTATTCTGGAAATATAATTTTATTCTCATATCATTAGGGCTTTATTCTGGTAATTAAAATGTTCATCATAGTGTTTATGCTGATCATATAATTGATTTGCTAAATGGAAACACAGCAACCTAAAAAAAAAATCAAAATCTTTTTTACGAAATGGTTTTTGCGCTGATGTGGTATTTCCATTATTTTGAAATTGATTTATTTGACAAAATTGCAACGGAAAAGCTTTTTTCACATCATTTGATTCATGTGATCATGTTACTACTGGCGAAAACCACAAAGAAGACAACAGGAAGTGGTTGGAGGATGATGGAACAGCATGTTTTCTATTGCGTGAACAAACTTATTCATGTATGATTTACATATATGTTATTATTATAGTTATGTCTGTATGTTGTGAGAAATTAAAATCAAGGTCACAATCTTGGTAAAATAAATCTAATTCTGATTCGTCTGCACTGAACTTTGCGACAATAATAATGACTTAAAACATACAACTAACACTTTATTTTATAAACAATCTGAATAAACCAGATTATATAAAGAAATAATAAGTTTTGCTTCAAGAGAAAAACTCATTTTAGCTGCTGCAGTGTTAGCAGTTAGCATAGTGACGGAAAAGTTGTTTAACTAAGAAAGAGACAATGTAAACAGCTGCCTTATGCAAGAGCAACTAAAATATTAAATAAAACATTAAATTTAACTGTTAGCATGACTCTGATGAAGGACAGTAAAATATCTTTCAGGCCATCAAGTTCTTCATAAAAAGGACAGAAAAGCTGTTTTGCAAATGTAGCTTCTGATCCAGTTTCAGTAGAAATTAAAGTTTTGAAAAGTTTCTGTCCTTTCATTTTTCTCAGTTTTTTGTCTCCAGACAGAAATTGATGTGTTTTCAGCAGCAGCTTATTCCTTCCAAGGTTGAACAAAATGAGCAGAACTATATGGAGTTATTAAAAATATCTTATCCTTTATGTTTGCTCCAATCAGTCTAGACAGTTTCTCCAGCCTTTAAAAGGCTGAAGAGCCTTTGTTGAATAGTTCTATTTTACTTGCAAAGCTGAAGAAGTTTTGTATGCAAGAATCCAATCAGAATGCTCCAATAATCAGGTTTTGATTATTTTCTTTCCTTCCTGTGAACTTTAACAGCTTCTTCTGGCATGTCGCTGCCGATTTGCATGCATGTTGTTGCTCTGGCCTCATTAGATGTTTGGATGATTGCAGGAAGAAGTGCATGATGCATCCTACCTGCTTCCTCTTCGCCTTCATCCTTCAGCCTGTTATGTCACATCTTCATCCTTCCTTTCATCTCCTCCCCCGCCTCTCTTTAAGTGTGCCTCTCATCTTCCTCTAAAACCCCTATCACTCTTTAAATGATAAGTGGTGAAACACACGCACATAGAAAGCCAAAAACTACACAAGCTAATAATTGTGTCTTGCAGCTGATATTGGTTCATGAGACTGTAAGAAGGTTGCAGAGAAGTGTTTGTACACAGTTGTTTGCTTTGTGTGTCTCTACAGCTACGTTCACACAGCAGGCAAATGCAACCTACGTCTGACTTTCCCACTGCAGTCCGATCGGCCCGGTTCCGATCTATTCTCCCCCACAAATTTCTGCCACTTGCTTTTGTCATATGAAATCAGATACATATCCCAAAATTTTGGGAGTGTCTGGTGTCAGAACAGTCTTGTTGCGTTTTACATCATTATCCTAAGACATGCGACATATGGTTAATTTTTTCTTAGCTTCCTCTGTCTACATTCATCAGATGTTTCCAGAACTAATAGTCTGGTAGACTTGGTTGGATTGGGATGAAAATTTTAACATTTATTACATTTTGAGCTGCTCTGGTTAATTTTCTAACTGCAGTGTTTCAAAACAAACCCTTTGAGCACAACCTCTTCCCCTCCTCGCCTGAGGGGGCGCTGCACCAAGAAACACTGAAGGAAACGACACAAACAAAGACAGTGATGGATGGAGACAAATAATGGAACGGCAAAAGATTTTGTAGGATTTCTCCTTTGTCCTGGGTAAAGACCACATGTCATTTCTCCCGTTAGCGCTAGTTAGCGAACTAGTGTTTGTTTTAGCTAGCTAGTGTTTGTTTTAGCTAGCTAGTGTTTGTTTTAGCTAGCTAGTGTTTGTTTTAGCTAGCTAGTGTTTGTTTTGGTTGCAATCACCAAGCAGTAAATACAAGCAGTCTCTGGTTCCCGTGGCATTCACGTATGGATTCAGAATGGAGAGGTTTGTAGGTGGACCAGAGTTTTATTACCTGTTCAAACCTCCCCAAACAAACCGGACTTTCTAAGCAAATGAACTAGAGTTTGATTGAAACATACGAAACCGGTCCAGTGGGAACTCACCCTCAAAAACCATCCACAGACGCCGGCGTCCATTCTTACTTGTGTAAACTGAGCGCTGCTGTTTATGTGAGATGTTTGTTATTCTTCTGTGCATTCAGGTTGCTTTGGGGTCATAAATCGGTCACGTACAAGTTCGTTTGTGGTTGCATTTAATTAGCAGTGTGAACGGCCGCGCAGAAAAATCAGGGGCTTTCATACATTCAAACTGTGTTTGGAACAAAAAAGCAAATTCAAACCTCAGCCTGTTTGCTTGAAGTTAACTCTGGTTCAGTTTGAACACAATAATGAACACAAAGTCAACCAGAGACTGTTCCAAAAGCAGGTCGTGGACTTCGGTGCATGGCATTCTGGGTAAAAGTAACAAAAACATGCAGCAGCTTCGAACTCGCAGGAGAAATGACTCGCAAACAAAAGACAAATCCTTCAACCACTAAAATGTTATGTTATCCAGTTTTGTTCACATTTGGATAGAGGGAAGTTGCTCTCAGTATTTTCTTCAGAAGTTTTCTTGTCGTTTTCTTCAGTGGTTCTTGGTGCAGCGCCCCCACAGGCCAGGAGGGGAACAGAGTCCAGTGTGAAAGAGAACCGCACCAACTAAAATGTAACAAATGTTGCTTTTCTTTAAAACAGTCATTATCTCTTAGACTTTTATTTATTGTTCCACTGTATTTTGTTTTTTGTCCTCTTTGTTTGCCTAATTAAATTCATTCTTTACCTTGCTGATGTTTTATTTTTGTGTTTGTTTTAAGAATCTCAGTTCCAGCTCTTATTTTGAAGTGTTCGTGTATTTTCATGTCTCCCCTGTTTGTGCATTTCTTTACCAGCTTTTGCTTGAATCTTTATTAATTCTTAGTTCTGGTTCTCTGTTGGTTTCTGTCGTTGTTTCCCTGGTTACCTGTGAACCAGCCATTTTCTCTCACTTCCTGTTCACTCATTCTGCTCATTAGACCCATTTCAGCTCACTAACTTTGCTACCCAACATGATAACTAAAGCGAACCGGTACTTTAGTCTGATGCAGTCCGGAGGCATCGCAGGAAGGAGCAAACAAAAGGTCCTGCGGTGCTCAAAGTTCAAGGAAGCTGAAACATTTACAGCAAGAGTTCAAACTGGAAGGAAGAAAGCGGAGCTGAAACAGCAGCTGGTGAATCACACGATGACCTGCTGGCCAGATCAGTAGAACCACCAGGCAAAGCACTCAGAGTCAGATTGAGAAAAAAGTCAAACAACGCCTGTTCAAGGTCAGCGGGACTCACTGGCATGTTTCCATCACTGCAGAGAAGATTTTATTGACTTAAGTTCACCTACAAGGAACCAGAAACTATCTGTCTGATATTCAGCTGTGGGGATTTTCTGGCTTATTTAAACTGTTTTATTTTTTGTTGTTTTAATGGTTTCCACTGTGCTTGTTTGGTGTTTGGACTATTGAAGCAGGCAGTTGCAAGTCTCATCTATTCACAGGTGGTGGTTGGTGGTTGTACTTCCACTAATACGCCAATAGATGAGCAAATTCTTTCTTAAGCTTTCAGTTTAATAAAGTTCAACATCTTTGTTGAAGCTTTAGTTGTCAACTGTTAGACATTCATGCTTTTGCTTACGACCGTTTATGCAGCAGTTCCATTTCCTCTTCTCACATTTTCCCAATAACTTTCCTTCAAACAAGAACCAAACAGGAACAAAATGAAACGTGACGCTGGAGCTTGTTTGGAGCTGAACTGTGTTTGTTCAGTGGGTTAGCGTTAGCTGAACTAGCTTGTCCTTTAGGGTTAAACTGCCAATTTATCCATCTTGCAGCCATCATTGATTGAGTCTGTACGGTTGGGTTAAAAAAAACAAACTTGTGCTCTCATGAATTGTTTTAAAAAATAATTAGTTTGTTTTTAAGGACTAAAGGGGATTTCCTGGAGCCGTGTCCTTCTGGATGGGAGCGGACAGGAACTGAACTGGTGTTTGTATGACGACAACACAAAGGAAAAATGAGCGACGTCTCACGGAGCAAGGCAGAGAGAGATCAAGACCTGAATTTATCAAGACTGTCAGGCAAAAAGGCAGAGCATCATGGATCACTGGCTGCAGCCTCTGGACAATTCAATTTAAGGTGATCTGAAGCCGACAAAAAAGGCCCTGCCAACACGCTCCACCTCTGGAAACTTTGACTAAAAGCTGCCAAGAGTCGAGCGATGTGGCTAATGCATCAAACTTTGTGAGGCTGTAAATCCATTTTCCACTTTAGTGTGAGGTGAGAGTTTGATAGGAGGAAAGAAACGGAGACAAGGAGGCGTGTTGCTGCAGATGATGATGTTCATCAGTGAAAATGTAATCAGGCATCCTGCTAAAGGGGCGTAGAATGAGATGGAGTTTGTGAAAGCGATGCATGTCCAGATTAGAGTAAAATACGTCCATCATACAAACAGAGCAGCACTGAAGTTCAGGTGAAAAGCTTTTGCCTCTGGTTCATTAAATGCTCCTATTGCAGAAAGATGAAGATTATTGTGCGTCTCTGTGTCACCTGAAAGATTAATAAGACTGTGGAGAATCATCCGTTCTCCACTGCCCTGTAGTGTAAACATTTATGTGATGTAGTTTTAATAGAGTTTAAAATCACCCATCTGATTCTCAGCCTCAAGTAACTTTTGCCAAGATGCCAAGTTTGTGATATATGAGGATGAAGAAGAGTCACTGAGATGAATTTATGAATTCCTTTTATTAATGCCAAAATACAGCTGGTCCATTCTGACACGATACATGTAAGAGCTAACAGTCACTTCTATTGTCAGCCTCTGTCTGAGCTGCGCCCCACAGAGGGCGTTTCCTCAAAGCACAGCTTGACATGTCATTTCCTTTAGCTTCAGCGGGTCTTAGCGCTGTTAATTATCCTCATGTACTCGCTGCTAAAAGTGCTAATGGTGGGGAAACAGCCTAGCCTTAGCATTTATGACAGGCTATGCTAGCTGCAGCATAGATCTTTCATCAACTTATAAACATTTAAATCTCCAAACACCAGATAAACTTAAATTACTTCCACAGTGAATGACACTTAAATCTCACATTTCTGCTCTTTGCGATGCCCATCTGATAAAACGTTTTTCCTAATAGGCTCCTTTTTAAAGAGTTTTTTAAGCTGTTTTATATTAAATGATTGAATGTTGATTAAAAATGCATGGAGCCTCAGTAAATGCGCTGAACACGTTTGCAGCAGCCCACGCGTGGCGGAGCGTATTCCTGAACGCAGCGCGGCTGTGAGGAGGTGAAGTGGACAGAGCTCAGGTTTCTGTAGAGCTTTGAAGCTCTGAGATGAAAAAAGAGGAAAGGAATCGACCGCAGCCTCTTTCTGCACCATCCACTGGAGATGAACCGCGCACCGACCAGAGAAGAAGAAGATGCAGCAAACAGGAAACAGATGAGAAAATCAAACTAAAGGCTGAAGGTTGAGGAAGACGCCACTGTCTGATTCAGGTGTTTGCAAGAAAATCTTCCTACACAGACATTCAGAAATCTACAGAAAATGTAATAGCTTGCAACCTTAACATAACTTAAACTTTTAAAGCTTTTCTCCTATAGTTCACAGATAAAACTCCTTAGAAAACCTTGTGGATCAGATGACTTTCTTCATTTCTCTTTGAATCTTTTCAACAAACAAACCAGAAAAAAAAAAAAAATATATATATATTTTTTTCCATTTTGACTTAAATATGAACCTTTGCATTTGGAATTCGGATGAGGACAGAGTTGGAGATGTGTTATGCATAATAGATGCTGCTGAAGGTTATTTGGAAGTTTAGTCTTATTAAATCACCTGGGAGGATTAGTTGTTGACTTTCCTGCTGGTTGAAAAAAATAATTTAATCAGAAAATCAATTGGGATGTTTTCTGGAAGGTGATGCAGAGAATTTCAGTGTCGTGTCACTAAAAATGTATGTTATTTAGAAAAAAAATCTTACATTTACATCAAATTTGAACAGAAAAACTTCATGTTTGAGGTAAATTTCCTCAAACCGTTTTAACAGTTTGAGGAAACAGTTTTTGTTGCAACTGATAGGAGTCCAAAACAGCACAACGGATTTAAAATGATAATTATTTATTAGAGCCAGATGAAGTGATCTGTTAGAAAATGAAGATCCTGAAATACTTGCACCAATCTAAGGGTTGAAAATCCTAAATAACAGATTAAATCCAGAAAATTGTTGATTATTTTGTCTTTATAGTTTTCAATTAATTGCAGACCCTCCAATTAACTAGATTAAAAAACTAAATTGAGTTCCACCTCTAATTGTACACATCTGTTCACTTTAGAGCATAAAAACATAAAAAATGTTTCTGCTTTAATGTTGAATTTGTTGATTTGTTTTTGTACACTTAGGATTTAGAAAGATAAAGAAAAATCAGATATGTTTTATTTCATCCTAGCACCAAGAAACTCCAGTTTATTTTTTCTGACACTTTGCAGTTTCAATAAAAACAGTTGCAGCTCGTTTTATTGTAATGCCCAGAATCTAATCCTGCTTGTGTCTTCATACCCCTGAGCTCTGCCAACAACGAGTGTGTGTGTCTTCTGCGCACATAAACTGATCATTTGCGCGTGTGTGTGTTACAACCTGGAGTGTTTTATGTGTCTGGGGAGTGAGGTGCTAACTGTGATAAGTTACAGCAGCGACTTCAGGTGTTGGAGTCAATAAAAGCTCATTAACTCAACAGGAGGGTCAGTGGTTCCGTCCACCATAATATACCTCCCACTTTGTCTTCCTCACATGCTAGCTCTGTGTGTGTGTGTGTGTGTGTGTGTGTGTGTGTGTGTGTGTGTGTTGCTGGTTTAATGCTACTCCACGGTTCATTTCCTCTGACACACACACAGGTTTAGGAGAGAAGACAAGCTGCATGGATTTACAGTGAGAACGAATCTTAAACTGTTTTATGGACGGTCGCATCTCTGATGTTTCAGTTTGTGTCAGAAACGTTTTCAGGATCAATTCAGACAAAAACGCATCGTTTTGTTGCTGTAATTTAACATATTTGGGATAAATCCGAATACTTTTCATCTGTTTTTGTTGCAAAACGTGCTTCACTTACCTGTGCAAAAGTCTTGATTCATCACCAATTTAATAGTTGAAACACAAGATCTGCTTTAATATTCATTAATGCGTGCAGTAGAAACCATCTTAGCTAACATCAACGGTCTGACTTTGACCCTTGATGTTAGCCGATGTCAGTTGATGGGGTCGAACTCCCAGGAGCTCAGCCAATCAGCGCCAAGGGAAATAAATGCCGCTCTTGGATTGGCTGCTTTGCAAACACAAGCCAACTTCCCAGTCTGTGTTTTCTTGAGAAAATTTTTACCATACTTTTTGAAAAAAATCCACAATTAGGTGAATTTTAGGGGAATAATTGGAGAATTCTGTATATTTTCCTGATTTCTTAATTATTGTGAAATAAATAAATTTCGATCAACTGAAAAACCTTATGATGGAGCCAAACTTTTGTTTCAACGAAGCAAATTTATTGTAGAAATGTAACAGTATGGTCAGTGGAACATAGAGAGACAGATGTTTTATTGGTTAGCTTTAGCTTCCTTACTTTTGTATTCATGTGCTTAGTGGTTTAGTGAATCAGTGGTTTTTGAATCTAACATTTTAGTGCAGACATATATTCCCTATTGCTACTACGGCAGCCATTTTGAAAAATGCCAAATCCCTTAATATTTAGAAATGAACGATCAGGCGACACTTTTATGTGAAGCTGATCTTGTTCCTCGATCTTATTTGACCTCAGCAAAGGTCTAAAACTCAGCCGCTGTCCAGAGGTTTGACTGTTGGCCCCGCCCACCAGGTCATGTCGACCCACAGTTGCCAACTCAGTGACTTTCTTGCTACTTTAAAGTGACAAAATTTTTTTTTTTGCCAAAATCGAAATTGGCAGGTGAGATTTTTTTAAAGATCAGAAATCAGTGATCAGCCAGAAAACTGCAATCGGTGCATCCGTCGTATCAGGCAACATTCCAGCTGCTGACATGAATCCACTGGCTGTTGGTCTGTGTTTGGGGAAAAACAACATTTCAAATCACTGAAACCTCTAAGAAAAACTAATTTATTGATAATATTGCTTCATGTTTGCTGTGTTTATTTGGCATTCTTTGCGTTTTCGTTCCTCGTCTTCCTCGTTGGTGTCTCAGGTGTAATTGGCTCTCGGCTGTCCGCTCTTCCTCTCCCGTCTTGCCTTTACATGCCGTCGTCCCGCCGCTCTTTTATTGCTTTACATAACGTAGCCCAACTAAACTGCTTTAAAACTCATCAATCTTTCATCCAGCTCCATTGTGAGCTCTCTTTAACAAGCTTTTAGGCTGAATAATGCACCAGCTGATGGCCGATGGCGTTTTTCCCCCAGGTCCCAGGTTTTTGAGCGCTGGTCAGAAGTGTTGCATGGATTCATTTACATGCTGCATGGTTTGAGCCGCCATCTTGCAGAGGACAGTCATGTTTCCCTGGGAGGAGGTTTCAGGCTGAAAAGCTTTGCTGAAGGCCAGAAAATAAGTGGAAACCTGTTCATTTAACATTGCCAAGCATGTTTCCATCTGTGGTGATTTACATTGGAACCAAAAGTAGTTTAAAACAAAGACCTTTGACCAACATTTTCTACAAAAAATATACATATTACTGTGGCAGAGATGCTAATTTCAGGAATTTTCTAGAAAAAAACCTGGAAATTTCTGAGTTTGAATAGCTGAAAATTTGCGAGAAAAAAACTCAGAAATTTTGAGTTTCAAAAGTTGAAAATGTTTTACTTTCAGAACTTAGAAACTGAAGAGTTTTTGCTGGAAAATTTTCTGTCAAATTTCTGAGATTTTTGTCAAAATTGACTCCTTTTACATGTACAATGGCCCAATATGCATCGTGGATATATGAACAGATCAACCTCATCGCTGCATTACCACCATGAAGACTGACTTGTTCGTCTTATAAAGAAAGAAAGCAGCTGAAATGTAATAATAGGAAACCAGGCACTGAAAGCCTGATCAATGCTTCCTTTCTCTGACATATTTGTGCTTCTTTGTGGGAATTTTTTCCTCTTCCGGGTCTCTTGTGGCAGAAACATTTGTTTTATTATCAGTGTGCGTCCTGCACCGAGCGGAGCATCTCTCCTAAATAAAACACTTCCATAGATGTAAAAAGCTTTCATCCCAAAGTGATTATTACGATATGCGGGCCTCCTGGGGGCTGCGGCTCTCACTGAGGTGTGTTTGTGTTTGCAGCGCCTCCATACTGCTCTGTACACACAGACATTCCCCAACAAACGGTGTTTGATGCAAGGTCTTTTAATCACCCGGCGGCGGTGCGAGGGGACCGGCAGCGCTCCTGCTGTCAGCCGCTCAATGGAGAGCAGCACCGTCAGGGAAATCAGCAGCAACAATCACGGCCACACATCGCTGCCCTCTTTGTGTTTCCACTCACACTGACAGACATCTTTGTCTAATTTTCTGTCCATTCCTCTCACAGTCCGCTGACTTTGGCTGGAAGCTCACATCTAACTCACCACAGTCTTTATACTCTTCCTCAAGGTGTCCTTCTTCCTCTTCCTCCTTCCTTCTCTCTCTTTCCATCGCACTTTCTTTCCCCAGAGCCTCCTTTAACTTTCATCCCAGTTTTTCGCCCTTTCTTATAATTCCTTACAGTCTCTGCGCTCACTGTGTTTGTTGGATAAGTGCTTCAGACTCTCCAACTCAGAGGGCTGCTGCTGTTAGATCATCCTCTGTGTGTGTGTGTGTGTGTGTGGGTGTGTGTGTGGGCGTGTGTGTGTGTGTGCGTGTGTGTGTGTGTGTGTGTCTCAGGAGGGCTTCATTCTCCACGTGTGATGCCACGGTTCAAACCGGGTGTCATACATATTCACCACAGTGATTCTGCTTAAATGAAAACCGTCTGTGTTCTTTTCCAAACATGGAAGTTTATTTTACTTCAGTGAAACGCTGATCGTCGGGTTCATTCGGTTCAGTTTGGGAACATTTGGCAACATCTCCAGCTTCTGTGGTTCGCTTTCACACTGCACTTAGTCAAATGATCAAATACTTTGAAAAACCTGTTTCCCTCCTCGCCTGGGGGGGCGCTGCATCAAGAACTAAACGACGCAACAAAAAACATTGGAAGAAGACAAAGGGCTCAACTTTCTTCACAAAATGTAAACAAAAATGTAGCAGCATTTAGCGGTTATTTGTCTTTGGTAAAAGGCTATGAGTCATTTCTCCCACTGACGCTTTTGATTTGGATGTATTTACCCACAATGCCCTGCGCTGTGGTCTACTTCCTGCTCTTTGGAGCGGCTTTCAGTCCGCTTGCAGTTGAACATCATCACACTTCACTTCAACCAAACCCAGAATGATCTTTGTTGGCGGACCAGAGTTTGTCTTTTTGAGTCAATTCCTGTTTCAAAAGAGTTTCTACGTTTGAAACACAGAAAATCTCTAAAAGTCAACATTTTCTGACTTTTTCACCTCAGATAATTTCCATGTTTTTTCTAAAAAAAAAAAATCTAAGATTAATCTGAAAACTTTAAGGTCTTTTTTGATCATTTTTTATTTTACTTTTCCAACTCAGAAATGTTCTTGCTTTGTTTAGAAAATTTCTCAGATTCATCAAAAATTTTTCAGTTTTTTGACAGAAATTTACCTTTCCTCTTTTCATTTTCTATCTACTCTAACACGCCGTCGTTCCAGAGAGCCACTTGCAGTCTAAACGTTCTCCGTTTTCATGAACTGCAGCTCATTTAACTCTGATGCCAGAAGCTGAATTTGCTGTTCATGTAAACTTCTGGAGTAAATTTAACACAGATATCGTCTCATGTCTGCAGTGGACGGATGGTTCTTCATGTTCAACATTCAGTTCTGCTGATTTAATCTCATCACTTTGTAATTTCCTTTAATCATTTCAACTGAATGGATCTTTAACACTATTAATCATTTTCAGTTGCCTCCTAATTACTTGGTTTTCTTCCAGAGCAGCTGATTAAAACAGAAGCTTTGCCACAAATCTACCAGTCTGGTTTATCTCACATTCATTGTGATCCGTCCGACTTTGCTCGCAGTGGCGTTGGCCCGTCTGGGCTCCGGCCCACCTTAATCACGCTCTCGATGTTTGTCAACTGGCAATAAAAGTTTGGCAGCCAGTCAGTGTAATTGGCTATGCACCAGCAGCTTAAAGCCAAGACAGAGCCTTATTAAACCTCTGCTTCCCAGTAAATCCTTCACCAAACTGGGATTTTATCTGCTGGCTGTTGCGAACGTTGGGATTAAACTGCAAACAAGGCTATCAATTAGCAACGACAAAACAGAACAACATGGAGAAAAGGGGATCATGGAGCTCTACTGCTTCAGAAAAAAAATATATATATATATTTTAACTCCCATTTCTTGCTCCAGCAGTTTGCACTCACTTATTGATCCAAATGCCACAGACATATACAGTATCACCTGCTGGAGACGCAGCACAGCTCACCCTACAGCCGCGCTGCAGTCTTTGCACATCAGGGACCTCCCACAAGAATCCAGTGTCTCCAGAAAAGAGGCGAATGTGAGTTCAGTGCTGCAGACTGGAAGGCGTGGCCGGTTCAGTGGAAACAGAAAATCTGGACAATATGTTTAGTACTTTTCATTGTGCAGCAGCTTTCATAAAACATGGATCAACCCACTTTAATATCCGCTCCATTGCTAAAGGGTTCCTGTCGTTGCGTTTTCTTAGTTTGCAGTTGTGATTAATGTTGCATATTTGATTATGTTGTGATTTTGGATTTGTAGTTGTTCAACTGAACTACGACTTTGTTGATGTGTTTTGCACTTCAGGGCCACCGTAGAATCCACAGGTCTACGTCTCTAACAGCTTCAGCTCTTCAGTGAAGGTTTTAGGAGGAAGCTCAAATAAAGGAGTAGTATGACGTATGTTTCAGGCACATGGTGCCACTTTATATAATAAAAATGCTATATATCCAGTATGACTTAAAATAAATTTTACTTCCTGCTTCAACATCTCGAAATTGGTTCTCTGTCTCTTTAAAAACTGCTGCTCTTCCTGAAACTCCACCTTTAGGAAACCATCACAACATGGCTCCTCTATTATCCTTTTACCATTTTACAGCTTTGCATTGAGAAGTTGTGTCGCTGTTTTCCAGACACTCTGATGCTATTCTTTTTTTTTTTTTACATAAAATCTTTCTTGTATAAAAGGATTTAGTCTGCTCAGCTCTGCCTTTTCTGAGCTCTTTTCAGAATGAGCTGCTTTTACTCAATGTTTACACTCATGTGAAAATGACTATGAACAGCTTGAAAAGCATTAGTAGAGCCTCCTGCACAACCAACAGTAGTGCATCAAATGGTTTCTGGATGGTAAGTCAACAACACTTGTTTTTTCCAGATGGCATTGTACAGTGAGTGCATGTCACAGTAAAACCAGCTGAACAAACATGTTGGCCCTCTGCTTTGGTTGCTAGGTAACGAACAGAGTACCGCCGGGGTTGCTAGGTAACAGCTGCTGATTTGTGCCGTTGTTTTTGAAACCATGAACTTGTTGCCAAAAACTAGCTGGGTATGTTTCCTTTTTAAGCACTTTGGCTGTTTTTAGAAGCAGTAAAACCAATATGTAAATAGTAAAACCCAGAAAAAGGGATTTTTGAGAATGAATCATCTCATTTCATCAGTCGCTAAAATCTTCATAAATCAGCTCTGAACTACAGCAAAAGCTGAGTGAAAGTGCATCAATCCCAGTTAGAAAAGCTCTAAGTTACCGACACGACTCTCCTTTGTTCTGTAAAGGAGCGATTTTTAGTGCCACCGGATTAATTAGCTCACCTAGACCAGTAGACAGCGTCCGGTCTGCCAGTCGACTAAATTATTTCTAAATTGGAGCAATCTCTGTGTCGGATTTTAGAGGCTAAATGCTGCTTTAACTGTATTCAAATGCTCCCTGACTAAATGTAGAAATTGAGAGTGCGTGAGCGCTTTTGGCCGGTTTTGTAACGAGCCGGTGTTGGTTTTAATGATGAGGTAAATCCCTCCTGCAGCCCGGGTCTTCCTGCTGTGGAGCTGAATGGATTTTCTCAGGAAATGTTTCCGTGGAGAAAAAAGAAACAGCTATGGATGTACTGCTGACACACAGTTTCAAATGTAACCATCTGTGTTTCTAACCACGGCAACATTTATTACACACCAAAGACACTGAAAGTCATTTCTAATCTTCTCACATCGTTTAATTCAGATGTGAAGCCGTTTGAACTAAATTTAATGAAAAAATATCTTATTCCATTGTGGCTTTCTAACATTTATTGCAGATTTTTTAGATCAACAGTTTGTGTTTGCACTAATTAAACAGGTTTGGAAAGGATTTAGTCGACTGTTGGCTTAGTTTTAAATTCCTCAGTTTTCAAAAGCAGATGCATTTATTAAAGACATTCAATAAACCCTATAGAACCCGTTTAGACGGGACCCAAAACTGGTAGATTTAACCACAGCTGGGCCTCAAAATTCATTAAATTAAAAGTGAAAAATTTGGTTTACAGTGATTTTAAAAAAATCTCCAGTCATTTTCACAGTGAATCTGAAGTGGCTTCTGATCGAAGACACTGTTTCTGTATGATGATCTCAGGTCATGCCAACAGCAGATGTCTCGATGTTTCAGAAGCTCCCTACGGTTTGGGAATATGGATTAATATGGATTAATATGGATTAATAAAACAAAAGAGATCCAATGTTTTCTTTTGAGGTAAAAGTGATCTGTTCATAGGCTGCGTTCACACCGTCTCTGTTTGGTCCACTTTAATCCCACTCCAGCTCATTTGTCTAGAAAGTCCAGTTCATTTGTCCGGTTCATTTGGGGAGGTGTGAAAATGTAATCAAACTCTGATGCAGACTGAACAGTGAACTTTGGTCGGCCTGAAAATCTCCGTCTTGGTTTGGTTGAAGTGAACTCTGGGGCGGTTCGAATGCATTTGTGAACGCCAAGCAGAACGAAGACTGCTCCAAAAATAGGAAGTGGACTGCAGCGCAGGGCATTCTGGGTAATTACACCCACAACAAACGCCAGCTAGCTGATGCTAGTGGGAGAAATGGTTTATGATCTTTTGCCAACCACAAAAGAGAAATCCTGCTCTGCAAAACCACAAAATCTTGCCAAGTATTTTCAATTATTGACTTGTTGATTTGTCTGACATAGAAAACATAACAAACGTGGAATTTTGGTTCCCAATCAAACCGAGTCTGCTGTGTGGAAACATCCAGAATGTTTAATCCCAGATTATCAGCTGATCACTCCACTAACTACAAACAGAAACTGTTAGCATAAACACTTGAAAAGTGTGTGGGGAGGCGTTGGCAGGGTTTGAACCATTACTTCACATCGTTTTATTCTGCTGCATAGAAATCCTCTTGACTCTGCCGTTCATGTTTCCTCTGATCCAACAGATTTTCACCGCGGCTCATTGCCACAAAAAAAGGATTTAGCTGCTCCGCCGTGAAATGGGGAGATGTTTCCATTTAGGTGTCCCACCGGTTCTCAGGCTATGAAAAGAAATCTCCTGCTGGGATCTTAAACGGGCGATCATAGATGAATATTCATTCAGCAGCAGTCGGTCCAGTCACCTACAGAGTTTTACCTGCAGTACAAGTTCATGCAGAGGTAACAGGAAGGTGAGAAACCAGCTGCTTGTGAAGGAGTCACCTTCTTCTTATTATTATTAAAAAATTACAACTACAAGCTCCAATTTTAACAATGTATCTCAAACCAGAGAACACACACACACACACACACACACACACACACACACACACACACACACACACACACACACACACACACACACGCACGCTCAGAGCTCATCTCTATTAAAGGCAGTTTAGTTAGTGATCACAGGCCTCATCCGACCAAAACGTCTCACGTAAAGTCGTTTAATCTCACCCCGGCTTTGGAGGAAAGTTCCACCTCGTTCGTATTGAAGCTCTGACTCCAGCCAGCTACCTGATGCACGGAGCGTATTAAGGTCAGAGCAGCTCTGTCTGCAGGAGCGCTAACATCTCCAGCATCCCGCTGATGCCTGGTTGAGTCTTCACAGCTCAAATGGTATTTATAACCAGGCAGAGAGGAGACGTTCACGTTCTCTGCTCTGAATTATCTGACACCTCATAAACAGCCATTTGTTTAAAGAACTTCATTTTATGACTCTGTTTGATGAAGTCCTGAAAGGAGAGAAGAGATATTTTATTCAGATAATGGCACCAATAATAAACCCAGTGTGAAACCCTCAAACTAATTACCCGGATATGATGAAGCTGCCACCGTTTTACATGATTGCTGAGCTAATCTTACATTTTTATTCTGTTTACTCAAGCAGCTCCTATTAAAAAGAAAATATTACTGACTTTTCTTTTTAGATTGTGTCACTTTAATTTGATTCAGTTCAGTTTATTAATCACCCATTTAAAAAATGATAAAATTTTACCCTTACAGTACAGTATTTTATTCTGTTTTTATTTGTATTTATATTCTACCTTTGTGTCGTTTTCTTCTCTCTTTGTTGCCAAATTGTGGGACAGTACAGAATATTTTTATTCTAAATGCACAAACATAATCAGGATTATTCCAGTTTAATCCTAAATATAGAATCCTGTCAAATTTAGTTTATAATACATGGAAATTTAAGCGAAAACTATTACAACTGATTATTTTAATACCAAATGTACCTTAATATTAATTAATACACTCAGTGGAAGCCATCTTAGCAGTGCAGAAGAAACTAACAGCTGCAGTCTTATATATCCACACTTTGGTGTTCAGCCAATCAGCATCAAAAAAAAAATAAATGGCGTTCCTGGATTGGCTGCTGTAGCAACGCCAGCCAATAGAAACTGGAAAGATGTATTTTATCTTTCCGAGCTGATTTTTTAAAAAATATTTTAAATATTTCAGGATTTTCAGCAAATAATTAAACTTTGTTCCACAGAAAACTTTGTGGACACTTTGAATTTAAAATTTTTGAACTGGTGTTTTTGGACGTCGTCCCTCTTCTGTCCTCCAGCAAAAGTTGCTTCCAAGAATGGATTCAAAAAACACAAAATAAAAGAAAACTACTGATTAAAACTGATTCAATTAGGGAATGTCTGGCTTCTTGAATGGAAAATAGGATAAATTCAGGGACGTTTTGAGGTTTGCTGTTTCAAACCTTCATTTTAGAGAGTCTCAGGTATTTGTGGACTTCGGTTGGTGGCTCTGGTCCTTAAACCTGTGGATATCGGGGGTCCAGTAGATATTAATTAATTATGTTGGCATTACAACCTGAATTTGTGTGGATTAGTTCTGAGATGTTTGTTACTTTCACACATGAAGTCGTGGTTTGAAACCTCGCCTGAGGCAAATCAAACCCACTGAAGTCCGGCATCGATTATTCACACCGAGTGCATTCAGCTTCCTCCATCTGATTAACCGGGCTTCTTGTGAACAAATAAATACAAAAAAATCTGTCAATAATCAGTTAAGCAGCTCAATTAATCGACCAAGCAATTGATGTGCATTTCTAAAGTACTTAAAACAAATCATTAGAGAAATTAATGTGATCAGAAAGTTAAAATTAAAGCAGCCCAACACTGTCGTAAAGCTAAAACTCCAAATTATTGGGGGAAAAAACGATAGAGATCAGAGAAAATACTTTGATATCATGAAATATCGTTAACTCTACCTGAATAAAATTTATTTTTTATTGTTATGTATGTTAAATCTGTCATCTGTGATATATTTGAATGATTTCTACTGTGTGTTTTAATGATGGACACCAGGAAGAGTAGCTGGGTGTAAAGGTCAGCTAATAATAAACAATAAATAATTGTTAACTGGAATATAGCGACTCTAACAGAACAACCCACTCAGAGCAACAATGAAGCCAAAACGGTACAAAAAACAAAACATTTTGATTTAAGATGCATAAAAAACCCTTTCTGTGAATATCTTCTATCCTGAACAGTTTTAGTTTCATCCGTATTTTTTACGGGTTCAAATCCCGTAAAAAATATTCTACTTATCGCCTTTTTACTTTTCAATCATAAATTTGTTAATCCATAAAGAAAAGTCATAAACAGCAGAAGTATTTTTAGCTGCAGACGATCAAGCGTACACCAGCTGTTAGTGAGAGTCTTATTTAAGAAAGGAATTTAATTATTTGTTCATTTACATCCTTCAATGTATTTCTAATTTTGTATAAAGGCTTAAGAGTTTAAATGAAAAATCTGCACAAATCCGATTAATCGTCAGAATAATCGAAAACTGAAATAATCTAAGGACCGACCCAACAGAATGCAGGTTGATTTTTAACTCTTCTGAAGCATTATAAAAGGTTTTGTTACAATGATATAAACACTAAATGTAATTCAGAGAGGAAAAATAAATCCTGTTTTTTTAATGCAAAATGAATGCAGAGCAGCAAAACCTCCTTGGTTTGGTGCAGCAGGCGTTGTGGCGCGGTGACGTCATGGTGCCACCTCTTCATTTTAAACCTGTGTGGATAAAACATGAGCCTTAATTTAAACAGTTGTCATGAGGAGGAGGGAAAGAGTCCTGCGTGGGAGAAACTTCAACACTTCAGGATGAAACTTCAAACGAGCAAAGAATTAAGTTTACCGAAACCAAAACTCCCCATTCGTCTCTCTTTCATGTTAACAAGAGCTGAAGTTTCACACAAAAGCTCTGAGCCCCTCAGCCGCCTGCCTGCCTGCCTCCCTCCCACAGGTTGGACTCAGTCAGTCACCTGAAGCCGTTCACTAATGACCGACCTGCTGATTTGACGCCTTTCTTTCCTTCCTTTCCCTTTTGCTTTCTTTTGCACTCCATTCTGAGATCCCCCCTGCAGAGATAACAGGCACAGGAAAAGCACACAGAGGCGTTAATGGAAACGGACCGTGGAGCCGGTTGGCCTTAAACCGGACCGGGATAATTAGAAGGTGTTGTTGTTGACTTTGAACCCAAGAAAACTAAATACTCTGACAGATAAATCTGACAATAAACTGACAGATTTATTGTTCAGGCAATTATTAAGTCGTTGTCGTTTTCATTATCAGGAGATATTTTGGTACCAATTTACAAACTGGTTCCCTTCGACTAGTTTTAGATGAGCAAGTCAGATATGTGAGTATTTTGCTTCTTATATTTACATATTTGAACCAGATGATACGTATATTTCCTTATATTTAGTTTGGAAGTAAATATTTAGCTTTCTAGAAAAATGTTTTCTTTCAATCTAAATACGTAGGTCACAAGCTAAATATTTAAATTCAAACAAAATATTTGTTAGCTAAATATTATGTTTGAAGCTAAATCTTTCATTTATAAGTACCTATTTAGCTTCCTACACATTTAGGTAGAAATCAAAGTATTTAGTTCACTAATAAATAGTTTCATCCTAGACATTCATCTTACTAACTAATTTAGTAAATATTTAATTATTTTCTAACTAAATATTTGGTTGGCAAGCTAAATATTTGCTAGCCAAAAGTTTAGATTACTAGCTAAATATTTAGCTTCCTAGCTAGATATTTAGATCGCTAGCTTGATAGCAGCTAGAAACTACTAATAGTTGTTTGGAAGCTAAATATTTAGCAGGAAGCTAAATGTTTAGCTTGCAAGCTAAATAGTAGCTAGCAACTACTATGTAATAGTTGTTTGGAAGCTGGTTACAAATAAATATTTAGCTTTCTAACTAAATACTTAGGTTGAAACTGTGACTTTTATAAATGAATGAAAGACAAGCTGAAAATTTGACTCTTAGAAATAAAACTTTTTCTGTCTTGGGTTTGGTGCTACTGACAGGAGTAACTTTAGAAATGCCATCCCAAAGGGTGGAAGTTGTTTTCATGCTGCTTTCCTTTTCCATGACCTCATAGCATATATATGCACATAAATGCATGCATACAGTGCATCCATAAGTCTAGATATAAACAGCTCCCACAGTCTCAATGGACGGCTGCTTCTCACGCGATGAGGCTCAGAGTCCCATCGTTAGTTTCTGCATGTATGTTCTAATGAAGACGTGCGTCAAAATCTCCATAGTGAAAGTTACCGTGGTGTCGGATTGAAAACACTCGCTGCACAATGCTGTATGAGTGTGTTTGAGAGAGTGTGTGGAGGAAAAAATAGGTGTGTGTGTGTGTGGGGGGGAAAGCGGGTCATGAGAAGCCATGTGCATCATTCATGCATGAACTGACACCTGAAGAAAAATAGCTGCAGGTATAATCAATGTGAATGTTCTCCCCAGTGGAGTGTGTGTGTCTGGGTGTGTGTGTGTGTGTGTGTGTGTGCGTGTGTGTGTGTGTGTGTGTTGTGAGTAGCAGCAGGCATCAGCAGCATTTCAGTCCAGTCAGCAGAGATCTTGCCAGCCCCACCTCAACCAGACTCTTGAATAGATCAGTACTGTGTGAATGTGTGTGTGTTTATGCTCTGGATGCCATCCATGTTGTTTCCCCCGAGGACAGCAGGGCGACTGCGAGTCCGTTTCATGTAAAGCGGCGGCAGCGCTCAGCCTCCTGAACACGGTGCAGCCGCTGGGGGGTCAGTGCTGCACTTTGAAGGCGAGGCGGGGGGGCAGACGAACAACTTTGATGTATTTTCAAACCCACTCACAAACAAACACGCTTGATCCTAGACAAACTGTCGCACAAACTGTCGCCGGCAGAGGTGGAAGAGAACCAGAGGCTCCAGAACGCAAGAGGAGAATCATGCAGAAATGTGAGGAGTTCTGAGTTTTTACACCACAGGTGTCAAACTCAAGGTTTGGGAGCCAAATCTGGACCACTGTAACTTTTTAAGGATATCAGTTGTGAGCTTAAATAATATTTCATCAATAAAATCAAGGTAGTTCTTATCAATATACTGACCAGGGGCGGCCCAAGCTTTTTTGGGGCCCATACTAACAGATTAACATCAAATGCTTCATCGTTCCTTGGCAGCATATCCACCATCATTAGCATAATTTGTAATTAGCTTACATTAATTTTAACCATGCAGGAGTAGCAAACTAACAAAAAATAAAGGAATTTTGAGATGCAGAGTGGTATTTAAGTGTGTAGTTATTTAATTTAACTATTAGAAAGTAACATCAGCAAACATTAAATTTACAGTGAACAAGGTTTTTGTCTTAGATTTTAACTTATGTGTACCAACTATAAAAACAACATACAAATTGTTAATGTTAGTTTGTCATGCTATGTTTTTCTTGGGTGCCCCCTGGTGGTGTGGGGGGCAAATTACACCAAACAGTCCTGCCGGTTTTTTGCGATTCCACAATCAAAGAAATTTGAAATGGAGATTCCACCTGATGAACCAAAACCTTTTAGCAAAGTTTATGAGATCTTTCACGGTTCTGAAGGCAAAATGAGGTCCAACGTGACACTTAAAGAAGTGGTGAACGCTTCAACAGAATAAAGATGAATTATTTACTCGGTATTGGAAGTATAATTCCCAAAACAAAAGTGACAGTTTGATCCTTGAAGGTGACAGACCTCCTTCCATGTTTAACAAGCCAGGAGCGCCGTAGTCGATCCGCTTCCTCAAAGACGGTGAAGAAACTTCCTCTGAGTCGTTGCTTCGTTTGTTATCTTTGATAAAATAAATGCTAAAAAAAGAAAAACATGTTGTAAATAATACAAATCAGTTGGGTAATAAACACATTGAATTCAGTACTGGAAAATAATGAATCCTGTATGTAAATGTTGGTTTAATTGTATGCTGTTAGTTGTGTGCAAAAAATTAAAAGATAAAAAAAAAATATGAATTTTTTGCACTTCAGCCTTTTAGTGGATCTTAAGACAAGCCATGAACTACTGGTCACATTTCAAAGTAAAATAAATTAATGATGAACTTTCCTAAATATTCCACAATTCAACTATTTATTGTTTTAAGTTTTGTTATGTTAAATATAAATCCTGCCATTTTGTATAGTAATGCTTGGTATTTGGTGCAGTTTCTGGATTTGATGATTGTTATTGGTTGTTTTTTATCCAAGCAATATTTGTAAGAAATAATCTGATTGGATGAAAAAAGACCAGCCTGTGATTGGCTGGGGGCGTGGCTCATTTAATGCAGACAGGTTGGTGGCACAAATGTAATGCCATACACAGAAAGTTGCTCCGACAAAACACTAACATCTATGCTAGCTTTCTGTCTCGTCTAGCCGCAGCTAGGCTAACGTTAGCAATGTCGGCTTGGTTATGCGAACTTTGAGAAAAGAAAGTGCCCAACATATTTGATCAGTTATCCATGAGTTGTCACAGCTGTTTTCATTATTAATATTTTATTTAAAATGTTAACATTCAAAAAAAAGAAAAGGAAAGAAAGAGGAGAGACTTGAGTTTGAGTTGGAACTAAAAGTTGACGGACTTCACTCCCATTTCCCAGCAGCACTTTCTATATCTTATGCAGGTCGGTGGTTTGATTCCCGCTATTCACCAAGAAAACAGATTCTGTGCCCATGGCTTCTCCAGGGATCATTTGCAAAGAGTTAAAGTCGAACTGCCTGACTTTCTCCAAGACAACGAATAAAAGGCCGTCAGAATCTCTTTGAACCGCGTCAACTTTATGAAAGCGTCATCGAAAGTCTTATATCTTTAATCTACACTGTACCTCTTCTATTGATTTCTCAGGTCTGATCGATGTAACTTGATTTTTTAAGGTGTATGTACACTGACCTCTGGGTTCCTTCTCATTTTCTTTCCACAACGCACACAAGATGTTATTACACCCCGTCTGGAAGCTGTTCCTCTCTGCACAAACGTGAATGACAGAGTTCAAACGCAGATGACCTTTCCTCCATCGTCATTTCAGGGAGCTTAAGGTTAACTGAAACCATCAAAAGGGAACGTCTGGAAATGTTCTTTGTGTTTCTCGAGGTCAGTCTGTGTTAAACACTTGTTTTTTCATTCAATATAGTTTATGTCAGAATTAACAACCTTCATTATCAAACACATCCAGAAAGTCACTTTTCACTCTCAACTCAACTTTGATCACAGAAAACTTTAAAAGCAGAACTTAACAGCTTAAATGGCTTATACACAACATTTTTTATAACTTCCTATTTCAATAATTCAAACACCAAATATGTCTGAAGATGTATAAATACACACAGTGGAAACAGTTCTGGTACAACTGCAGGAGATGACGTTCCTCATTTTGGCTCTTCAAAATAAATGGAGCTTCTGGATTGGCCCCCAGGCCGCACTGCGAATACCCACCATGTTACATTAAATTATTTTAAGTTTTGATTGATAGAGACAGGATTTCCATAACAAACATAGCTACTTTAAAATATACTGGAAAATGCATTGAAATGCATCGTGATCATTAGTCGCCTTGGCTTTTCAAAGTCCTTTTAAAATTATTTTCACTTTATTTTATTGCTTTTTTCCTGTGTTTACGGTCCAGTCCTTGACCACGACTGCATGATGAACCACAGCAGATGAACAGATTCTGAAAAATGCTTCATCCTTCAGTATATTTAGTTGCTTTAGCGGGTTTAGTTTATTCCCCTGAGTTTTCTTGTGTTTTCATCCATCAGTCGTTCTCTTCAGATTATTGTATCTCCCTGGATTATCTCCACAGCTGCAGCCCAGTTTATAATCCCATATCTGCTCTCTGGTTAGTAATCACCTCTCCTGGGTAAGTAACTCTCAGTTTAGTCAACTTCTTGTCAACAGGTTCTCTTGCCTGCCATGCTCCTCTGTTCTTCTCTCACCTTGCATTAGGGTTAGCTTCTTCCAGGTCAAAGGTCAATATAACAATCTCAGTGAAATATTCATAAAATAAACCCATGTTGCAGCGACACCCTTACATTTACTATCTTGTTTTATTTCCTGTCACTCTATGCATCAACTTTTCTCCTTGTCTTCAGTCATTCTAAACGTTGGAAAGTTATATTTCTTTCCTTTTATTTTGTTTTAATGCAACAGGACAGAGTTTCTCTTCACTGAATCATTTCATAAAACTTAAGAGATTCAGATATCTTTAAGCGTTAATGACGTTAATTCAAATTCAGGCCAGTGAACGCCCAGCTGCACTAACCTTGGCAGATTCTCGCTCCTGCCTAATGGGAAAGCCTCGAAAAAGCTTTAATAATTCTCAATGGGGCTCTCAGATGATTTAAATGCAGACTCTGCGATGTCTTGCACTCACTTAATGATTTATTTTTTTCACCTTTTAATCCCTCTAAAAGGGAAGGTAGATGTCGTGGCATCCGCCGGAGCTCGGACTCCAGAAGGTATAAAAAAACGGCCGTCTGTGACCCCGGGATGTTTTGGCTGAACTTCATCTCCAGCTGCATGAACGTCTGGATGAAGTTTTGGTTTTTAATTAATATTCGTGTTTAGAGCAGCTTTAAAGTGTCTGGACTCTGAGTGGCTCTTCAAAGGCTCAACGTATAGCATGATATCAAAGTAATCTATCTCTGTAATTTATCACTCACCAGATGGGACTTAAGATCAAATAAGGAAACTGAGGAAGATGTAGAAAATACTAATCACTAAAAAAATGTATTTGATGGATTTACTTTGCACATTTCAACTTATAAATTCACCTTCTAATTGCTCCTTGGCCTCCCAATCAAATTAGAACAAAAATCACTTTTGAAAGAGTTGCTCTGTATCCCAAAGGGAAACGAAACTTATCACATCATCCAAGTATCGTCACAGAAGGAGCTCCAGTAGCAGTCAGTCTCGCAACAAATCTGAAAATTCCTCTGACTGAAGACAGTGTTGTTTATGACAGTGTCTGCTGTTTGCAGAAACAATATTTCACAGTAGATTC
The DNA here is from genome assembly GCF_027474105.1 of Poeciliopsis prolifica. Taxonomy (NCBI): domain Eukaryota; kingdom Metazoa; phylum Chordata; class Actinopteri; order Cyprinodontiformes; family Poeciliidae; genus Poeciliopsis; species Poeciliopsis prolifica. Next base: position 2,309,145 of record NW_026562376.1, on the reverse strand, counting down.
AAGCATTGGAAAGCTCTGCTAATCCATCTCATTTGCTTTTGCCACTCCTCTTTAAACCCGTGTCTCCTGTACGGTTAGAAAGCTCTGCTGAATAAATGAATGATAGACGATTTCCAAAGAAGTAATCATTTTAAAAAATTATTAAAGTTTGATGTTTTATCTCCTAACTGACACCAACAGAAACACTAGGTAGGATTTTCCGACTTGGTTTCGATCAGAAACTAATTTTACAGTAAAACAAAGACAGAGCGAGTCTGCAGTCCTGCAGCATTTCCAGGATATCCATCTTTCAGTGGAGGCGTAATGTTAAAGCAGCAAATGCTCCAAGTTAAATCCCCCGGCGACCTCGGTGAGATGGAAAAGCTCCTGCAAACTGATCCGAGCCCGTCCAGAAACAACTAAACAGATGTTTCTCCCAGCTTAGATTTCCCAGCTGCACGCCGAAAACCAGGCTGGAAAAAAACAAAAAACCAGCGGAGCAGCAAATCGCACGGCTCTTTCCTGAAGAGGACATTTAAACCGAAGTTCAGATCAACTCGTTGCGGGATTACCAGGTTTCCACTTGATTTGCATTTCCTCAATTTAACGGATATACACAAGCTTACTGGATCTTAATTCAGTGATACCCATTTAAAAACCCTTTCACGTAAATCTGCCTTCAGGTCCATGTTTGGTACTTTCAGAACCTGATATTGTGATGTTAACAGCCTTTTCTTTTCGCCAGAGGACTTCAATTGAGTTTCACCTTCTATGAAAGTTTCTGCTACACAATAAATACCAGAACAAGTTTAAAGCTGATCAATCGAGAAACATCACTGAGTCTGTGGTTATAATTAGAGAAATCAAAGCAACATTTCCCACAAAATATAAGAATATAAGAACAAATAGAAGAGATTCTTTTATATTTGTGCTATTGGATAAATTGCAGCACTTTTTTCTTTATCAAAACAGGAAAAATAAAGAAACGACATCAGTGGAAATCAAATCCAAAAATAAGCATTAAAATGTGAAACTCATTTCTCTCTGATGTCCATTTATCAATTAATTTGTGCTTTAAATTTATAATTTGAAGAAGTATTCATGTTTTCACCTCCTTGCTGTTCGCTTTTCTTTTTTATGGGATGTAGTGAATTTCAAAAGTTTGCTTTTGTTGCACGTTTTATGATAAAACTGAGTTTTCAGAATGAAAAGTATTTTCTCCTGGTGAACGGCTGCAGAGGCATCTTAGAGCAAGAAAACTATTTTAAACTGGATACCGATAAATACAGAGAATACACAGTTATAGAAATGTGTAACCTTCCCCACTGAAATGAAAAACAATCTTTTTCTTCCAGAAATAAAATGATTAGCTTTTAGATTTCTAATATGTTTCTGTCACGATTCTTAAATGTCCTTCAGATTTTTACTTCATGGTCAAATATTTTTTCTATCCTTTTGTGCTTCTTTAATCACTTTATCTCAACTTTTCGTTTTTCTTTTCAGTGTTACTCCACATTATTCTCTTCTGTGTTTCCAGTATCTGATGCCCATTTTACATAGAAACAAAAGTCATATTTTGCCAAATATCTCAGAAATTTTCTATGAAGAACAAGGACATTTTTGAATTTGAAAAGTCAAAAGATTTGGTAGAAAATCTCAGAAATAATGAGATTCATCTCAGAAATTCTCTAGAAAAACAATTTTTGACCTTGAAAATTCAAACATCTGCTACAAATACATTTTCTTGACAAAAACTTACACTTTTCTGAGTCACAAAGGTGAAAATTTGTTGAGTTTCGCAATTTTTTTGAGTTCAAAAAGTTGAACATTTTTGACTGTTTTTACTTGGAAAACTTTTTTTTTCTAGAATTTTAAGATTAATCTTAAAATTGTTTTACATTTCCTGCACACTTTTGACTTTGAAAACTCAGAAAACTCAGTTTTTTTCTAATAAATGTTTTGCAGACTCATAAATTTGAAAGTTTTATTTTTTAAATAAGAGATTAAATCTCAAAATAATTTTTTTCCCAGAATTTTTTTTCCAAAATACATTTTTGGCAAAACTTTCCTCCTTTTTTCAACCCAAATGGGCCGAGCCGATGCTTCTCCTCCCTCCAGCTGTCATGTTCTCCTGCACTCTTCATTAAATCTTGATGTTATGAGTGAAGCCAATATTTCTTCAGCCTCCAGACAGCTTACTCTGAAATCAATGGTGTTCCTCGAAGTAAAACACAAAGACAGAAGATGACTTTATGAAATATTAACCAGCAGGTTGGCGATGCAGCGTCTGACCCAATTAGGTTCAGCTGTTCACCTGTCAGGTTCCGGTCAGATTCAAGCCCTCGCCGCCACAGTCCCATGTTTCAGAGGCGTTTTTCCAGCCGCCGTGTTTTCTAATCATGACATGATCCATCTGCGCCCGTCACAACCAACTCCGAAAGCATCTGCATCTTCAGGAGACGCGCTTCAGTGTTTCCTCCCAGACTTTCCTGTTGCCACTTTACTCTCTGCGTTTTCATTACGCAAATTGGGATTTAATTTGCTAAATGGAAACACAGAAAAATAAATAAGTAAAATAAAAAGAAGTAAAGACTCAAATTTTTTGATAAAAATGTTCTGCATTCAGATGAAGTGGTTTTTCAGCCATGTGGAAATAGATTTATTTAACAAAACTGTAATGGAAACACTGTTTTCTGTTTGTTGTGGTTCTGAAGCAACTCTGAACAGCTGGGTTTTTGGTCTGGATTTAAATAAGTCAGTGTTTCGGCTGTTTTACAGTTTTCTGGAGGTTTGGTCCAGGTTTTCTGCTGAATGCTGCTTCTCCATAGAAATGTTCTTCAGGCGACAGAAGGCTGGCTTTATAACTGCCTTTATGTGTCTCTGAAGGTTCAGGTCAGAGTCCATCACCACACCAGGCCTGATCTCTAGTTTCTAGCTTTAATAACTGAAGGTAAAGAAACACCACAGCATGCTGCTGCCACTGCCATGTTTTAATGTCTAATCTGGTTTCATCTGACCATAAAACATACTTCTGTAAAGTCTGTGGATATAATAGATGAATGTGAACATTTTCTAATCTTGTAATTTGAATCCTTTCATTATCAAAAGAACATCGGCCCAATCAGGACATTTTTCACCATGTAGGTGGAAAAAGTTATAAAAATCATGACCTGGTTTCAGGAATCTGGCATTTACAAGGGTACATTAAGTTTTAGATCTCTGCACAAATGATGGTTTAAGCGATGAGCCTGAGCCCCAGGCCGCCTGCAGCAGCAGCTATAATTGATCAAAGCAGGCAGTCACCTGTATGGCTGTGTCTCACAGGCTGCAGCTTTGAGATGAAAGAGTAAAGAGATGAATTCAAACAAAGGCAGAAGCCAGCAACAGATGGCGGAAAGAAAGAAGACGCCAGAAACTTTTCCCTTTTTTCCAAGGCAGCTTCTCTTGCTTCCACTTTCTCCCCATCAGATGGCGGAGGCGGCGGCTGCAGAACAGACAGAAATAATCCCAAAAAGTTTGTGTCAGTCACACACATTTGTGTTTCCGTTTTAAAGTGTCACTCCCAGGCTGTGACAGCTGATTAGTTGTGGCAGACGCCCCTGATGATTTATTTATCAATCACATGTCTGTCCTCCATCTGAGGCATCGTCTCTTCTCTGGAACATAATCGGCGCCGATGCAAACGTTCTCCCCTATTTGAAAAAAACCCCAAGAATGTTGGATATTTTTCGTTTGGACATGCAGGTAATGTAAGGATGATAATCCTTCATTTCTGTTCAAAGAAGGATTTTATTTCCTACAAATAGCTTCCATATGGCAGAGATGTTTCTTTTTTTGGACGAAACATCTGGTTGAAATGGAATCTGAGCTGAATTTCTATTGCTTATTTTATTCGAAAAACAAACCAAAGGAGGATAAAACTCCTAAATCATCACGTTTAACTACCTAACAGGGCCGTGTAGAACCTGTTACTGTGGTTTCTGTTTAGGCTGGAATATAAATTCACCCCAAAGACATTTTCTTTACATATAATGAAAGATGAATCAGCAAATTGTCTGCCATTTTAATTAGCTGAGTTAAATTATACTGAGCAAAATTCAGACACAATAAAGATTCAAACAAAAACAGAAACTATGAAAGGAACTGATAATGAATGTTATGAATGGCTGACTAAAGGTCGAAATCTATCAATATATCTTCAATTGTGTCTCTTTAAAATGGTTTTGTACACATTTTTAGAATAAATAAATGAAAGAGAAAAGTTTTGCGTCAGGGTTAATCTGTCCGATCAGTTCTGCTGCCATCCATAAAACCGATAAGTTTTTATGTTTATTGGTCCTTTCATAACGTTGCAGTTACTGAAAACACAAATAAAACAGCCGGATTTTCTAGTTTTTGGAAAGAGCCGTTACTTATTTTCAAAATAAAAGGCTTTATAGGATTTTGCTGCATGAAAAGAAAGATGTTTTTAAAATTCTTTTAGGTTTGGTTGAATATATGTATTTTCAGTTTTAATAAAAGATTTGAGTCACTTTCTTCCAAAATTCTTGCTATATTTAGCTATGTTTCATCAATTAAATAAACTGCGTTCAGTATCTGGATAGAAAAATACTTTTATTATGTTGGTAATAATTCTGATTAACAATAAAAAGTCCACAAATTTCAATCATTCTTGAACCACAGAAATATCAGTCCAAGGGCCACAAATGGTCCCTGAGCCGCACTTTGAACAACCCTATTCTAAAATCTACTAAATTCCTGCATGTTCAGAAAAATAAATGGTTTTAAAAATTAAGTATTCCTATCTTTAGTGTCTTCTGTTTAATCCAAGCAGCTGAGCCCGACATGTTGGGAGGATTTGGGCTTTAAAAGGTAAAATCTGTAATAGTGATTCAGTTTGGTGCTTCCACTACATGTTAGCGGCTCTTAGCGTCGTCTCGGGGATCTGATTGGGATTCATTTGCTGCTTCTTAAACGATGAGACCGGGTTAATCAAGCGGCACTGCCCACACTCTCAAGCAGCTCTGATTACCTGCCGTCTGTGAAGGCATGTGCAAATCACAGTGTGGCATAAAAAACACTTGAACAAAATCTGAATTATCTCAAATATTCATCTGAGAGTTATGCGAGAATTTCTCCATCTCGTGTTTAACAAACAGCTCTGGGCTTCAGAGAGACGCTGGTAATAGCTGAACAAAATGAAAGATGCAGAACTCAGGAGCAGTTCCTCAATGTCATGAAAAGATAGAAAATTAGAAAATAAATGTTATGTTCTGTCATGTAGTGCAGAGCAAATTTAGAGATTAATTAACTTGTGCTGTCACGGGGACGCCGTCAGATGAGCTGCGGACAAACAAGCAATGATTGCACAATTTGTTGACTTTGTTACATCTGGCTGATTTAACTGCTGCTATTGGATTTGTGTTGTTCTCAGGGCTGTAAATGTGAATTATTCTGACAATTAATTGGATAAAAAATACAGATTTTTAGTTAACCACCTGAACTTTTTCTATACAATAAGAAAAATATATTAAAAGATCCAATTAAATAAATCATTAAATTCTTTTTCAAGTCAGAAAATAAGTATTTTGTTGGCTAAAATGGCAAGAACAAGAATGCAGGAAGTGGTTTCTGAATGGTCTTACATTTTCCAGCAGCCATTGTACAGCACATATTGCAGTAAAACCAGCTGACCAAACGTGCTGGAACTCAGCTTTGGTTGCTAGGTAACAGCTGGAGTTCAGAGCCTGCTGATTTTTGACGTTGCATTTCATAGGTTTTTGAAATGGCTCATTTTCCAGACACTAAAAAGCATTAATTTGTTACCAAAAGCTGTATGGGTGTTTTTTTTAAAGTGCTTTGTTTGTTTTTAGAAGCAGTAGAATTTAAATTTCTTTATTGTGCTTTTGAATGGCATCAATTAAGCCCATCAGACTTTGTCTCGCTTCAGATTGATTTTCTGTTTGGTTCATTGCATAAAATAACCTGACTTGTGTTTTTGTTTCCAGTGTTGAGTCCGTGTCCCGTTGCTGCCGCCTCGACCAGAAGGTGCCACTCCATCTACAAAGGCTTTGCTCACTGCCTGATGGCTCTGGGCGACAGTTTGACCGACAACGCTCGCAAGGAGGAGGAAACCCACGAGATCCACTCCATCTGCAGGTCAACACTCAGAAACAAGCATGAATTACAGAGAAAACTCAGATTACTCTAAATCTCTGTTTCTAGAGAAACCCATAATTCCCAGTGTTGAGAGTTGGAGATGAGCATCAAACCTACCATAATCTGAAAAAAGCAGATGATTATTGACTCAGTGGAACTGCTGAGATGTTTAAAGTTTTTGACATGATAAAATCAAGACAAAGTTTAAAATGATGAACTACTGCGTTTTTATTCTGTGTACGCAAAAGGTTTTAATAATAAATATTTCTCAGTTTCTAAATAAATGAGAACAAAGTTTGTGTCTTGCACAATTAATCTGACAGACATAATTATTTTCCTAATTTGTCCAATTTTATGGAGCAACATCATCTCCTTAAGCGTCTTGTCCACTACAGAAAGCTTTGATCCTTCTTTCCTCGTGATGCCGTATCGATACAAACACTGGAAGCCAGTTAGACGGTTTAACCAAACTACAAACCTTCTGTCAGAAGGGATCTTATTCTGTTTTCAGGTTCAGAAAAATCCTTGAGAGGTTTCAAGGACTCTGCACAAGTGCTGCTTTTGTTGCTATTTAAAAATTTTGTGTAGTAAAATGGCAGGAATTCACCTCCAAAATAAATTGAAACATTGAGTAAACAAGGTCTAATAAAAGCTTTACAAACACAAAAACCTTTGCAGGAGCTGCAATTATTTTCAAAGATTATTGTTCCATTATTCACAAAACCCAGAAACTCACATATAGATTTTTTTTTTCTTTTGTATTATTTCAAATAAGAGTTATAAATGTTTTGTAAATAAAGTTCAGGGTTTGTTGAACAATTTCTAACAATCAAAACAGTTTCTTTATTGAAGGTTTCTTATTTTATAACCTTTTGAACCATCTAGTTACAAAGACGTAATAATGTTATTCCCTCATCAAAAATACACTTTGATTTAGAACCATCCAGCTATGCAAAATGCCTGGGTGGACCTAGCCCCGCCTTCCAGGCGCAGCTCCTCCTCAGACAGTCATAGTTTCTGCCTTACAGAGCAGGCCTCCCCCACTCTGCTCCTTCAGACTAGCCAGCAGCAATTAGCAAACACCTGTATGAACTGAGCATCTCCTGAGCTCATATAGAGCAATGCAGGTGAAATCGTTGCTAAAGAGTCAACAGAGGAGTGATGTTATGATGACTTCCTGAAGGAGGGGCTTCAGAAAGAGCAAGAGCTTTAAAGGGACAGAGGCCCAATTTCAAGGTGTTAAATTACAAAGTAGCATTTGTTTTAGGGCATATTTGATACGTAGCATTTTTTAACAAATGACGTTAACATTGTTACTTTATTGTGCTGATTCCATAAGCCTGTAAAAGAGATAATATTTCCCTTTTAATAAAAAAAAGATGAAGAACATGATAGCAATTGCTCCAGGAATAAAAATAATAGAAATAATCTGTTAATCTGACTTCCTGCTCTCTGTCTGGAGGTTAAAACTGGAAGTCTGATGGAGTCAGTTAAACATTCTTTCATTTTCTCTTGCCTCCCATTTATTCTCCCTATATGTCGGCTCTTCATCTCCTTTATCCATCCATCATTCGTCCCTCGCTCTCTGTCACCTCGGCTCGCTGCTATATTTACACACACTTTTCTCATCCATCTTCTAAAGAAATTCTCCAAAGGAGATATTAATAACTCCAAAGTTTCTGTCAGTGGAAAACTTTTTACCCAAACTAAATTGTAGTTATTTTTTCTAATCATCCCAGCTGAGCGGATGCAGCTGCAGGAAGCGTAACGCTGCAGTTGTGCCGTGATAAAGCGCATACGCTGCAAAGCTGACAGGTTAACTTCTTATTCAGCGAAGCGTAGCAGGAATTGTGACCAGCGATCTTTCCCGCTGCATTATGAATGAGCCGTAAGAAAACTAAAAGGGAAATTGTGACTCATGCACGCTCCATGAAGAGATTACAGTTATGTAATAATTCACAGAGAGTTTTTGTTGCTCACTGTGTGTCACTGACTCCTGGAAGGACTCTCATTTTTTCTGAGATGCTAATTCAGATTTACAAAGCCTCCTTAAGGGAAACATAAAGAATTTCTTCTGAGTAGAGTTTCCTGTGGCGGTCTGTTTGAATTATTTTGCTTATTTGTTGCTTCCATTTATCTTTTTGATTTGATTGAAATTAGAAGTTTTGCAGATCATCCAGGAAGATGAATTATAAATTCCTCTCGGGTTTTGCTTCAGGGAGGTGGGATCCTCACTCCTGGGAATATTTAGTTGGCATTCAAGTAGAAACATGTTTGGGCACACAGATAATTATCATGCAGAGCTTTGAAACTATCTCATTGAATCCATAGATTTTTTTGTTGTTACCTATCGGAGACTCGGCTGCAGTGGGAATTGATCCAGGAAGGAAATCCTGGTGAACTTTTCCCCCAGCAGCGCTCGGCTCCTCATGAGGAATCCCATTTATTCCCAGTTCAAAATGAAAATACAGTCATATTTCAGAAAATTAGGACATCCCATTAAATATTCAGTTCTTTCAAAAGAAATGGCCGCTCATGCAGTTGAAAACAGAAGTTTACATGCACAGAGTAAAACGACACGTCCAAATTATTTTTTCTCATAGTTTAAAGTTAAATCAGAAACAAACCTCTGTTGTTTCCGGTTAGTTAGAATCAACAAAATGATTTCAAAATTCCAGAAAACTTTTATAGAGATTTATTTGTGACTTTCTTCAAATTTAAAAGTTTACATACACTTGGTTCGTATCAAAATAAAAGCTTATGAACCTTCATATGAGCTTCTGCTGATGCAACTGATTCATTAGTTTTGAAACATTTAGTTCATTTAGTTCACTGTTTCTTTGTTCATTGTTCATTTAGTTTGAAAACAAAATGTTTAGTTTGGAGGTAAACAAATGTTTTGTATGTAGTCACAATATTTAACTTCCCATATTAGCTTGCCAACTAAATAGTTAGTTTGTAGCTAAATCTTTGGTTTTTAAACTAGATACTTAGCTTGCTCAATAAATATCTAGCTTCAAATGAATTATTTAGTTTGGAGTTAAAAGTTTAGTTTGTAAACTATTTAGCCTGCTAACAAGATGTTTTGTTAGCAGGCGGTTATATGAGCAAGCTAAATATTGAGTTTGTATCTAAATAATTAATTTGTGACTAAATATTAGTGTGAAGACTAAATATTAAGCTTCACAAATATTTAGTCTTGGCAAAGTAATCATTTATTTATTTACAAATTATTTAGTTATATACAAAATATTTTATTAACAAGCTAAAAATTTAGATTGGTATTTAAATTTTTCCTTTTACACTCAGTGTTTTGGTGGCTAATGAATGAATAACATGTTCAAATTATGACTAATAAAAAAAACACATTTTTGTCTTATTACATTCTAAATAACCAAAATTATTGCTGTTAAGTTTTGACTGACTTTACAGACATTAGAGTTCGTCTGACTGTAAAATTTTGATTCCAATCTTGTAAAACATATTTTTTACATTATTATTATTGAAGGCGGTTATTGTGACACGTCTCATCAGGCTTCATGCGTGACGAGGCTCTGAAGCCAGAAAATCTCCTGCTTGTTGTGGACATGAAGGAGCTGCTTTCTTCGGTTTTATCCATGAATTATCTCTGTGTGGATTAGTGAGCTTTAAAAACTCTCTTACTGTCATCACTTTGGAAGCAGCGCTCGGTTTAATGGTGACACCTGATTAAAGCTGGGAGTACAGCGCTGCTTAAAGACACTTTCCTCACAATAACAACTTGTGTAACTGTGTGTCTGTGTCACCATGGCCCTGCAGCCGCGTCCTGCTACCACTCCACTGTTGTTAAGTCTCCTCTATTCCTTGAGGTACCAATTAAACTAATCCTGCAGCCCAGCCACCTCAGTGTGAGTTGCCTAATGTGCAGGCGTGTAGCACACAAGCAATAACTTCTCGTGTCTGCATACACACTGCGTCCTTGTCTTACTTTCTCTCTCATTCTCTTCCACCCCTCCATGCTTCTCATCCCGTCTTCTTTCCTCTCAGGAACATGGCTTTAGCACTTCCATCAGAGCCACCTAATGAGAAGGTAGCTCCGCTCTAAAGATCCACAAATGTTGCTCACACTCCATCCATTTCCTTGGTACTTGTGCACAAAAAGCGCAGTGAATAAGAAGCTGTGATTTGCATCTAGGCCAAGGCTGCTTCATTGTCAGAGTCGTCCCAGAAGTGCAGCACTGCTTTTATTCCTTATGCTCACAATAGGCATTATGCAACTGCAATCGTTCACCGTCGATCTGCTGAGGTGAAAGGGAAATATTTCAGGCTAAACATACTGAGGGAAAAAAAGATGCGGCAGAATTAAACAGTAACCTTTCGCTGAATCCTAAGGAGGAACTTTAAAAGGAAAGAATAGAAACCACTTTATGTTTTCTGCATCCTTCATCCCCTCCAGGTTTTACCAGATATATTATCCTGCTGTTATAAACGGCATGGCTTCAGACATAATGCAAAATAACTACAGTTTTTGTTTTCTGTTGGTTTGGATCCGCCTCAACTATTCAGCTTCTCAACTTCCTGTTTTTGTAAACTAGATCTAACTTACTCTGAGTCAAATCTTCTTTGCTTTAATCAAATTCCAGTTTGCCTAGAAAGTCTGGTTAATTGGAGGAGCGTCTGCTTTAGTTATTTTACCCAGAATGCCCTGTGCTTTAGTCCGCTTCCTGTTATTGGAGTGGTCTCCGCTCTGCTCGGATCGGTCTATCAACAAGGCAGATCAAAGAGCTTTACGTCATGAAAACATGAAAATAAATCACAAACACAACAAACAGGCAATAACTGCAAAAAAAAACCATTGCATTTTGTCGAGTGCATTCCTCATTCTTTGACTCAAAAAGTAATTGTATCCAATCCAGATTTATGTATAAAGTACTTTAAAAAAACACAGAGGACCAAAATGCTGTACAGACAAGAAAATCCTAAAAACAAAATACAAAAACAGATTAAAAAGAGATAAAATAGCTGAATAATTACATAAATTATGAGCAATTAAAGAAGAATCAGATAAATAAATAGCAACAAAACATTTAAAATCTCACTTAGTGTGAAAAGCCTGGGGGAAAACATGAGTTTTAAGATGGGATTTAAATGTTGTGGAGAGGCAGACCGTTTGGACTTTAAATTTCCAAAACACGCTTCTGGTGTTGCTGGTTTCAGTTCGGAGAAACATGACTGAGCATCACTAGCATGAAAATTTAAAGAGAAGTGGTCCAAGCACTCAGCCCTGTGGGACTCCATTACAAACAAGCGTTCAAGGAAGATTTTCCAGCAACATGCAGTGAAATTTGTTGGATAAAAATGATATAAAACAACCTTGTGCTGTTCCTGAGTCCATTACATAAAGCCAAGTAAATATTTTCACCCCTGTCATTAAAATCTGCTCATTTAAAATACATACGATCAATCTTGGAATCCAAATTACCTTCTCATTACTGAGGAGCAAAGACTTCTGTTGATGGATAAATATCAAATCATCTCATAAGAAATATGCAGCCCATCAAAGAATGTTCAGAACAATTTGATGTAGTTATAATAAAAAGTCTTAAAAATTTCTTATTAAAATGTCAGGATACCAAATGGAGCAAACTAATAACCTTTCAGTCAAAGTATTTGTAAAGTATTAACAGCTGAAAAGGTGGAAATGTAACTTTTGTTTCCTTGGCTACGGTCACACAAATAAAGGCAGAACTCTGGGTGTAATCAGAAAACCTCCCATACAAGGTTGAGTTTTCTTTTACTCCATCTTCTCCCTCTGCTGCACCTCTGCTTGCTTTTATGTTGCTATTCTCTGCAGATTTCGATAAAGCCATTCATGCTTTTGTTGCTCCTCACCGCGCTGCTCTCCATTTCAATTCCTGCCTCAGTTTAAAGTCCCTTTCAGGTTCACAACTCTTCAGGGATGCAGCAGTTTGAACTGGAGCCAGATAAAGAGGCCAAAACATCTGAAAGTTCAGCATCCATCACTACTTATCGCATCGATTTATTTAGACATATTTTTCACAGCTTTTAGTCTAACGTAAATCCCCAATAAAAAAAATGTGATTATGAGTCTGCAGGGCTTCTGTCTGCATGCAGAGACGTTTAAAACCTAAACTGTTAGAGCTTCAGTGGGAAATGGAGAGCAGGTGTTTTGTTTGAATTGCAAAAAAATAGAGAATTTATTATTTTACCTTACAGTATGACAACCCTGTTACCTCTATGAAGGCCACAGCAGCTCAAGTGTTGGTTTCAACATGAAAACTTTGCCAAACTCTTTACCAAGAATAGCTGCATTCTTTTCATCCCTCCTCCTCTCTCAATTCACGCTGCGCTCTGGGGCCCAAAGGTTGTTTTATCTTTTTTTTTTTAGTTTTTCTTAATTCATCAACCTTGAGTGGAATAATGACTCCACTTTATGGTTTCTGTGATGAATATGTATAAAAAACAGAATTACAGCAATCCCACCTCTTGGCTCCCCTGGGTAAAAGTTGTTAAAAAGCTTAAAATAAATGAATCTTTCAGTGCACAAACTGAGATAAACTCAACCTTTTTGAGTACATTTACTTAGCTTTACATTTTTCAATAAAAATAACTGTTATAATCACAAATGCCACAATTATTGGCACCCTCCGACATCCGGCCTAGGCAGCAGGATGTCTAGGAAAATAAATAAACTTTATGCATTTTGGCCTTTCATTCACATAAAAAATGTGTTTTTATATCAATAAAAATGATTTCTGAAAGTCAGGCATTGTACACACATAGCTGGGTCTTTATAAAAAGATGAGAAGCAGCAGTGCATGGAAACAAGTGCGTCAATCGATGTTTCAAGCAGGCAGATTAATGTTTGACCAGTTTGCGGTTTCTCTAGCATTTGTATAAAAATGCTTTTTATCTATCACAGCAAGATAAACTTTTTAGCACCTTGTTGTAGCTTCAAATGAGCAACTGCTCCATATCAGGAAAAATGTTGCACCAGTGTCAGTTTTGTTGTAAACCTCAATTTTAAAACAGGTAAAACTGTCAGATTGTGGCTTTTAAGGCTGAGAAGCTGCGCTGCGGTTTATCCGTCTCACATGAAGCCGATTGTCAGGGTTCAGATCGTCTCTGCAGAGCAGAACACCCTTTTTTCTGATTCGTACCTACCATGTCATTACAGCGTCATGTATCTGGATGTGTAACATATTTTAATGCTACGTTGTCACACTGAGCTACAAAAGCTCGAGGTGATCTAAAAAATCTCCAGCAGAAGACATAGTGAGCTGAGACTTTGAGCATTTTTTGGATGTCAGCAGCAGCAGCAGCAGCAGGACGTTCGCAGCGGAACAGACGTTCTCTCTGGAGGTTTTATTACTGTGAAAGCAGCTGCTTGTCTGTCAGTGTCCTCACTGAGTTTCTGCTGTCTCTGCACCACCTGTGTCCATCTGAGGAAACATCTCAGACCTGCAGACAGGAAAAAATATCCCCTGCTGAATGGGATTCCATCACGTTTCCCCCTGCAAACACTCTGTCTGCACCCTGATGGCTGCACAGACTAAAGCCAGATGCCTCCTCGCTCGGCTCGGGTAAACAGTTGCCCTCCAGCTGCAGCAGGAGCCGGACCTCAGGAGTGTCTAAGTCTTGGATAAAAGCCACCATGCAGCTACATCGGCGGCACTCAGGCTGTTAAATCTGGTGAAGATGCTTGTGCAGAGGCGCAGGTATGTGAGCTTAAGAAGGATGAGGGTAGGGAGAACAGATGTGAGGTAAAGTCTGTCAGAGGTAAATGTTTGTGTGCGTTTCTGTGCGCTGTTTGATCACACACAGATGTCCAGCACAAAGCGGAGCAGCTTAAAGGTTCTGGTTTCTACTTCAGCTCTGGATTTCAGTTTGATTTTGGGCTGTGGAGATAAATCAAAGTGCTGCAGGTGAAATTTACTCATCAACTCATTCCACTTGAATTACTGTGGAATAAAAATCAACTGGAAGCATTTTTGCATTGAGAGGAAATTTATTAAGAAAAATTTGAGTCAATTCTTCATTCAATAAAAATATGCCACAATGAAGCTCCTGGGAACATCTGTATAAAGTTTTTGTGACCACATTTGAAAGATTTTTGCCTAAACGTTCAATCGAAGACCAACTTAAAGCTTTTGTAGAACTAAATAATTTCCCTGTGACAGATTGTTTCTGCTCAGCTCGTTGACTCTCCTCAGAGAGAGTTTATCCAACACTTTCATGATGAGGGGAAGAATTAGCAGCCAATTAAAGTCAGATATTTCTAGCTGCAGATGTGAAGCTCTGAGGTCAGCAGAACAGAAAATATAATCTTTTGTTCTCCCCTTCTAAACAAATCATAAGCTGTTTGATTAGCTCCAGCATTTTTTCCTGTAAAAAGTCACTTTTTGATTTTATGTTGTGTTTTGAAGATAAGTAAACACAGAGATAACAGAAAGTCAATGCAGATTTTTCCAGATTGCCCACTCATACAGAAACACATTTTACAGTTGTTTAATTTCAACAGTCAGAATATGAGCCAAAAAATTCAGCTTTTATTAGCTTCCACAGGCTGATTCTCTGGTTTAGTTTCAATACGCTCCATTAAACAATCCCTGCTGCATCATCAGAAAGCGGGAGAAAGAATTTCCATATTCTCCCAAAATAATTATTTTGCATTTGCTGAATGCCAGAAAGTAATGTAAAGCATTGAAAATTAAATGTTATTAATTAGACAACATGAAAAAAGGTTGGAATGGCAATAGTAATTCAGCCAACAACTTTCTTGTAGGCATGTGATAAGCCCCGCCCCTTTGCTTCCACAATCCCTGCTGCAGGATCTGAAAGCTGGAGAATGTCATTACAATATTCTTCCCCCCAAAACAAGTTTCACTCATAGTTCTGGCATTCAGCAAAGACAGATAACTGAGATAATGCTACTTACAACAAAAAAGTTTAACTTGATAATAATTCATAGCTTGTCTTTCTTTGCCGTCGTTCACTGAGAGACATTTGCTCTGTTCAGCCAGAGATGTAAAATCTTTGACATGTTTTGTATGTCAGTGATAAATACCAGATGAAATTCACCTTTAACCTTTGTCTACTTCCTGAGTGCAGGTCTTGGGATGAGTTTCATGACTGCGCTAACGTGGCGATGGCTGGCTGTCCGGAGGAAGCGGCAGCCGTTTGGGAGTCTCTTCGCCAGGAGTCCAAGAAGATGCAGTTCTCTGGGAACCTGTACGACATGTGCTCCAACCGGAACAGCCACCCAGCAGACTCCATCTCCCCCCACGGCTCCCTGAACCAGGAGATCAACCAGGAGTCTCTAAGAGGCCGCGCGGGTCATCCGGCAGGCTGCCTCTGTCCTCTGCTGCTACCGGCTCCTCTCCTACTGCTGCTCCTTTGGATATAGCCACCCTGAAGAAATGTGACTAGTGTAAATATATAAAACTTTGTGTAATATTCTCTTTCCCCAAGTCCATAGACTTTTCTCTGCTTCTTCCTCTGCTCTGCCAGGGGTTGCATATTTCTAATTGCATGCTGAAATGGCCTCACGGTCCTTTTGATAACGCATTTCTGAACTTCGGTTCCGTTTCATGAATATTCTCTGCCGCTTATGAGTGTTTCTGTTGGAAATATGCTCTGTACTTCTGCAAACACAGTTTTAGAGATGCACAGTGGAGCCACGTGTCTGACTTTACGCCCTCACACTTTCAAAATGCAGTCATAGGTTTGCATGTGATGATTCCAGGAAGACTTCAGGTTCCTAACTGTGATAACAGAAAAAGTAACAACAAAGTCACAAGCAATACTGTTAGGATTTATGATGCATTCACTTGCTTATCGAGATTTTAGGAGAAATTTGTGTTTCTGTCTTTAAAAGTTTATTTTCTGAACCCCAAAAACTGATTGGTTTGAATATTGCTGTTTTTCACCAAAGCTTAAAACAAATGACAAACAAATGAGAGCAAATATGTGTGTCCAACCACAGTTTAAATAAAAAGTTGGTTATTTGAAATAAACAACTGGTGGCACGAACTTTCTGATTTGGGAAAAGGAAACAATTTCTTAAAAAAATAATTTAAAAATGTACATTTTAAGGGCAGATTGAAAAAGTTCTGGTTAAAATCTACTCAGCTTGTCTTCATTATGTGATTGAGTTAACAGCTGAGCATGCATGTGGCGACAGTGGAGTGAAAAACTCAACAGGATGAAACCTCCAGCCGAACCAGAACCTGGGTCAGTATGAGCAACTGTCACAAAGAAATAACAGTGAATAATGCAAACTGGAGAATAATAGAAAAGGGCAGAAATTGCTGTTTGGACTGCAGGCTACAGACCCTTGAACTGGGTTTGGAGATGTAAAGTAAAAAAGACTGTAAAAAACAAAAAAATTAAATAAAATAAACAAAAAGAAAAAAGGTGAAGGGCTTGTAAACTTTTGCAGGGAACTATTTGTACTAAAGTCGAAGCTCACTGCAACTGCTTTTCCCCCTTTTCTTTATTTAGTGATGGTGGAGTATCCTCGAAGGTTTCTCTGCACTGCAGCCCTGCATACGTTCTCCGGTCAGAACCTCAACTCGCTCACACACCGGGTGAATTTTCTGCTTCAGGGGGAAAATCTGGGCCCTGCAAGCTTATTCTGAGGATCAGAAATACTTTCAGATTAGAGGAAGACAGAGAGATGAGCACATTTGGAAAGCAAACAGCGTTCAGCTTATTTGAAGATTGAATCCACTTTTCTTTCTTTCAGCAAGTGGGTTTTACACTTGGGGCTTTAGGTTGTAGGTTTACTTTCCTCACTAGACAAACAATCAAAGCCAGGATGACTTGAAAGAGTTATACAAAGACATATAGAAAAAGAAAAAGGAGAAGAACTTATGGCAAAAGTGGAAATAAATAAATTATGATTAAGCAAAGAAATCTAGAGAAGTCGTCTACCTTGCCAGTGGCAAGTTCATTAAAAATGCCGAAAAGGGTTTCATTTAACAGAAAAATGCTGCAAGCTTTTCTTTTCATGTCCCGCAGAAGCTCAGGAGGAACAGATCCCCACAACTTTTGCGTTTTGACCCGGATTTTAAAACCCCGAGCAGCAAAAGGTGCAGCAAAACACTGAGGGCAAATTCAAGACTAAAGCAGAAAGAAACTGTAGGCGGCCCACAGATTTATTTATTTTTTTTCCCCCTCATGAGGGATTCACCCACAGATATGCTCGGCTGCTTTAAAGAGGCTCCTGTATTTTTGAACTTTAATTAAACTGACAGAATTAGCAATTAGAGGCCTGAGTGGCCGACTCGCCAAGGAAAAGCAATTTGAGAGCTCAGATAAGATGTTGTAACTGCAGGCTAAATGTGTGTAAATCACATATGTGAGGCTAAACTCTGCAGACCAGGCTGAGTGTGTTTGTATGGATCTGGGTGGACAGAGCTGTGATCATCATGAACCAGAGATGTTTTGTGGGAATATGACTCGCTCCGATGAGATTTTCTGCTGTAAGAGAAAACTCGTGAAGTCTGTTATGAGATGATGTGTTCTTTGGGAAAAGATCTGATTTTGCTTTGCAGCAGTTCTCGGTAACATCATTGGCCAGAAGAGAGGGAGAAATTATTTTCCAGCGCTCCATTTGAGACTCTACATCACGTTAGTGCATCAGTCACTGTCCCATCAGGGGGGCGATGTAATCTGAGTTATGACTGCGGACAATTGAACAACATCTGAAACTGTTTGTTGCTTCACTCTGCAACACTTTCACAATGGAGGAAAACAAATATGTTCTTTTGTTCAGATCAACTAAGCTAAATAAGCTAAAATCGGTAGAAAAAAATCCACTCAATCTAATTAAATCAGTTTTTTTTTATCTAACAACCTGGAAACACAATTTTAAAAATTATTTGCATTCAGAATAAAAAAAAAGTTTCCAGAGCAGGAACAGCTTCCAAATTAGTGCACAGCAGGGTGAGGTTGACATATTTCATTAAAGTCAAAATAAAAATACACTACAGGAAATATTTACACACAATGTTCAAGTCTGCCAGCAGCCACTGTGTTTTATGTTCAATTAAACAAAACCAGCATGAAAAACCAGCAGGAATATTTCACTTTGCAGTGGCTGTGTTTCCTATGACCTTCTGGTCACAAATGTCAAATTTGTGTAATTTGACATTTTGAAAGTAAATTTGCTTAATCAAAACACGCTAATTAAAAAAATATATATATTTTTGATAAAGATGTTTTGGAAAGGGTCGGAGATGTGGCAGTTTTTATGCTGTTTTGAAATTGTGTTCTTTTATTTTTCCATAAAACACTTTTTTCACATCACATGATCAACAACCGGCTGTTTCTACTGGTGGAAACGACAAAGAAGACAATGACAAAATGGTGGTTGGAGGATCATGGTGTGGCATGTGTTTTAATGACATATCACATGAGAAAACTTATTCACATGAGGTTTTATTTGCATTTCTTATTTATAGAAACACCACAATTGTGAAATTGTCTTATTTCAACTTCTGCAGAATATTGGAAAGGTTTTATGGTCATTACAAATGAAAACGCAGTTACTGCCATGATCATTTTTACAAAGTATATTTAATTCATGAATAAAAATTGCATTATTGTGCGTCAAAAACACCCGGTCAGGAGGAGGGTCTTAGCGCTGTCAATCATGCTTCTAAATATGCTGATGGTGAAGAAGTAACTTCATGTTCCAAGAAAACCTGGCTATGAAGATGACTGACAGCGCTAAGACCCTCCTCCTGGCTCTGATTGGTTGTGTCTGAAACAGCAGAATATTTGTTCAGATGACAGCAGGGAGAAGGCAGAAGCAGCTCGTCTTTTTAGGACATAGTGATAATTTTAACGAAGTAAAAAATATTCGTTTTAATGTACGTTGCGTACTGCACCTTTATGTAGGTACAGTATAATCCTGAAGATCCTAAAGAATTATTATATATTAAAAACTGATTATATGTCCTAGTGGACATATAAATTCAGTGACTTTTAAAGTTATACATTTACATATTTTTCCTCTTAAATATTTATTTTTATTTGACCATATACTTTTATACTTTGAGCAATTTTTCACTTTTTTGTTGGCAATTCTGCTACTCAAAGTAATACATTTTAATATCAGCATATGATGATAATAAAGTTCTCTGTCTTTCTGTCTGACTATGGTCTGCCTGTCTATACAGCCAGCTGCTGGCAGAGGTTTATGTCCTTGCATTTATTAGTCTAATAGCTTCCTATCTTGCTATAAATTTCTCCATTTATTAGACTGTATGTGAGGATGTCCAGCACCACTGACATGCAAACTACCTGACTGTTCCTGATTTGCAAATAGGCTGAAGAGCACCAAGACTGCTCTGCTCATCAGACTGCATGCTGGTGAGATAGTTTAGTCAACAGCTTTCGGTGTGTATAACAAGGGACACATCTAAAAGTTGCAGGAGTCTGGCCCTTGAGGAATGCAGTGCCTTAGTTTGTTGAGTATTGCAGTTGTTAACTTCCTCTCTGGTGCTGCTGGGTTAAAAGAAATGTGGTAGTAAATGACAGATGCTGCAGGTCACCTGAAGCTTAATGCCGATTCCATGAACCTAAACCAGAAATACACCAGGCTCAAAATACTGAATTTTTCCAAAAGGGATTGTTTACGTCATGAGCTGAAAACTATGACTCAGCTACCATTTTGTAAGGGCTATCATACCAAGAATATTAACTAGAGACATGTATCTTTTCAAAAAATATTGATCGACTGGAACATGGACTGTTAGGAGAAGATTGATGCTGGCATCAGGCAGTAACTGGAGACGCTGACGGTTAAAAACAGTGACCAGACACAACAGAAAGCCTCATCTGAACACCAGATACAAACACAGCAGCACACAACATGACTGTCAGATTCATTTTCAGGATTTATTTGAGTCATTCCTTTTTCTGAGTGCAACAGCAACACACCGTACAACAATGGATCCAAAGCAAGATATGAAACATGAGTTTGAATGTATTGACATTTTTCACAAATCCACAGATTTAAAATTAGACATGGAGGATCAAATGAACACGTTCATCCATTCATCTGTGTCTGGACTCTTTTAGCAAGTTGCACAATGTGTTTTTTCATTGTGAGTTTTGGTCATGTTTTCAGGAATGTCAGCGCTGGATTAAAGTTTCCCCTGCAGGAGCCCTAAAATAAAACCACTGCTGAGAAGAAGAGTGATCAAATATCCAGCAAGAACTAAAGAGCAACTTATTAATGGAAATCTAAAACAACTTAATCAGATAAGTAATTCATTAGCAGGACTTCATTCGCCCATTTAATCAGGTGTTTTGGAATAGGGACATACATAAACATTACTTACTATAGATATGGCCACATGAAAGAGATTTCTTCACAACAGAAAGAAAATACAAAGCCCATAATGTTTGTTGTTCACAAATTTTGCCCTACAAAAAATTAAAATCCCGGACACATTGTTTGTGAACTCTGCCGTAGTAATTTAAGAAACTTGTAAAATTTTTCAATGGACAGTCATTTAAAATGTTAAGAGTTGTTAGTGCAGTTAGTTATTAATACATTCATTACATTTTTCTATTTTAAGCTTTTTCACACCTGGTAGCCTGGTAGACTCGGTTCGATTAGGAACATTTCCAGCCACTGGTTTCACTTTCACAAACCAACCAAACCCTTTGAGTAACCTGTTCCCCTCCTCTCCTGTGGGGGCGCTGCACCATGAACCACTGAAGGAAATGACACAAACACCTCTGAAGAAAACTCAGTGCAACTTCCTTCTCCACAAAAATGAAGTCAGATTTGAGTGATTGTTGTTTTTCTGTAATGTGATTTTTTACCTTAAGAACTTTGATAGGAATTATCTGCAGTAGTTGAAGTAGTGGCACAAACTGAGGGAAAACTAAAAATCTTTACCAAACTTTCCACGTTTCTGATTGTTCCAGGAAAAATTCAGAATGGCCTTCAGCACACACAGAATATTGTGAATAAGGGAAAAAAGAGAACGTACCTAATGTATTATTTATGTTGACTTGTGCAGGAGTAAATTAAAACCTGGTCACATATTTTGTTGCACCCGTGAAAGGATCTGCAAAACACTTTTTTTTTTAATAGCAGCCATCTTTTCAGTAAGTTGGACCCCAGAAGAGAAGAATAAGACGTGTAAGATACTTTGACAAAAGTGAACCTAAAATTTAAATATTGTTTCAATAAAAATGTTTCTAAACCTTTAAAGACTGTTGCTGTTTTTGAGTTGCATCGTCAACAATTTTCAGCAAAGCCAGATGTTGCAAGGATGGACAAAAGGACACATGGGAAAACAGAGAATAAGATCTGTAAGTTCGCCAAGAGATTCAACAACAGTTGGATGAACGCCAGTGTCCAAAGTATTCTCAACCTGAGAGTGACCTGAAGGTGCATGGCTAAAGAAAAGCTATTTATAGATGCATCATCCATCCCAAGTTGTGCAAGTCTTACACACACAGCAGTTCACCATCTTGGGAAATACGTGTCCCCAGTGCAGATCTCTTCAGTGTGGAGGAACTGAGAGAGAGAGACCTGCCACTGTGTTTTGGAAAAGACTGAGATATCAGATTTACTGGAGGCCATATTAGTCTGGCTCGACTCCTTCTGTGGCAACACTGATACAGAAATGTGAGACCACTTGCAGGTTTCTCCTGCCCCTCCACTCCAAGACGACAAGGTGCTTTTGGAGAAGAGCCAAAAACACTAGAAGAACGTATCAAAATTAGTGACCATTTTCAGGTTGTAGAAGTGAATGGTACAGACAATATCTGAAGCGCTGAATGCCTGAGTGCTGCCATGCATTACTATGGCCGGCCCCAGATAAGACTTTGCTGTTAATTTGTAATTTTACAAACCCAGACTGCAGACTTAATGTTGGAAACAGAAAATGGAGATCCTCTCATTGAGAAATAGAAACTTTCTATGAGCAAAGCACCATTTCTTGCACCAAGCGCGCTGCTTTAACATCGTTACAGTCGGCTAACTGCCTGCACTGTACATCAGGAGAGCCATGACTCCTCTCAGATCCGGCACATTCAGCATTTTGGGCTCCCACAGGAAACATTGTCCTTGGCTGTCTTTAGATTTGTCTCCTTGTTTCCAACTCTCTGTCCCTTTACTCCTTCACTTTTTGCTCTTTTCTGTACATCCCATTATTCTCCTCCTCCTACAGATTCCTCTTCTGGGCCGCACTTCATCATGCAGACAGTTTTACCACGTTTGTAGAAAATCAAGAAACCAGTGCTGACTGATAAACTGATTGTGTCCTTGTTACGTTCTAATTTTAAACTCTGTTTTGTTGAATAAAAAACATTGGCGAAGGAAAGACATCAGATAATCTCCTGTTTGTGGCAACCTTGGTAACCAACGCAGCCGTGCTGAACAATACATCCTGAGGATCTGCAGTTGGAGTATTTTGGAGTCCTTGCAGCAGAGGTCACACACATTTATTTGTCCTTAAAGAGGAGAGCTGCTCAACACACAGCCAGTAATGGACAGACAAAATATCATAAATTAGAACAGAAATTATTACCGAAATAAAAATTGAAATCTGTAAAACGTGTTTTGAAAAAGTTTTCTTTAATTCTAACAGCATATTTTTTCTCTATTTACATTCACAGAAGCACAGGAAAAAATAAAAAAACATTCATAAGAATAACATATTCACAGTCATGTGTTGCATAAACAAGCAGGGCTGGCTACAGTGTAAACCTGAGGCGGTTGAATAAACCAGCTGCTCTCCGTTCAAAATAGGTTCTGGTTGAATCTTCTCAAAATAATATCTATAATATATATCATCAGGAAATTAATATAAGAAAATAGTTTCATTCAGGGGAATATTTAAAAGGTGTAGACGACCATTGTAAGCGTTATCGATGTTTGGTAGGATTACCACCACTGGCAGGCAAGAAAAAGGGCAAAACCACCAAAACGTGGAAGAATCCTTGTGAAAGTAAAAAGGACATGTTTACTTTTCAGTGCTGAACAAAACATGGGGAGAAAAGAACCACAGAATTATTTAGCTCCAGTTAGTTCAGCTTCAAAGTAAATATTTAGCACCAAACATTTAGTTAGCAAGATAATTATTTCGTTTCAAACTAAATATTCAAGCTAATAGATTTTGAATATATTTTTTTGTGTTTGGAAAATGAGCATTTCAAAAACCTTCCAAAAAAATTCTGCTACCTAGCAACCCCAGCGGAGTTACCTAGCAACCCCAGCAGAGTTACCTAGCAACCCCGGCAGAGTTCTTCCCTGTACCTAGCAACCATAGCAGAGTTCCACCCATTACCTAGCAACCGCAGTGGAGCTCCAGCATATTTGTTCAGCTGGTTTCCCCCAGAATGTGCTGTACAATGGCTACTGGAAAAGACAATTGTTTTGTAGTTGACTTACCATCCAGAAACCATTTGCTGCATTCTTGTTTTTTATGCAGGAGGCTCCACTTCTGCTTTTGAAAGACATACAGTTGTATAATTGTACATCTGTTTTGTCTGAATGGAGCTCAAAATAGGCAGAACCGAGCAGAATAAACTCTCATTGTCAAGAATAATTGTGTGTAATGAACATGTTTTGTATAGGCCAGAGACCTTTCTATCCTGTTAAAGGAAGCATAGCTGATCACTTTTAATCAAATTCACACAAACATTTGCGTAGTGAAATTGTTTTTCGAACATCTTGACACATGGTGGGTATCAAGGTGAATGTAACCTTTAGCATTAGCTTCCACTAAATACCATGTTAGCATAGTGATTTAGCATCAGTGGAACTAATGTTTATGATTAGCACTTCACTGTTAGCAAAGCTAACCACTGCAATAACTGATAAAATAACTCATAAAAATAACTAATAAAATAACTCATAAAAATAACTAATAAAATTAAACTCCTACCTTCATCCTGATCAATTATAGAAGCTTTCTGCAGACGGGATGAAGGAACTTCAGGTTGAGGCATCTTCTTTGCATCAGGCAGGAGCTGCTCCCAGTTATTTGGATGTTTACTTTTTTCTGGATGAATATTTCATTACCACCGGATGCCTCGGCAAACATAAGCAGCATTTAATGGAGAGGAGACGCGGGGCCCTGCTGCTCCTCAAATTTACACAGTGAGTGAACAAGCATGTGTAAACACACACTGGAACCGGTCCGGAACAGTGTAACATGAATGTCTACCCACTCCAGCGGAGCATCTGCTCCCTGCTTGAGTGTGAAGATGTTGGAGTGATGCTACAGACTCAGCAAAATGCTTCAAAGGTCATCTTCTTTCCACCAGCTTCCAGGGAGCAGCCAACCTGCAGCAGCCTCAATTATAGAAAAGATTTTTCCTGCAGAGAGAAATCCGTCAAAGTTCCTCATTTATTCATTGAATAACTCTTGAAGGCTGCTCTCACATAAAGCAAAATGTAGAAACACGACAACATCAGGAGTGGCATTCTGCACTGTCGTTGTTTTGAACTATTTAATAGATTAGGAGTGGAGCTGAGTTCAACAAACCTTTAAAGATCAATACACTTTGAATTCTAATAAAGGTTTACCACTGGAACAAGAAAACATTTAAAATATCCAAAAGAAATAAACAAAACAACAGAAACAACAAAGAAAAGGAATTATAACATCTCTGTAAACAAAACTGTTCCTCAAAAAACGAGCTAATTGAGACCAAAACACCAGATTGAAGATTCCACATTTTGGTAGAAACACAGAAAATGATCAATTTTAATTTATCAGGTGATTAACTAATCTATTGGTTATTGTGACAGGCTGAGCTGTAACTGCTGGGGAAATTTAACTTATAAAACCTGATACTGTAAATTTAGTGTTTATAACCTGATATTACTTTCAAATACTTAAAATAATAAGCACAAATAAGTACCAATCAGTATTTTAATATATTATTTATTTTTTGATCGCTACTCCTGCAAAGTTAAAACCAACGGCCATAAGAACAGTAGCACGATGTAAGCTAATTACAAACGACGCTAATTATAGTTAGTTTTTGTGTTTTTTATGTGTTTTGTGGTTTAGTGTTAATTTAACTACGATTCTTGTTTATCGAATTAGTGGTTATTGAATCTCAACTTTTTGGTTAGCTATGCCCACCATTAGCAATAACTGCTGATTTTAGTGCAAACATATATTCTCCATGACTACCACAGCGGCCATTTTGAAAAATGAAAATACATGTGATTTTTAATTTGTAGGCTATGATTTGACACCACACATGTAGACAAAAAAGAATTAAAGCGGTGGCCATTTTGAATAAATAAATAAATAACTACATGAATGAATAATCAATAAGTGTGATTTCAATGGGGAAAAGTCAGTTTGTGTCCAGGATGTGTACGGTTTGCAGAGATGTTTGAATCAATGTTCCTGACCCTATAACAGTACAGGTCATAGATGGAGGGAAGGTTGACACCATTAGCCTCTCTAGCATAGAAAATATGAGGGAACAATAATGATTTTTTATTATTATTAATTGGACTTATAAAGAAAAGATGAAAATCATCTGTTATGAAATGTTGAGTGTTTCTGCCTCCAGAACTGCTGAATTGGAGCTTCATGCTCCACTTATTGCAGACAAGAACTAATCGATAGACTTTCACAGCTCATCAGGTTTCTGGAAAACTGATATGCAAAGTGTTAATTGATCCTAAATAACTGAACTGACTGGTTCTTGTGACAAAATGTGATTAATGTTAGACAAATTTAACTCAAGTATTATCGGCTGCTCTTTGTTTGCATTCCTTATGTATTTGTCTGTTTCCTGGTTTCGCATATTGTTAGTTATGTGGAATCAGACAAAAGGATTTACGTCTAAAAAGTTTTTTCAGTTTCAAATCTTTACTTTTACAGCTGATTGATTTAAAATTGAACTGACTAATTATTTTTATATTCTTTTAATTCACATAATAACATTTTTGGCAGATGAACCTCAGAAGAACAGCAGGCAGCTACTCGTGTGTGGGGGGTTTATCCATTGGGTAGCACTAAAATTAAACAGATTATGAAACTGAACAAATAAAAATCTGTCTTTATTAAAAAGCAGATGAGACATGGAGTTGCGCCCTGGAGGATTCCCACAGTCTACTGGCTCATTCTCATCTCAGCTGGGTTGCGTCTGTATTTGTTCTTCGGAAAATATGGAAAAGTGAAGGCTTGACATCTTAATTAATTTAAATGTGCTCCTATGCACACAACGTGTTGGAATGTCGTCCGTTCAAATTAACGTCTAAAAGATGGAAAAGTTACAAAATTTTCTGATTTTATCTGTAAATAAATTTTCCTTCCATTTCAAAAACTCAGTGAAGTTTGTAGCTGCAAAGCCTAAAAGGTGTGAAAACTTTTAAAATGGACTATATGCCAGAACCAGGGCCAGTCTAAGACTTTGTAGAGCCCTGAGCAGATTTTCCGTTGGCCCCCCCAAACTAACATGGCAACACAAGAAGGTCAATCATTTCAAAGCTATTGTGAGGATTTGCTGTTGTGTTTATTTCAGTTTCTGTGTTCAGTAGAGTCTCCATGTTTAATCCTTGATTTCTCCCTCATGTATTTAATCCCACCCCTGTCTGTGTTTCCTCATCGGTTCTCGTCTATTGTCGTCTTTGTCTTCATGCCGGTTGCTACCAGTGTGAGAGTCATTGCTGTTGCTCACCTGTGCTGCCCGGATTGTGTAATTTGTGACTCATCATTAAATCGTTTCTCTCACTTCACCCTGGATTCACCGCGTCTACCGAGCTTCACCACAGCTATTCTGTGTGTGTAGCACACGCTAATTATCAAAATAACTGCCCAACTCTAATTGAGTTTCCATTGACCACATGTTGGTGTAATTTGACATTTTGAAACTACATTTTCTCAATAGGAAAACAGCCATTTTGAAATTTATGTTTGTCAACATTGAAATTGGTTCATAAAACTGCAATGGAATCACATGATCAACTACCGGATGTTACTACTGGCACAAACCATGAAGAAGACGACAACAGGAAGCAGTTGGATGAGGATGGTGCAGCACTTTTTTTAAGATTTAGTTTGTGAACAAACTTATTCAAGTGTGGTTTTAATTTGCTATTTCATGAAAACACTGCAATTGCAGAATTATTTTCTTTAACATCAATGGAATATTGACATTTGTAATGGAAACGCAGCTACTGTCTTTGTCACACAGTTTCATCTCCTCACTTTTAGTTTTGGCATTTGATTTTTGTAAATATTGTATTTTAAAGTTGTAAGCGTTGATGGTCAAAGTGATATAAAAAGTCCTCCAACTCATGAAATGGACGCCATTCTACGGCAATAAAAGGCTCAAGAAGGGCAGCCATCTTGAAAAATGTCTGTTATCCTGAAATTCAAGTGGCTAAAGGGAAACATGAAAAACATACAATGTGAGCACAATATGCAGCACAATAAGAGGAAAACGACAGATGGATGAGGAAGGAAACATATTTTCATTACAGGCCTGGCGCTGATCATTCAGCAGGAATAGTTAGATAGCATTCCCTCTTTTCCTTTAGTGAAGGACAGATCAATGTGCTGTTTAATAATAGTGATTAGAAAGTACTGAAGTACTTTTGAATAGTGCTTTGAGGATCCATTTTGTGGTCATCGCTCAGATATTGGCCGCTTACCTTGCAGGGAAAGAGAAATAATTTTCTAAAAGAAAACAAGATTAAATTTGAAGAACATCACATTGATAGATTCATATGTTTGCATAAAGTTTCACTAATGAATGATTATTGTGCTTTCAAATCATATAAATTAGAAGCTCTTTATTCAACAACATTAAGTATGAAAAATATGCTTATTTAGAGACAGGAAGTCAGTTGGAAGTGAATCAAATGGGATTCTGAAGATCACAAAGAGAAGCTGGATGCTTTTAGTTTGAATGTGTGTAAAGAATCAATATAACAGGTTGAAGAAGTTCCTGAACTTGGGGAGAGAAGCTAATCAGAAGCAGAGATCTTGGTGTTAGACTGGAGCATTAAAGTCTCATTTATTCAGGAACGGCTCACAGTTTGAATAGAACAATGGAAATGTTCTGTGGTCTGATCAGAGTTCATCCTGCTAAAGAGAGAAGAGGACGGTGAGTACACAGTGTTATTTCTAAATAATGGTCAAACTTCAGTGGGAGTCATGCATTAAAAAAGTCCCTTCTGCAAATTATACACAGTTGTTTGTGACTAAAGTTTAACTAGAGAAAAATGATGACAGATCATAAATATCTGACTCCATAAAGAAATTCAAAAACCCATTTTAGATCATAATTCTGATCAAATATGCAATAGAAACTGGGATTCACAGAGTTTAGCAAAACTGCAAATATCTGAAATACACAAATATCTAATGCCACTCCTTCAAAAATGCTTATAAAAGTCTATTTTAATCGTTGAAACACAAAAGATACCTTAATATGCATTAGTAGAAAGAGTGAAAATCATCTTAGCACTACTGCAGAAGCTAACTCAACCTCAACAGAGTCCACCAACCAAGCCAAGGGCTCGATGCTTTACTACGACGGACGAAGTAAAGCGCGGAACAACGGGACTGTTTTTACCAGGCGAGCAAGTCAGAGGATGATCCACGAATAATTTGGAGTTACGATCCACAGAAAAACTTTCAACACACACAAGAGCTAGAGGAAGATCTCAAGATGTTCCCAGAACAGAAATATACCAAACGTCAGTCCGTGGAATCCGGATCCACCTTTTAACACCAGATGAAGTATTGTTGTTATGGTCTGCAGAATTTCCCTAAACTAATCCAAGAAAGGAAAACCAGTGACCTCTGGGCTTGCAGCCGCTGGTAGAACCTAGCAAGACGATACCAGAGGTAAAGTTACTGACACATTAGTGTCAGAGGTGTCTGGCAACCAAAGCTCAACACTTCCTTCAACTTCTGGGCTAATTTTAAAAACTTCCCTGCAGCAAACTGTACAGATTCCTACTGTCACTTCTGCAGCGCTTATGCAGGGGGTTCATACGTCATCTGCTGTATTCTGCTCATTGCCTATGACCCTCCTTGCTAAGCACAAGTCGTTAGACATTAAAAGCAGCTTATGAGTTCATTACAGGCAAAATTATCTCGAGATAATAACCTTCTGTGCCATTTGCACGATGTCTAAAAGCTCGGGGCTGCGAGGACACTGAGCGGGATACACCCCAAATTACAGATGCATAATTTATTCAGAGAAGACAGATTGTATATAACTTTAAAATCTAGTCATAATGAAGTACTGCAGAGTGAAAGCAAGGACTCCAGGTCATGCAGCACGGAGACAAAAACTACTTGGTGAAACGTTATTCACGCTGCAGCCAGCTACGTGCTTTAATTACATTAATGACACGCAGCATAATGTCCGTTCAATGAGTCCTTAAGAAAAGAAATATCAGCCATGCTGCAGAATCAGTCAGAAATTACTCACTCCTCAAGAAAAAAGTTTCAGCGTGATCATCACACACTAAATAAGCTAAATATTTAGTTCAAAACCTAAATATTTACATAACTAACTACAAATTTAGCTTATAAACATATGCAACTCCAAGCTAAATATTTAGCTTCACAACTAAATAGTTAGCAAACTAATTAGCTCACTAGCTAAAGATTTAGTTTGAAGGTAAATGCTTAGCTTGCTGAATAAATATTTAATTTGAAGCCAAATATTTAGGTTGCCAAGCTTAATCTTTCAATTGAAGCTAATGATTTAGCTTGGAGGTAAATATTTAGTTTGTAAACTCATTTTTAACTCCAGATTATTATTTAGTTTACAAATAAAATGTCAAGCTCACTAGAATATAAATATTTAGTTTGAAGATAAATATTTAGTCTGCTAAATAAACATTTATGTTGGAGTTAATATTGGAGATAAATATTTAGCTTGCAAAGTAAGTATGTAGTTAGTGAGCTTAATATTTAGCTAAACATTTAGCTTGGAGCTAAGCTAAGTGTTTAGGTTACAAGCTAAATATTAGACAACATGTTAGACATTCAACCTCAGCATTTAGCTTATGTTAAACATTTAGATTTAGTTTAGTACTAAATCTTTAAGATTTAGTACCTTAAAGATTAGAGCAAAAATATTTAATTTAATTACTTTTTTCTTCTTTTGAAGATAATTTTATTTGCATAGCTCATTTTCAGCAACAAGGCAATACGAAGTGCTTTATTACTAAATAAAGCTTAAAACTAAGCCAATTGTGACAAAATAAAAAACATTTTCTCACCCAGATCTGTCAGACTGATGCTGTGAAGCTGGAATTAAAAAGGAAAGTTACAAAACTATTTAAATTTAACAAAACTTATTTGCATGAATACATAAAAACATAAATGTTTATGTAAATTATTTTTAAAAATTAAGAATGTTTTATACATTTCCACTTTTAGATGTTAGAAAAAGCCCAACAGTGAGGAAAACCTTCTGGATCAGATGAGCACCAGGTGGGATTTCATCCAGGATGACTCTTAGTTTTCCCGTCACTCTGTTGCTCATTCCTCTTCCTCTTACCTCTCCTCCTCATTCCTGCATTCATTTTCTCCTGTTATAACACCTTCTTCTTCCTCTGCTCCCACTTTTTTATGGATAATTCATCAGCATTCCTTAGAGCTGCTGTCTGCCGACTGTGATTTCCACTGGGAATCTTTCAGGGACCATTCCCACTTCAAGCGGGAATTAGAGCCGCAGCTACAGAGGGGAAATTAATCACAGTCGTCTTTTTGTAACACGCATACACAGACACACTCATGTACAAACACCAAGGAGACTCTCAACCTTTATTATTTATTTTTTTCCAAATGCACCATTAGTCTCCACTCTGTAAAACGTTCCACACATGCCTGCACTCCCTTTCTATTTGTTTTGCATATTCGATCGTGAGAAACACACACCAGCGGCGTCCCACATGGCCCAGCATTGTACCTGGACTGCAGCAGACTTTGTGGCAAGGTTTTGTAAAATCTGCTGCAGTACGTGGAATCAGACAAAATGTGAAGAGGTTTGTGTGAGATACAGCTACAGAGGTTTATGTCTTAGTTTCCATCTGCAGAGGTGGAAGAAACAAAACGCTAATCTGCTTTTTGTCCACATGATGATGTAAAAATAAAGGAGAAATAGAAAAAAAATATTACAGATGGATGCAGCAGAGAGAGAATGAGCTGCAAGTTGTGTGTGTGTGTGTGTGTGTGGGTGTGTGTGTGTGTGTGTGTGGGTGTGTGTGTGTGTGTGTGTTTCGTGTGTGTGTGGGTGTGTGTGTGTGTGTGTGTGTGTGTGTGTGGGGGGTGTGTGTGTGTGTGTGTGTGTGTGTGTGTGTGTGTGTGTGTGTGTGTGTGTGTGTGTGTGTGTGTGTTCGTGTGTGTAAGAGAGAGAGAGCATTGATCGGAGATGGAGAGGCTCCCTCTGTGATCGCTACAGGAAAGATTGGGAATAGTGAGTGTCACATTGAAAGGTTTTATCCATCCATGCTGCAAAAACACAACATTTTACCAAGTATTTTTATCTAGTTCTTACTCCAAATATCTTATTTCACATGAAATAAAACTAAACTAACTTACAAGAAACTTTACAGCAAAACATGAGCTAATTTTAAGTCAACAGAAAACCTGTGTGCCATTTTTCCAAGAGGCTTAAGAGGATAATATTTATGAAAAGTTCTACAAGTGAAATAATCTGTCAGCAGTATACTAAATGAAAAATGTCTTGATCAACTGGACAACTATTTCAGCTACACCAAAATACTAAGTAAGATTATGTGTTTTTGCAGTAAATTCCATATTTTCCTCTGATTTAGAGCATAAACTCCGTCTGCTTGTAAACACGTGGAGCTCCACCTCACAGATCCTAATTCAGGGGATATCTTTGGAGCAAATGAGGTTATTCCTCGGCTGGTTATGTCAGGTTGTTTGCACTCCTGAGAGTCCGGTAGACCCGGTTCCATTGGGGACCAAAACTGCAATATTTATTTTCTTTCTCTCTGCACTAATTCAAAACCAACCGAATCTTTTGAAAAACCTGTTTTCCCCCCTTGCCTGTAGGGGCGCTGCACCAAAAACCACAGAAAAAAAAGACTGGCACAAAAACCTCTGAAGAGCTTCCTTCTTCAGAAGATGTAATTAAAAATGGAGCATCAGATTTTAGCAGGTGGACGATTTCTCCTTTGTCTTTGGCTAAAGACTACTAGCTATTTCTCCTGCTAGCGCTAGGCTAACATGTTTGTTTTGTTTGTGTTTACCCAGAATGCCTTGCGTTGTAGTCCACTTCCTGCTTTTGGAGCGATCTCTGGTCCTCTTGGCGATCACATATGCATTAAATGAAAGTGAACCAAACAGGTTTGTAATCCGCCTCAAATTGACTTTTACCTCCTTGTAGCAATTCGGATCTCCCTCCAGGTTTGGCAAAATCACATCTTATCATAAACTTACTGCAGACATTGAAACTAAAGCTGTTAAATATTTTTCTTCCTTTCTAAACATTTTGCTGAATTTGGACATTTCAAGCCAACAGAAGGCGGTAGTAAGAAAACATATGAAATTCCTAGAAAACACACAAGAAACATCCCTTTATTCCGAACAGATGTAGTAAAATTGATGAACAAAGTGGTTTAATGGTGAGATAAATCCCTGATTGCAACATACGGCGTGTAAGAAGCAGACCCCCCCTCCCCTTCTGGCTCGATTGATTAGAGTCAATTAGAGAAAAGGTTAGGTCACAGCTGGGCCACCAGGGCCACCGTCAGCGGGAAAAACACACATCACGCCGCTCCACTCCATCACACCGATCCGATTCAGCGCCGGCTGATGAACCGAACACCGGCGACACTTTTCCAGCTGAGGAAGGCAACATGTGCAGCCTCTCGCCCCCTGCTGATTATCTGATTGCTGCTCTGAACGCCAGATCGATGCTCCTCATGTTTAATGAGCCTCACAGGCAGTTTACTATTCCATTAAATCATCTTGACACTGAATATGTGTTCATGAAGTTGTTTTCCGCCTTGATTTAGCTGCTCAAGGTCTCTCTTTTACTCATAAATTCTCTTCGTAATTATCAACAAACTTCCCTTTCTATAAACATCCCACCTCACCAGCTTCCCTCTGCTGCTCCATCATTGCTTTGTTTTCATTCATTAGGCCGACCTTCACCTTCTTTCTGCTCTCCATCTTTTATCCTTCACTACAACTTTTAATACGTTTTCAGAATTTTACTTTAGATCTCCTCATAGAGCTTTTTTAACTTTCATTTCTAGTTTTATTCATCTTAAAGATGCAGCGTACATTTAATGAAGTGGGACTTTGCTCAGAGTATCTAATCTGTGTTTATCTAACCACACCGACTTTACATCCACTCACCTTGGACCAAATCTTTACATTAGTTTGGGGCTTTTATTACTTGAAAACACCCAGTTTTGTCAAAATCACAAAGTTTATGTCAAGTTCTACCGCCGGTCAGGGTTAGCAGATGCTAAAGCTTTATTGGCTGAGTTTGTGTGCATAAAGGTGGATTAAATGGTGTGTATGTGGAAAAAACTCAAAATATTACCAACTGTTATTGGTCCAATTTTTTGTGCAAATATCATAAAACACTTGAAATAAAACAAAACTCACTTACAAAAATCAAGAAATCAGTTTGTTTTAACTAAATAATTGCTTAATATTAATGATAAAGTGCTAGTTCCACTGGCAGATTATTTCACTTACAACAATAATTTTCCCATGTTAGAAATTAAACAATATAGACACAAAACAAACTCTTACATCTTGCTGAAAAGTTACTTTTGTTTTATTTCCAGTGTCTAGAAACTAGACCAGGACATTTGAAAGCACTTTACCAACCTGCGGTTTGAAAATAACAGATTAAAACAAAAGATGTTTGTTGCTAAAATGAAGTTTTATGTTTGTTTGATACCAACAGATGTTTGAATATTTAATATATTGTTGTAGATTTAGATCAGCAGAACGTCATGAAGAGCTTTAGTTTAGATCTGAAAAGATGAACTTTGCTCAATAAAAAGTAGGAAATATAATTGTCATAGATTTTGAGAACCTTCAAAGCGCCATGCATGTGATGCAGAACAAAAACCGTCACTGATAACTTTCTGATTTCCTGTTCCGAATGTTTTCTAGAGTTCAAGGTAATGTGACTGAAAATCAAAGCAATTTTCTCCTCAGAACATTAAAAAGAATTCATTTCTCTTTCTTGGTGCCTGTTTCTAAAATCTTTAATCTCTTCAGAAGAAGAAAAACATCTGAAGGAGAAAAAGCCAGAAAAATTTGAAGGTTGAAGAAAGTAAATTAGATGGGAGATTGATTTAAACATGTTAGGGTTTTGTTTTCAGATACGTTTTTTTGATGTGTTTGGAGTTTTTCAGTAATAAAAAAAATGAAAACAAATTCAGAGGTTTGAATTCAGGTTAAATGTCCCAAGTGATTTAATTTGGTTTGTCAAATTGATAATCTGATTATTCTGCAGGCCAAATGTTGAGAACAAAAGTTGTTTAAATGGATCTAAATGAGTGAACATTTCCATCTCTCTGGAGTGTGCAGCGTTGTCTTGTTTTCATGTTTCTTTTTGCTGTTGCAGGATTGCGTTGGTCTCTCTGACCTTGTTCAGCCTTCATGAGAACAGAAAAACATGGAGCGCTTTGCAAAAGGCTGAAATGACTCTGTTCTTCTTTATCAGCTTCGGTTCTGATTTATATATGCATTTTGCTTATATTTGTCCAACAAAACAAAAGTTTTAATAAATAAATGTGGGTTTAATACATTTTTATTACTGTATTGGGTATGACTGTAAACAGTTCATAAAACATTTTGATTGGAATAAGTGGAAAATGTATAAGTTAGTGTAATTCTCTTGATTTAATAACTAGCTAAACATTTTATGATGAAAATAATGAAGAAAATTGTATTCGTCTCATTTTAGAGCATCATTGATGAAAACAATCTGTCACTGTAATGTTTCTTTCTTCAACTGCGTTTTCCATCCAACACCGGATTCCGATTGGAACGTTTCTCCTTCCTGTCCTGGCCTGGACCCGCCATCTTTATTTCTGTCACCTGACTCCACTTCAAGACGACCATCAGCACTAAATACAAACAACAAGGAGTCTTCACATCCTTAAAATGTCTTCAAAAGTCATGGATCTAAAATTAAGGCTGTAAAATGTCTTAAATTCATCACAAGATGGCCTTAAATACCTTAATCACAGGTTTTAAATGTCATGTCTTGTGTGATGTAATTTATGTTTTTTTCTCATGAAACAGTTACCAACCTGGTTTGTATCCTAGGTCAGTGCAAATCACCTCTGTTGCCGACCTCTAGGATGCTGTATATCGATATATCAATGTATATCGACTATTTTGTTTTGTACTCTGAATCGAGAACATTTACATCGATGGACGCCCTCCATGCAACCATCATTTCACCTGGAGCAACATTTCCTTCAGCTTCCTGCAAACATCAAACATGAAATTCATAAAAATCAATTTTTTAAGGCGGTTAACATGAACGGTGCAGCATTACAGTCAGTTTTTAAAAACTTTTATTTCTATTTTAGTGTCTTAAATTTTCAATCAGCTTATAAACAGCCTGTTTCAGTTTAATGGTTGTTTGCAATAAAATGCTTGCTCAGATTTTTTTTTTTTTTTTTTTGCACTTTGAAGCTCTACTTAGAAACTTAAGATCCAACAGTGCAAAATGTAAATTCTTGCCATTTTTCAACTGGTCTTAAAAATTTGATCAGGAATGTATTTCTACTGTAGCATTAATCGTAAAATTGGGGACTTCATCCCCAGAGAAGCCATCTGGCAGTCGGCCTGCATACAGAAAAGGTTGCAGGCCACCTGAGGGCATGCAGACATATAACTCCAACAATCAGAGCAAAAAAAAATCACGTTTCGCTTCAAGAGGACCAGAAAATCCTCTATAATATCATAAAAATAGCCCCTGAGAAAGTAATTCCTCGTCTTCAGTTGTAAATAATACCCTAACAAGGTTCATATTGTACTTTATGATTATTTTTTTTTATCTCCTATGGTGTCAGTATAGTATTCATACAAACCTCCCAGGGAGAATTATGCCTCTGTAGTAATCAATAGAGAGTTTACTGTGACATGAAAGTACAGACGGCGTGCAGCTCTGGTGTCTTTCTGAGGTTTTCTCTGCAGGACGGGTGCAGAAATACCCAAAACATGCTATTTATCACATGCATGACGTGAAAACAAAATTTTTTTAATATCCTGCGAATGTCAAAAAAGGATTTTCCAATGAAACTATTCTATTCATTAAGAAATGTAATTAAAATCACACTTGAATAAGTTTGTTCATGTGATGTCATTAAACATCATGGCTGCAACGCAGAGGCGTTAGAGCAACAAACGTAAGCAGCGGCCATTTTAGAGAACAGCGAATTCAACGCGTTTGAATGACAAACTCAACTTTTGATCAAATATTGTGAAACCTGGAGTAATTCAGCGCATGAAAGTGACACAAAATGCAATTTTTGGGAGGAAAAGATTTGAGTTGATCCGTTCAGGTTGTTGCCAAAAAATCTGATTTGTGTTTCGCTCAAGCACAGCTTGAGACGTCTTCAAGTAAACAGATGACTGCTCAAATCTTCTCCACACGACCCAAGAAGCCGCCTCTCTCTGATTCGGACCGACACAAAGCAATTTGAGCTTTCTCCTTGTTTTACGAAAATAATACCAGAGTCAGCAAATTTACATCTAATAGATGATATTGACCTTTGAAAAAAGTAAAAAGGAAGTGAGAATTTTAATCGAGAGAGAGGAGAGCGGACTGCAGAGGAAAACACAGGATATCAATAAAAGCAGACAAAGCATCTTAATCAGAGAAACTAAGCAGCGATCAATCATTGGGGAGTTGATGCAGCCGAGAGGCCCTGACCTGAGCTGCACTGCAGAAGGAGCAGCTCCGCTCCTCCGAGACACTCCCCCTTCGCTTTTATCCCTCTTCCTCTCATCCCTTCCTGCACTGGATCACCCTCTTTCCATTTTGATTACTGTCTGCGGCTCCGGCTCTCTGCCCTTCTCTCCCTCTCCTTTCTTCCTATATTTCTGTCTGCTACCCACCATCTGTCATCCGTTGTCTTCCTCCCCCCCCACTCATTTTCACTCCCTCAATCCAATTCGAGGAGCTTTATTGGCATCATAAGATGAATTTTACCGTCTCTTTCTGGAACATTTGTCTTCCCGTTACTAATGCTCCACTTTTTATGCTTCTTGCAGAACTTGTGTGCTGCTTTCTGCACAGGCTGTACCGGTCCTGGTCAGCCTGCAGCCACTCTGATGCCGACTAACACATCAATACTGAGGTCAAGCACATGTATCTTTTATCAGCTGGCTCATAAAACAGGCAGTGTGAATCAAAATGTGAGTCTTCCCACCGTGGAAGGAACCCGGGGAGAAACAGGGCGGCTTGTAAAAAGCTGCCTTACAGTTTGGAGTCGGACTTGGTGGGACGTTATGCTGGCAGCGACACCAAGTGAAGAAAACCGGGCAGCAGATCCAAGCTGCCATGTGAGAGTAATACCTAAAAGACTGAAAATGTTATCCAAAATAAATAAAATAAAAAACAAAAACTAAGAAATTTAAAGATTAAGCTAAATTTTCTTGAAAAAAAAAGAACTTTGAGAGTTTTCTAGCGTTTTTTTTTTTTTA
Source organism: Poeciliopsis prolifica (assembly GCF_027474105.1). Taxonomy (NCBI): domain Eukaryota; kingdom Metazoa; phylum Chordata; class Actinopteri; order Cyprinodontiformes; family Poeciliidae; genus Poeciliopsis; species Poeciliopsis prolifica. Next base: position 2,271,310 of record NW_026562376.1, on the reverse strand, counting down.
CAAGGCTTTTCAAAAGTATTTTGAAAAGCCAAAATGACCACAGACATTTTGATTTAATTGGTTGATTGATTTATGTTGTGCTCAACAACAACCATCTGAGGTGATCAAAGCACTCGGCAGTAAAAATCACAAGAAAAAGAAAAATCAGAAACAGGAAACAATGTCATGATATTAAAAGTCTGTGTGGAGAAATTAATCTTAGGCTTCGTGTTTCAGGTAGACTCGAAAAAACTGCAAAATTTCTTACATTTTCAGCCGCTGCAGTTCTGTGAAAATCTGGCGCCACCTGGTGGTAAAGTCTAAAATAAGTTCACAAATAGAAACAATTTTTGCAGAAAAAGCATGAAATATGCTCATGAGCATTCTCAGTAAACTCTGAATTAATGTCGTGCTTTCATAAGAGTAAAAAATAAATTGAGAACAAGTGCAGATATCACAGAAATAACAAAACATGTAAATCATTTTTTTTTATCTATGAAGTGATCCAAGTTCTACAAGAAGTAATTTCTTTCCAGTGCATCTTGTTGTTTACAAAGGACATTTTAATGCATCAAAAGTAAATCACTCCTATTGTGCAAATGTTTTCCTTTTAAGATGGTAAACTTCACAGAGAGGTCACCAAACGTTTCAACTCCAACATTTTACAAAATTTCTGAAAAAACACAAGTAGGCCTGAAATATTTCTAACATCAAGAAAAACTTGCACATCATCAGTAACTCGTCTTTATGGTCCGCCATGTTTGAGGGAGCTAGCATGTGTTTTTTAGAGAGCAGGCGGAAAATAGAAATCATGTTAAGTTCTTGAATTTTGAAAGAATGTTTCTACTGTTTCCTTAACTTTTTTCATAATACATTTAAAACCATATTAATTTATTTGATACGATTTCTGATCAACAGAAAAAATAATATGTAAATGTATAAAAATATACATGTTTTTAAATCACTGTATCTATTTTTTAACAACAAAATTACCCAAAATTAAATGCACATTTTGCAACAAAAAACAATAAAGTGCTAAAAAAAATGACAGGTTAAAAACATTATTTTCATATATTTGCTAATTTGCTTGGGAATTTGTCGTCAGTAACTCAGCAGGTTTTATTTTCTTGTACCTCTTCAGAACCAAGAAGCCTTGAAACAATCTTTCTTTATAAAGGCACCTTTAAAAGGACTTTAATATTTTGTTATTTTAGATTTAAAATCATTTCAGCCAGGCTAGAATTGATTCTAAAGCAGAATCTATCAGATCCATCAGAACGGTGATTAGATGTGAAGAGTTGCTGGATTCGAGTTCATTTCACATAAATCAGCTACATATGAGCAAAAGGTTTGAAAACATTCAGTAACCATGTCAACAGCTTTATAAACTATTGACTATTGAATTTTAATTTGTATAAGCTGCTGACTCTATTGTAAATTAATGGGTAAAACGTCAGTCTGCTGTTATTTGTCTCATTTCTACCGAGCAGAAGGATCACAGCTGAGCTGCTAATCATCTTTTTGTGCTTCTCCTGTGAGTCTGGGACTTATTTTCACATAAATGCCATCTTTGGGTCCCAGAGTGCTGGAGGATTTCAGGTCAAGAGGAACCTGAAACACAAACGTGGAAGCAAGAAAATTATTAACTGGCAATTTTTTTTTATCAATTTAGAAAGTTTATTTAAATTTCATTCAATCACAAGGTTGTTTTAAACAGAGTAATTCTTACTGTCAGATCAAATGAGTCTTGTTGAAATGTCATAACTTTTTGAAAAAGAGATGGCATATAATTTTAGATCATTTTACAAAAGACAACAATTTTATTTCTATTTTTCGGATTTAAAATAAAACATAAAAAATGAGGATTATTTTTCTGAAGGACAGAATATGGCGTATGCAATGGCTGCATCTGTCGCAATAAATCAATTAATTGCATAATAAACTAAAAGCTCAATAATTTCCATTTGCATGCTTTGTTTCTTTTTCTTTCTTCCAACCAAAACTGATCTTCATTTGTCTCTACTTGCCCTTTTTTGAGGGACAGTTCTGTTTGCAGAGACTTCATAATTTATTTTATTCATTGTTTCTGTTACATTTATGTTGTATTTAAAATATCGTCCAGTTTCAGTGTTAAATGTTCATCAGAATTTAAAGTTTATTGAATAGCATTCTGTTACGTGAAAATGGTCTCAAAACAATATTATTGTTTATTGCAATAACTTGTGGGACAATGAAATATTAATAACAGGCCGGCTAATGACAAGAAAACCAGATCAAAAATCAGGTTACTGGCAGTTTTACTGTTATTTCTTCTGGAAATTCATTGCAAATATCATAGGCATATACTGGAAATCTTTTGAAAAACTAATGTTTTTTGTTTTTAGCTAAGCGTTTTCCCACCCACCTTGGTCTCGGAGCAGGCCTCGACGTTGAACCTGTGGAACAAATGGACCAGAGCCATCCGGATCTCCAGCTGGGCCAGCCTCATCCCCACACAGTTCCGCGGCCCGGCGCCGAACGGCAGGTAGACGAACGGGTGACGATTCGCCTTCGCTTCCGGCGTAAACCTGGAGACGGGGCAGACTAATTACACTAATTGTACTAATTACAGTACATCTTTGAAAAGCAGAGGTGGAGCCTCCTGCACAACCAACAAGACTGCAGCAAGTGGTTTCTGGATGGAAAGTCAACAAGAAAATACTGGATTTGTCCAGCAGCCATTGTACAGCACACGCATAGGTTAAACCAGCTGACCAAACCAGCCAGAGCACTGCTTGTGTTGCTAGGTAATATTCTGAAGACTTTGGAAATGGCTCTTTTTCCAGATACCAATAAATCTGTTTTTTTAAGCGCTTGGACTGTTTTTACAAGCAACCGAGACCCAAATGGAATTTCAAAAATGTGAAACATGAATTTGAACTAATCCTGTTCAAACCTTAGATTTCACTTGACAAGACTCAGAACAGAGAGCTGAGATAATGAATCAAATAAAAAAAAATCTAATCAAATTTTATTTGCATATTTCAGCATCAGTGCAGCTCAAAGTGCTTTACATCATAAAAAACGAAAAAAAAAAAATCAACATTACAATTTTCCAAGTGCCATCATTTACGCATCAAAATGTTGTGTAATATTTCATTTCAGTCCTGCTAGTGAATACCAGTAATTCTGAAGTACCTCTCAGGGATGAACCGGTCCGGCTCGGTCCAGTGATCCGGGTCGTAGTGCAGAAATCCTGCTGGGATCTCCAGAGTGGCTCCTTTGGGGAGAACCTGGCCGTTCACCTCACAGTCATGGTCGATTTCTCGAGCAAACCTTGATGAGAAAAAAAAATCTTTTAGATTTTATGAATCTGAATTGTTTTTGGCTTTTTCACAACAACTTTATGTTTTTACATAAACAACATAAAGCCTGTAAATATCCTGGACCATCAGCAAACATTCACCTGAAGCCCGGCGGGTAGAGCCGCAGAGCTTCACACACCACCATGTCCAGGTACTTCAGCTCCTGGACGTTTGAGTAATCCGGTGAATCCTGGAAAACACCAAAATAACAGCCACTTTTTGAAAATATTTCCAGTCGTTTGTAATTTCATTTTTAGAAAAGAAATACATTTATGTCGCCCAGCCCAAACTGGACCAGGACAGGCTTACATGTCTGGTGAAGAATTCGTCGACCTCGTCCTGAACTCTGCGCTGGCAGTCGGGGTTGATGGCCAGCAGGTAGCAGGTGAAGCCCAGCGTGTTGCTGCTGGTCTCGTATCCCGCCAGGAGGAAGACGAAGGCCTGGCCAACCACCTCGTCCTCCGTCATCATCTTCCTCAGCGGACGCCGGGCGGGCGACTCCTGCTGGTGAGCCGACCCGTTTTCCTGATCCGAGCAGGACGCCAGCTCCTGCATGGGGTTCGCTGTGTCGAACTGCTCCAAAGACACGCTCTCTTTGCCGGTCCGAGCGTCCAGCATCAGCTGGAGGAAATCCCGACGCCGCTGGAAGAAAACAGGACTCATTATCCTCAGGATGTCAGGAAAAGCAGGAGAACAGGAAAAACAGAAACCATACCACTATAACTTCTCACATTCAGCTTCTCAAACCAAACATCACTGGGATGTTATGACAAATTCTGGAAGAAAAACAATTTATCCTCTTTCGGGTTTTTTTAAAGTGCGGTAGGCATTTTCTAAGGGAGAGGATTAGGGCCAATGACAAAAAAAAATAAGAAATTCTTGGAATTCTGACTTTTTTCTCACATTTCTATATTTTTTTTCTCAGAATTCAAACTTTCTTGTGACTCCAAGCAACTAATTTAGCTGCATTAAATGTCCAAATGTCTCTCTGGATGCTAACGGTTGCCGGCCGCTGGTGCAGCTGGACGTCCATGTCTTGGTGGATCTGCAGTTGGTCAATCCTGCTGCAGTTAAGGAATATTAATTATTATTAATATTTATTAATTAGGGGTAGCAGAGGTATATTTTTGGGAAATTTTAGCTTTTAATAGTACAAAAATATCTCCTTCTCATTCCCAAACAAAAAGCTGCACTCATTTATTTCGCCTTCCCCCCAAAAAAATCCTAAATGTGGCTGGTCTCATGTTGTTGCACAGCATGAAACGCCCACCTGACTGGCAGGCTGCTCTTCTCTCTGCTGTATGATCTTCTGAATGATGTTGATGAAGAAGCCGTTCATCTGGTCTCGCCTTTTGTTTGGGATGAATCTCGCAATGGGAGCCATGATGTTGGGAAAAGCAACTGTGGCAAAAAAGGAGAAGATATCTGTCATAAAAATGATGCTACTACAAATAAATTGAAATGTGATAAAGTTATAAAACATACTGAAAAACAACATGAGAGGCCTGAAGAAAGAGAAGGAGAAGAACATCTGAGCGTGGCGGACAAACGGATCATCTGGGTTGTTCTGAGAGTCGACCTGAGTGCCAAACGCCACGCTGGCGATAACATCCATGGTAAAACAGCCAAAACACCTCGCAGCAGGAAACAGCAACAAATTAATTTAAAAAAAGATAAAATTATGATTAATGTTCAGTTTTGTTTGCTCTGATTACTTGTGGATGTCAAAGGCTTTCCCTGAGTCAGCATGGACCTTCAGGTTCTTCATCAGAGCATCAGTAGCCGTGTTGATGAGCGGAACCATCTGCAGCAGAAAACATGAAGAAATTTACCCAGAACCTGGACCGGAACCAGAAACCACATCCTGGAAAGAGGCTTTGCTGGAACAAACTGTCAGTAAGTACACTGAGGGGATGGAAATACTTTTAAAAAACTCATGAGAAAAAATGATGTGACGCTTCATCAACCTGAGAAAATTCAGATTTTCTTCCATATGTTTAAAATGTTGTTAATAAAAGCAATTAAAACATTTATTTTATTTAAGGAATCACTTAAATTGAACCTGTCTAACAACATGAAGTAGGCAGCAGTTCATGGAAAACAATAAAGAAATGTATTTACTTAGATTAAAATAGCCTGATATTAGTTTATTGATCTGAAACATGTCAGTGTGACAAATAAGCAAAGTGAGAAGAAAAATCAGTCTTTGTATAAATATATACTGAATTTCACCGCATCTTGTCAAGTTGCAACCACAACTTTAATGAATTTTATTGGGATTTTATGTAGAACATAAACAGTTTTCCACAAATTTCTGAGATCTGAATAACCGAAACAAGCCACATTTTTCAGATATGCAATTGTACAAAAAAAGTAAATAAATGGCATTCTACACTAAAACTATCTATAGTTCATGTAGGTTTATGACTTGACATCCCGTTATAAGAGCATTAAAGTTGGTGGCTGCAGAATGAAAGCATTTAGTCAATATTCTCTCACTTCTTTCATCTTGGCAGCACTGAAGGACGGGGTCAAAATACTGCGGACCCTTTTCCACCGTTCGTTCCTCAGCATGAGCAGGCAGTCCGTCATGGGCTTGGTGGCAAATCGAAATTGCTGGACAGAAAAATAAAATAAAACAACACAGGAGTCGCAATACGTTTATTGAATCATTCCACTTATTTTGAAGTCACACTTCCTGCAGTGACTGAAGTTCTGACCATTCTGTTAGGGAAGCTGGTGAAATCCCTGACCATCACCGATCTGAGCATGTCGGGGTCGGCCACCACCACCACGGGTCGGCGGCCCAAATAATACCTGCAACACAACAATGACGTCTCCTCACTGAGGCTGCAGAGCAACCAAACCACATAAAAACCTCTAGCTTGTGTTTTTATTCCATGCGCTACAATGTCGTACTAGTATTATTACAAACTAAGAAATTAATCTCAGAGATTTTCTACAAAAACATGGAAATTTATTGAAAAAGTTAAAATTTGGTAAAAAAATTATATATATTTCTGTTTTTTTCTCAAAAATTTCTGAGACTAATCTCAAAATTTTTCAAGCACATTTTTCTGAATGTTTTTTATGCAGAAATTGACTCCTTTTTTATCTACAGTGACCCTAATACACCGCTGTAATGCACAAATACGAGGGAATTACAATAAATAGATAAATAAATGACTTACCCACACACTCTGCCATGTGCTTTTATAAGTTCAGTGAGAGGTCTGAAGAAACCCTGGAAGAGTGTTTGGAACATCAGAAATATAAAGACATGAGACGCCAGCCAGAAGAAACTTTTTAAATAAAATCTAGTTGTTTAGATGGAAATGTGGATTTTATTTCAAGTAGCTGGATAGGCGACTAATTCTATAATGTGTAGCAGAAATTTATTTTTTTTATTTATCATGTATTTTCTTGTTATCCCAGCATCCCTCAATATTATCACCCATTTTTCTTAATATTGTGCAACCTTAAAGATATTAATATTTTTTATAGTAGGTTATCTTACCTCACGGAAATAGAATATGTTACCAAAAAAGGGCACTGGCTTGGGATGTTTGATTCCACACCGAGCGAGGACTGAGAACGGATAGACTGAATACCTGCACAAGGTGAGAGGAAGATATTTTTAATCAGAGCAGAAATGGAAGTGCAATAAAAATTTCCAGTATAACATCCTATTTCTATTCAATTACAATTATTTATACTCGCATTCACATGAAATAAACAAACATTACATGCCATTATATATTGAACTAATATCAAATCAAAATTCAGTTCACACAAAACATCTAAGATAGAAAGAAGAGGCCTGCGAATTTAAGAAAGGTTGTACTTTCTTTTAACTGTGACATAATACTGGAACTTTCTTACCAGTAAAGGAGACACAGAAAAATGAGGAACAGTCCGACTGTCACCGACATTCTGCTGGCCTCCATGTTGAAGACATTCAGGAGGTCACCAGCAGGCTCCATGGTGGGAAAACTCTGTTCTCTACCGCCAACCTGAAACAACAAGACGTTTGATACGTTTATTATGTTTAATCTAAAGCTAATCTGATGAGAACAATTTACAAAGTATTTTCATAGATACATTTCTGATTAAATTCAAACATCCAAACAATTACATATTTATAAATTGAGTCTGTTATACTGTAAAGATAAATGTACATAATAAATGCTCCATGTATTTCTATTAATTACAATGATTATGTTTTACAGCTATCATAAAACCAAAGTTTAGTCTCTCATAATTAGATTATTATATCAAAGCAATAAAAAGTATAAACAGAAATGTTCTGTTATGGCCGACACAGTCATGAGGAAGACTGTTGAAGTTCTCTGCTAAAGGAGCTAAATTCTTAAATAGAGCCTTATCAACCCATAATGGAAGGTTTAGTGGAAGGAAAAAGGTGCAGAAGTAACAGCATCCATAACCTCTATTCAAAAAAAAAAAAAAAAAAAAAATCACATGCAGAATAAAACACATGCAGATGTGTCCATGACTCAACTGTTGCATTCCTTCTGTTCAGCCACTCCTGAACCAATATTCCAGTTTTCTTAGAAAATAAATTATTTCCACACCAGAATCATAAAAACACTTTGTGTCCAGCTTTTTTTCTGATGGTTTACAAAAAGGTGACTGGTTATGAAGCACCTATTGTGAAACAGAAGAGCCTGGAGCTGCTCTGCAGTGTGTGCTCTACAGTCACACACTTTGACCTAAAACCTTTGAATCAGAAAAACTCGTTACACCAGAGACGTGACGGTAACGTACAATACCGACTTTTCCCCTGTGTGACTGTGTCAGCAGCAGTTTTACAATGTTTTTTTGTGGTTAAACAGGCTTTCATTCATTAGTAGTTGAACGGGAGGCGGGCCAGGAGACGCACCGCGGCCGGGAATCGAACCAGGGACAGTTGCGTTCAGGATCGTAGCCTCTGAATTTGATGCACTTACTCTAAAACCGAGCTTCCAGGTGTGCTCTTCACACCTGGAAGCTAATGTAAGATGTAAATATAAAGACGTAGCACAACTTTAAATATGATCAAACTATCAACTTTAGCTTTTATATTTGAACATTGTGCAATAGAAACACGTATTATGACAATAAACAGTGACACTAAAACAATTGATCGATGAAGCAGACTCATTTAAGCTAAGTCGTTTTTAGAAATAACTGAAGTTAGTTCTCCTTACTGTAAAATCATTGTGACATTTAATGTGTTAAAAGTGAATGTTTATAATCCCAGACACTCACCAGTTTCTGCCCTCTGCTCTCAGTGTAAACATTACCAAACTGTAGCGCTCTTCTTTCGTACCATAACCTCGTAACGCAACAGGAAGCACTGATGTTCGCCGCCACCTTCTGGACCGGAGTGGTATGACAAGGAGTTCCAAGCTAAACGCTATGAACAGGCTCCATCCTTTTTTTTTTCACTATTTATTGTTACATTTATTTGAAACATAAAATAAAAACCGAATAGAGTAAATAAATTAACTAAAAGCTGTTGTAAGCGTCCTTAATGTTGTTTTATAATTGTTATGAGGCAGTTTGTTTGTTTTTTCTTGAAGTTTTTATCCTCCAGCTTGCATCGATTTGGCCTTTGCTCTTTAACGTTAAATTAACTTTTCATAGCTTTGGCCAATATGCTTAAGAACTGGCCAATGTTGTAAATTAAAAGTTCATTTTAAAATACCAGCTTTAGCAGTTTTATCTTGTTAATTAATTGTGCCAGGAATGTTCTTTTTATGATGCTATTTATCAGTAGGTTGCAAACTATGTGCCTTTTGACGTCATTTTCAGCAAAAATCAAATGGAATTTAAAACTATAGTTCTTCAATTTAAAAATCTAAACGTTCCATAGTGAATAAAAAGCTTTTGTTTCAAAAAGTTGTGCTGCTTTTTTAATTTTTTTATTATTATTATTTTATTGGATTATAAAAATGCCTCTGTAAGGGTTCACTGTTTTATGACATTATAATTCTGCATCTTGGTGCCATAATGATTATTCATCTTCAGAATAATGAACAGATTGTTTCACCACATCTGTTACATCTTTGATCTATTGTTACTTCTAATTGGTATTATACCAACAGTCAGAAGAAGAGTTCAAAGAGATTTTCTGTATTAATCAGCTGCTCCAACATGGGAGCAGCAACACAGTGAAAAAAACACGCGCGACCTCCACTCTGCAAACAACAGGAGAATCTATCTGCCAAATGCAGTTCTCCAGCTTGTCTGCAGAGGGCGCTCTCACTCCATTTTGTTTCATGACTGGATCTCTACAAAAACAGAAATCAATTTTGTTATCTTCAATGCATTTTAGAGAAGAGATTTTTAAAAATATTTCAATCTACAACTATCTTTTAAAAGAAATTAAAATACAATCAAGAATTTTACCAAATGGCATTGTTTTGATAGATTTCAGATTTCTGTCTGCGTGAAAAACAGAAAGCAGTTCAATTTAAGCTTGAAAAACAAAAACAAAGCAACTTTTATATTTGCCATATTTAAAACAAATAACTGTACATATATAATGGGCTGCTCTCACAGCAGTCATAGAATGGACAAAAAAAGAAAATAATAATAATGAGAATGTACTGAATGGATGTGTGGCTACATATGAGTAGTAATCAGAGAGGCATCTTTTTGTTTGCATGTGGATCGGTGCTTCTGATTCTGCAAGCAAAGTGTTCACAGCCATCCATCAGGTGACTTGCAAAAGGCCAAAATACATTTGGTTTGTGCGGCAAATCAATGGCAGGATCGCAAAGAACAAACAAGAAGACTCAGGAATAACTTCCAGCATTAAATTTAAGATGAGATAAATCATTTAAATTTGAAAGGATTTTTACTCCCTGTGACAAATTTGCTTCCCTTCATTAATCCGCTATTATTGTTTTAAAAAGAACAGAAGATTTCCAGCAGATTTTATGTGCAAAGCTGACATTTCCTGTCAACTCTTTCTCCAATTTTGGATATTTATGGCAGAAATGTTCTTGAAAGAGGCTTTTAAATTCCTCCATGTAAATCTTTGAAAACAGAAACACACGTTGAGTCGACCTTATACACTTTGGGTAAACATTGAGTGTAACATAATCTCTTTTTGACATTTTCAGCTGCATTGATTTTTATTTCTAGTTTTATTGATCTGAGACATGGAGATAAAGGAAAAATTAGAAAATGACTATAAAAGTAATTCTGTTCAGAGGAAAACAGAAAAATAGAACAAAAAATGTATTTTACTCCAGTGGCATTATTATGATTTGAAGGATTAATTTACTGCTTAGTGCATGTATGTTTAGTTTAAAGTAACTCATTAAGCTCTGCCTCTTGTGCTCATACGTGATGCTGATGTGCAGTTCATCTTGCAGGAAGAAATCCTCAGGGCAAATAAGGACATTTAAATTCACATGACACAGCATCCTAATTATGCTCACGCAGTGACAGTTACTTATTCAAATCCTTTGAGGTGTTAAACAAAACTGAGCCAGAGTGTTTGTACGTGAACTCATTAAACATGTTCTTGATCAAAATCTTCCTGCTTAAAGCTGGCAGATCATGTACAAACATGCAGGGCTTGATTCTTTGTTTCTGATAATGATAAATGAATCCACACAATGGTTGCATAAAACTTGGGCTCCTGTGAAGCTTCAGTCAAAATAATTTGGTATTTCTGAGAGATTTCTTTCGTTCCAACAAAGCAGGATTGCACAATGTTTCTGGACTGATAACCATGCAGCATCTCCAGCTCAGTATGCAGCCAGGCAGGAATAACAATGGGAGCTGGAGCGGCACTAAGCTATTAATGGAGAGACGAGCCGAAGTCAGAAATAAGGAGGTTGGGTTTGGTCTGCTGTGAGAACCGCCAGAGGGCACTGGGAGTCTGAAATGAAACCATCTCCCCTCCTCCACCAGCCCACTACCACTCACACCGCCCAAAGCCACGCTGTCCAACTTTACTGTATGGCTGGAT